>NC_063050.1:3786212-4157879 GCF_018812025.1 Megalobrama amblycephala
TTCACTAAGCAGGATCGGAGAAGAAAAATAGTGGAGAAGTCTTCTCCATCCCAAAAACGATGGAGAAGACATGCTTCTGAGTAACAGTAAACATGCTGCCCTTGTCCTTAAAGGGATAGTTCACCCAAAATGAAAATTCTGTCATCATTATTTTTACTCACTCTCATATTGTTCCAAACCTGTATTAATTTCTTTCTTCTGCTGAAATGGACTTGTGAAAACGACTTTCCTCTTGCACATCGTCCCTATAGCCACGCCCTGCTCAAACCAGCAGGGGTTCATCCAAGGAGCCAGGGTTGCAACGCATGCCTGCACAACACACAACTACATCCGACTTCAGCCATTAAACATTATTACACTTATTATTAACCAGTTTATTTCTGTCATACATCAACAAAGGGTCTTATTGAGAATTAACAGATGTTTAGATGTTAATGTTTTAATGAAAGTTTAGTTTCAGGTCAATTTCGCATGTCAACGCATGTTTCAGTTAAATGTTCACTGTTAAACAAACATCCACTTCCTGAGATCAGAAGCTTCACAGAGGGACTGTATATTACACAATGTTCACCTTTCAACATTGACCTTGTGTTTCCATAGAAGTTGTTTTATAACAATATAATGTAATTTCAGTAAATCAGTACCCAGACAGCAAACAATGATCGAAATAATGTTGAATCAATGTTAATGTGTCAACGTTAACCTCACTGAATCAATATCACTTTTGCTCCTGCAATTAATGTTGAAAAAATGCTGAAATTTCAACAAAAATGGCATTGAATCAATGTTTGCACTCTCAGAAAATGAAACACAACTACAACTGACTTAAAGCAACACAGCCTGAAATCAACTGAAGATAAAAGAAGACAATAAATCTCTCAAGATCTCAGCAGAAGTTCTTTTGAGAATTAACAGGTTTAGATGTTGATGTTTTATTGAAAGTGTTTGGTCACCATTTTGGTGGTCAGTGTTTCCTTTAGTCGGGTAGTTTGTCTCTTGGCTGTTCATGTGAGTTTGTGCTCTTTGTAACAATTGATCCAGAATCATTTCTCGACTTGTGATGCATTGATGTATTGTCCCAGCCCTAATTGCCAACAATTATAACTGCTGTTGGAGGTGGAACTGTGTTATTTTGAGACACCATGAAATATGAACTAAAATAAGCTTTTAAAAAAATGCCTTTAGTTACCACTTGTAGTACATTTGAACCCATAGTGTACTACAATTTGTAGTACACTGTGGGTTGAAGTGTACTAGAAATGGTACAAAAACGGTTCATAGTCAAGCATAAACACTTTATGAATTAATATCGTACAGAATACAGGCAGATTTGACCAATCATACAAACATGTGCCGTAAACCACCACACACAAACTCAAAAAGGAGATATTAAGCCGAAATATCGCTCTCCGTTTGTTAAAGCAAAAAAAAAAAAAAAAAAAAAAAAAAAAAAAAGTTTAACTGGTAGACTACAACTTACCTCTAAATAGTAGCGATTTTCTCCGTTTTTTTAGGCCATTAAATTCCTAGCCGGTTGTCGTCGCCATCTGTCAGTCTGTGATTGAACTGGTCAGAATTCCCAAGACTGAGCGATGTATTGCGCTTTCAGTGTTTTATTAAATAAATTATACATTACGACATTATACTTCACCTGAGTGACTGAACGAGGGGATTCAGACGAAGACCGTGACGTCAGAAGCTCTGATTGGCTGAAGGCAGTGAGCAACAAAATCTGATTGGTCACAGACCAAGTTAAAGAGACATTTGAATTCCGATAAGTTTAACCACTCAACATATTTTTTTCACATGTAACGTTACTTGTGCTGCTGGTGTGTTGTTCAATATAGATTTGTGTGTACGATTGTAAAATGATTCTGCCAGTGTAAACTTAATAAACAACGATGAAGAAGTAAACTTAAAAAATATACTCAAATTTAACTTTAGATACACTACAACTTCAGGATATTAAATAATGTATTTTTTAAATATACTTTCAGTGCATTGTTACAATGATCATTTTCAGCACACTGTTAAAATATACCTCAAATATATTTTTATAAAGTGCAAATAAATACACTTTTAAAAAATAAACTGAACTTACACTTCAAGTATATTTTCCTAAAATATATTTTTTAGAAAATATACTAAAATACAATTATTTTAAAGTGTGTTAAATGTTATATCGTGAAAATATGATACTAATATACTTTTTATATATTTAAAGATAGTACATTTTTGTTAGTATATTTGCAGTGTACTATAGAAAAAGGGAATATATTTAAAACACAATAAAGTATACTTTTTTTCACTAGGGTAAGTACTGCCTGATCACTGATTGGTCCCTGATTTACCAATCATATTGTCAGTATGACCCATAACTTACAGTTTTTTACAGACGCTAGGACACATTTCACAACTCACAACACAACTCTAGCTCATAAGAACTGTATGGTTAAAATATGACAAAAATGTTTTGCTGCTTAAGCCCTAATGTCCATTGTAGTGGATATGAGAAAAATCTAATAAAAAAATGAGTTTCTACAAATCTTTTTTTTAGACTCATTTATACATTAAAGAAGAGCAAATATCAAGTGGATAATGTTTTTTTTTTTTTTTTTGCTCAGTGGAACATAATTAGGGTCTGAGGGGGTTTAGAATCGTTTGCACATTAATTGGACTGGTATTTTTGTCATTCACCGCAATGTAAATTTTGCAATTTGCAGTTTGAAAACCCCGGCTTTAGAATGTTTTCTTGCCAAAACATAAATCATTAAATTTTCAGATTTCATGCAGCCATTATAAAGATTATATGTGAATTATCTGTGTGGTTTAGAAATACAGGCTTCATGTAAAAAAAAAAAAAAAAAAAAAAAACTGGGGAATTATTTTCCAGAGTGGATAGTATTATTTTGTATTATACAGGATTATACTATATTTTTCTTTCTGCTGTATTGCCTAAAATATATGTCTCGGTTCAAGAATCAATGTTCAAAATAAAAATGCATAATTACATTTGTGTTGGATACACAGATATGAAATTGTGTGGGATGGTAGAACTATTACTTGCTAATCAAGTTTAACCACAAAAAATATGCATAGGTGTTTCCTTTGATGTCGCCACCCTATAAATCTTTAGATCCACCCCTGGATAGATAAACTGAAACCTGTAAGTGGTCCTTCAGTCATCCGCAGCTGCACTTCTGTGAGTGGTGCTCAGCCTTGAACACAACACACATTTTGGGATCTGCAGGAAAACAAAATCTGTCGAAATGGCTCTGCATCAGCAACCGCAGTTTTTCAAGCCAGTAAGTTACCGATTACATTGAATTGACGATTGATATATTCATGATTTGGACATCTTTTTTTTTTAAATATATTAAATACAATGATCTTTTTAATGGATTATTCAAAGTGTATTTGACCTAATTAACATGTTAACATGCTGTACAAAGTTCTGTATTATATAAATTATCTTGATTTACTTTGACCCACAATCAGATGTTGCCATATAAAAGCATCATCCATGGTGGACTTCAGCCTGGCAAAGCCATCATCGCCCAAGGAATCATCGATTCCCAAGCGAATAGGTTTGACATTGTCGATTCTCTTCAAGATAATAAATCTGCTGTTTTAAAATGGTTCTAAATATTCACTAATCCTGTTATTAGTCATAATCTACCTGATCCTTGAAACCGTGAGATTTTTTCAAAAAGTATAATTCACTTTGCTTTTATTTCTCCAACAGTATTGAGTTTAATCTGCATCACAAATTTGGAATTGCATTTCACTACAAGCCTCGTTTTGATCAGAATGTGGTTGTTCGCAACACTTTTGGACATGGGAAATGGGATGATGTGGAGGAGAGATCTGGACCCATGCCGTTTAAAAGAGGGCAAATGTTTCTGGTAAACATACAGCTTTATAATTGTGTTTATTCACTTTCTGTTTAAATGGACAGTTTGGATAAGACTGTAAATATGCTGGACAATGACTATACAGTAGAGGTTGGGGAAATCTGTTTTTAAAGTTCATGAAATTGTTTTCATATCTTTCTCATTGTGCTTGTTCATTTCAGGTGACAATTTTATGCAGTTGTGATCATTACAAGGTGTTTTTCAATGGTGAAGAAACTCACACTTACAAACATCGCTTCACTAATCTGGGGGAGATTGATGTTTTGGAAGTTAGTGGAGATATGGAGCTGACCTTTGCGCAGCCCTAACAGGGAACTCATCCAGATCTAATAAAAATAGATGTATATCTAAGTAAACTTACATGCAAAAGATACTCAAGAAGAAAAAAACATATTTATATGTATCAATCTGCACATTATCATTTAAGAACGTTTCACTTGTCTGCATCTTGATCTGATACCCATGCGACGGTAATCAATAAAAATTAATAAACAGATATGGATGTGTCCATCTTATTTGTGTTTTTGTGCAAATCTAGTAAAGTATGCCTACAAACAGAATTTGATTTATTGCACAAGGAAATTATTACCAGTGAAAAATCGCACATTACTTAAGTATGAAGTATTTTCTTAGAGCATTTGGACTGGAATGCTCCTGACCACTAGAGGGCAGTGTATACTTGGAAATGGCATTAATCAAATACCTTATACAATCTCTGAACTAATTCTAATGAGCATGGTTTGGAAATGAGTGTGTTCAGGATGAGCAGATTGATGATGGATACTGTATGCTGTCAGAAGTTCAGAAATTAACCCATTTTTTTTTTGTTTTTGTTTTTTGTTTAGTAAATTTGACTGTTAGATTTTACAGTAAACTTTCTTCAGCCACAGTCTTAGATGAAATCAACTGAAGATAAAAGACATTAAATCTCTGAAGATCTGATTAAACATCTCCACAAACAGCATTACCAGCTTCACTTATTACTAACCAGACTGACTTTATTTCTGTCACACGTCTACAGAAACTCTTACTGAGAATTAACAGAGGTTTAGATGTTGATGTCTTATTGAAAATGTTTAGTTCGAGGTCACCGTCATTGAGATCAGTGTTAGTTGAGCTCTTGACCCTTGACTTTTGTTGAGTTGCTTCTTTAAGCCTCATGAAACCTCATGAAACATTGACGTTTTTATCCAAGTGGTTCACAAAAGGGTTAATTTCTCAAGGCTTAATTTGCTCACAATACCACCTGGTGGCCAAAGAGTGTAATACAAGCAGATACATTAGACCTGATGTGATCTGTGATACACTGTATTTTGTGCCAGTTAAGAAAAAAATCAATTTCCACATAGCCAAATCTATTTATATGAATATAATGTGTATTTTCTGGTGGTATATAATGATTGTAATAAACGTATTGGCTTGAAATGAACAGGGCCATCAAATGTGTGTAAATCAATTATTTGGTCATAATAGGCAGGAGGGGCAATATTATCATTCTAAAACCACACATTTTGAGAGGATCTCATATATCTGTCAATACAAATAACCCAGATAGTTGCTGTAAATTGCATTTGAACGTTGTATCTGAACCAGAGAGACTGCATCGAATGGTGAAAAACGAAAAGAGAGAGGGAGAGTAAAGGCAAGGAAAAAAGCCTCATAAAGCCGCTGACAAAGATGAAGAACAAAGATGATGAAGTACACATTTGTGGTACTGACAATCAAACTATATAGTGCAAGGTGCTGGTGGCGCATGATCAGGGACTCCAGTATGTGAGCATGAACTAGAAACAACTATAGGTGTGACACGAACAAGACTTTATTAACTAAACACTTACATTATTCTAACATACAAACACATACATGTAATTTAGCGATGGATAGAGAGCTGAAGCAGAATAGCATGTAATAACATCAGTGTGATGATAATAAGCCCAGAGTTTCTTTAGGCTGAACTAAAATGAATTTGTCATGATGTGGTAAATGACCGTGGTGTAATCCGAGTCAATCTCCTCGTTGCTGAAGGCAAGAGCAGCATCACTGAGAGACTCTTCATGCTTCTGGAAACTGACAGCAGTGCACAGGAGCCCATCAGAGGGGATTGTGGGTAATTGTGCTGGAGTCGATGAACCGATGCCTGTGTGAACAAGAGCAGTGAAAGTGTGAGGTTAATCTGTGTGTGTATTTCTGAACAGCAGAGGGAGACAAACTCAGATTTATTAAAATGCTTGAGTGTCTCACCGTGTTTACGGTTGTATTTTATTTTGAGCAACACGAGCACTAAACACACAGCCAGCAGGATCAAACCCACAGAAACAGCAACTATCATAGAAGAGCCTGAAATCAAAGAGAGACTGTGACACATTCAAGCATCAATACACACGCTGTACATCTGACCACAGCGTGCTGCTTTAAAGAGACAGTACATCCAAAAATGATCACACTGAAAGAAAACTTCTGTAGAAAGTTGGGCTGCACGATTATATATTTTATACTTATTTTATCAGGATTATACTTTCTGCTTCTCTTATAGTAATTGTTGTGATTTTGGCCCATTGGTTAAACTTTATAAGACATTTCAGTTGTATTGCATTGGTAACAAGCCTTCACAACCTCTCATGCGTGCGGTTGCCAGACGTCAAGAGTTTAAATCCCCCAAACATGTTCTCTTAAAAAGGATACATGTAATGTCTGAGTTTCACTTTATCTTTGCAATCTGGCAACCATGTGCACATGCTCTCTACACTGGGAAAACACCGCTGATGATCTGAAAACCTTGATAAATGTGAGTTTATCGATCTCCATTGAGATATTCTGCTCAAATGAAGGTGTTGTTCAGTCCGTCTGTTCCTTCACGAGTTTTACTGTGACTGAATCTGCCATCAAACCTTCGGTTATGAACTGTAATAAATCCAAACATTGATCTCAACTTATTTGTTTCTGACTGTAGTTGCTGAATAAATGCACTTAAACAGCCTCTGTGTGACTATAGAGAGAAAAACATTAACATCATTTGAAATCACTATTAGGAATTTCACTGTTTTTGGTTTTGAGAGAAACTCATTATGGTTTTACCAGTTTACAGAGCGTGTTAATGTATATGATATAATAAATCTGATGATTTTCACTTACTTGAAAGTGCAATAATTGTGAATAAATGTAAAAAGAAATTTCTCAAATTACAACAATCAAGACAAATTATTGCAATTATATTTTTTAAGCAAAAAACAATTGTTATCATCAGATTAATTAATATTTTACCTCCAATCACATGTAGATGAACTTCAGTGAAAATGAACGACCCAGAACTCTCCTCTGCGCACCAGTATTTCCCAGAATCCTCTTCTGTCAGGTTGTTGATGTTCACAGTAAAGACTCCAGCTGAGGTTTCATCAGTCACAGAGAATCGGCCATTTCTTCTCTTATTCGATGAAACACGAACTCCGTCTCGCACACAGATGTTCGGCTGATCTCCTCTGCAGAAAAACCTCGTGTGATTCCTGATGAACTTACAGCTGATGGACACTGATCCTCCGACAGACGCTTCACGAGTGACCGCTGAAGAGAGAAAATATGAGTATGAGAACAGAATGATCAGAAACATTGAGATTTTCTCCAGAAACCCCCTCACCATCTTTCATGACGATCATGAGTTCAGTGTGAAGATTAAACTCATCTCTCACTGCACACCAGTATATCCCAGCATCCTCTGCTCTCAGCTCACTCAAGGTCACAGTGAAGAGATTGAGTTCACGATCATCCTTTGCTGAAATCTTTTTATTAGCTTCATCTGATCGAATGATATTTTGAGCACCTTCAGTGAAACACTTTCCTTTGCAAAGTTGCTTTACTTCTCTTGAATGTTTTTCATTATAAGGGCATTTGATCTCTGATGAATCTCCTTCACGTCCGACCACTGGAGGCACTAATAGTCAAAGAGAATGAAAGTGTTTATATCCTGCAATGAATGCACATGTTATGTGGTTTATGGTGACTGTACGTACTGGTCACAGTGAGGTGATGTTGATTGGTGAGAGAGACAGAAGTCAGATGTGTGTCTCTGGTTTCTGCTCCACACCAGTAAACTCCAGCATCTCTCTCGCTCACATTACTGATGATCGCTGTAAAAACTCCTGCTGTACTGACAGAAAACTCAAAGCGTTTCTGCTCTGATGAACTGATGCTCTCACATATCTTCTGCTCGTTCTCTCTGCAGATGTGTTTGAAGGTCTCGCCGTGTTCCTCAGGGAAATCGCAGGTGAGATTCACACTTTCACCAATAACAGCAGATGCTTTACTTGATGCACGAAAATGATCAACTATACACAAAAACAATGAAAAATAGTTATAATAAAAAATTATACTGTTATAAAGTGTGTATTTAAAAAAAATCTCCCGACAGAATCTCTTTACCTTGATTTACTGTCAGTGTGACGTCAGTGAACAGATCATCATCAGTGATATTCACTCCACACCTGTACGTCCCTCCATCATCTGGGGTTAAATCACTGATAAAAACCTTCAGAAGTCCTTCACTGGAATCATCATACATGTGAACTTTACCATGATGGACCCATTGATTCTGTTCATCAACAATAATCTTCTGTGATGAATCTTTCTGGATGAACTTCTTGTTTCTTCTGAACTCTTGTGGAAATTTACACGTGATGAAGACTGATTTACTGGAGTAGGCCTGAACCTGGACAGACGTGATTCCACCTGCTAAATGAGAATTATTTCTTGATTTATTAAATTATTAAAAGTCATGATGGATTTACATTTCTTATTTAGAGCTGTAAGGAATTTTTCATTAAAAATAAACTAAACTCACTATATATTCAGCTGAATCTCTTTAATGAAGGATATGTTTGTAATTGATGGATCTGATCCGTATCTCTCCACTCCACATAAATAAACTCCTCCGTCGTCTGCAGAAATGTCTCTAATGGTCACAGTAAAATGATCTTGATGACTGTCAGACAGAATGATCTTCTCCTCAGATGATTGTGATGATTGTGAGCTGTTCAGCACATGGACAGGACCCTCTTTCAGTCTGTAGAAGACTTTGGTGTGTGATTTAAACTTATCATCATATTCACAGTGGAATGAGATTGTTTCTTTAACAAACTCGTCCAGGATAAGAGACGTCCCACAACCAGACTCTGAAAATGATTTCAACAAAACCTTGTGACATGCACTGAAATATAAAACATCATTAGTATTATTGAAGGTGCACTAGGGAACTTCGGCCTCCGATTTTTTTTAGGTTTCAGTACTGTTGTTATTTATAAATTGTTTCAAACAAACAATATATTTCATGTTCACATTTATAAAAACACTGTAAATGTAATGTAAATCGACACTAAACAAAAGAAGGAGAAAGAAGTATGGCGCACTTCTTCTTAGCGTCTGTTTCCATGGTAACTCCTGCACTCTGTTGAGAATGTCTTTGTGTGTTCAGCGTTTACTCCAGCTTTGAACCCTGCATACCTCGAGTTAGCAAGGTTTGGGATAATCAACTGAGAGTTGAAGGTAAATGTGACAGTAAGTTAACCTTGCGTAATCCCTGATCTGTCATTGAAATAAAAAACTTTAAAAAACCCTTTAAAAAGGTGACATGCATGGTAGTATATATAGTGAAAAGAAAAGGGTAAAATGCATGTCTACTTATTGATGATAAAGATATAATCATCATATAATGCCCTGATTCACTGATGTCATCCAGAATCTAATTACAGCAAGTCTATAATTCTACAACGTTTATGTAAAAATATATCCATATCCAAGTTATGAAGTAAAATATCTAGCTTCTGCCAGACCGCCTTCTGTATTCAACTTACAAAGAAAGTGTAATTTTTCCAGCATAATTCAACCCGACAGCTCAAATTATTAATTTTTATTATAAGCTTATGGTTGTGAATCAGGGTAGGGCATGAAAACTGTTTTGAACTTTGATTTACTTACTCAGTAATTCATTTTTGTTCAATTTTATGTACCTTTAATAATATATAAAATAATTGCTGTAGTAAGTTATAAAGTATCACATGTACCTCTGTTCACCTTTAAGTCAACATCACGACTCCATTTCTGATTGTTTCCACATGCATATTTCCCATCATCCTCTCTGCTGAGGTTCCTGATAAACACTGTGAAGAATCTGCTGTTTCCATCATCATACAGAGCGAATCTCCCGTTATAAACCCAACGACGCTGAAGCTCAGAACTGATGCCTGATATACAGCTCCTCCGTCTGCAGAAAAAATTTCCTTTACGCTGTTCCTCAGTCTTTTTCTGGTTTGAAATCATGCACTTGAACATCAAACTCCCTCCAGCGCATCCAAACACTCTGAAACAAAGTACCTGACCTGCCAAACACAAGTTCATTCTGGGTTATTATATATCATCAATCTAGATTATGATATAATATATTATTTGACCCAGACTGACCAGTAAAGAACTGACCTGAGATCAGGCAGAGAGTGATGAAGATGAAGATGATGATGGCAGCCCTCATTCCAGACTGACTTCAGTCTCACAGATATCCAGAGAGAGAGTCGTATCAGATCACACATAAATGTATGCACATCCTCCGTCGATCTTTTTCTCACATCTCTGCTTCCTTATTCTCTATAAATTTTCTTCCTTATTCCGCCCATCTGCACCACTAACAGGGTGGGACGTGTGGTGAAATGTGTGAAAGACATGCAGAGAAAACATATAGAAGCAGATGACACATCACTAAAATGAGTGACACAGAAGTCTGCGGCCATAAACCAACAAATGCAAAGCAAACAAAAACTGATCTGAAACGATGAGTGATGATGATGCTCAAGATTACAAACAGCACAGCATGAAAAACTCAGAGAAAAACTAGATTATGAGAACCGGTAGAAGCCTGTAAAAAAAAATACTTTCTATATTCTTAAGGTCAGCATGGACTGAAAATTCAGCCTGTTTTCTAAAAGCACATTATTGTAAATGATTCACACTAATAATTTAGGACTTGCACAATATAGTTGAGATGAAAAACTAAATGCCAATGAGCAGCAGCATGTCACCATAAACAGTACTCTATAAAGGGTTCACATAAACCCCAGAGGGGAGTAACCCTGGTGTAAAATAGCTCCTACATCACATTACATAACCCCAAGCCCAAACTGAATTACTGGTTCAAAACAAATGATTGGCAGAGCTTCATGAAGCAGTGTTTTGAAAGCGCTCATCACTAGTTTTCTGACTCGAGATGACATGATCGGCACATGTGATCCAGGCACTACAATTTGGGAAATTAAATCTCAGGTGTTTTTGCATCATTGATTCATACTGAATGACGACATGTTGACTATTCCAAGATGGCGTGAACATCGATGTGTCTGTAGTGGTCGAATGTGGCATCAATGTATACATTTCTATGGTTATATCCAGTTTATAACAATGTAAGAGCGGCTCGCCATTTCTAACTTGAACAGGCTTCCAGTCTCATGAGCTTCTAGTTATTTTAGCTTTACAAAAACTCTTTATTCTGCTTGACACTGCAAACTTGTACATGATGATATGGCTTTTTTATTTTTTATTTATGGTTCTTGAATCTGATTGGCTGAGAGGTCTTTCCAGCCATGCAATATTCTACTGGTATCACCGCGGGAGCCGTTTCACCATGTGTATCACTCCGCTTGCTGCGTTTCTCACAGCGAGTGTCATGATAAACAAATGCCATAATTTTGCAAATCACCACCTTTGGAATTATAAGAATGTATCTGCATTCTGAGCGGTTTTGAGATTTGAGTGAAGTTTTTGCATTTCTTTGGACTTTGTAGATACAACTTTTTTATTTTCTAAAAAAGTTCCAAAATGTAGACAACTTTAAAAAAAAACTTCACATAATGTAAATAAGTTCTAAATCATATAATAAGAATATATAAAATAGCTCAATAAAAAACTCCTGAATAACTCATCAGCTTTTGTGATTTTCATGATGAAGGCAGGATGAAGCTGTCTTTGTGTATGTGTGTTTATATTAATATACTGATGTGTCATCTGTAGTGTTGTGCGTCAGCCTGTGAGATCGCTGGAAACGAGAATCTTTTTCTATCATTTGGTGATGGTGGCGATGAAGAAAATGTCACGTTACAGAGAAGTATTTCACCCAAAAGGCAAGCCTATGGATACTGCATGCAATTTTCAAACTTTGCATGAGAGCCGATGAAGGAGTCTCTACAGTTAAAGTGAAAACTGCTTTTGGCATCAGACGCTGCATTAACAGCGCACTAATTCTCTCAGACGCTTTGAGATCTGAATCTACCTCAGTGCTGATAATGGTAGATGTCTTAATTTATTGGCTTAATATTTCTCTTGTGGACCATACAATAAAGATAGTGAAAAATAGAAGAATACGAACACTCTTTACACTCTGTGAATAGATCACCCTGCAATTCACTTTTGATGTGGGATGTAGTTTTGTAGTCTTTGAGGAGTGTTCAATATTCATACAAGTGTGGTTATGGTGATGAATACTTGGTACTATGGTGATGCATGTCTTCTTTAAACATTTCACCACACTCACCGCCCTGTTAGCTGTGCAGATGGGTGGCACCATTATAGAGAATAAGGAAATAGAGACGTGAGAAAGACCAAAAGAGGATGTGTGTACTTCTGATGATAGTCACATTCTTACATCATATTCAAGGAACACACTTGATCAGTTCTTGCTGTCGCTGGATTGTGATCGGATCTGTTTTTTCTCTGGATATCTGTGAGACTGAAGTCAATCTGGAATGAGGGCTGCCATCATCATCTTCATCACTCTCTGCCTGATCTCAGGTCAGTTCTTTACTGGTCAGTCTGGCTCAAATAATATATTATATGATCTAGATTGATGATATATAATAACCCAGAGCAAATGAACTTGTGTTTGGCAGGTCAGGTACTTTGTTTCATGGTGATTGGATGCGCTGGAGGGAGTTTGATGTTCAAGTGCATGATCTCAAACCAGAGAAAGACTGAGGAACAGCGTAAAGGAAATTATTTCTGCAGACGGAGGGGCTGTACATCAGGCATCAGTTCTGAGCTTCAGCGTCATTGGGATTATAACGAAAGATTCGCTCTGTATGATGATGGAAACAGCAGATTCTTCACAGTGTTTATCAGGAACCTCAGCAGAGAGGATGATGGGAAATATGCGTGTGGAAACAATCAGAAATCTCATGATGTTGATTTAGAGGTGAACAGAGGTACGTGTGATACTTTATAACTTACTACAGCAATTATTTTATTATAGTACTATAAAAGGTGCACTACAGAAGATTTTTGAGTAAAAATGAACAAAAATGAATTACTAAGCACATAAATCGATGGTCAAAACAGTTTCCATGCCTTGCACTGATTCACAACGGTAAATTTATTATAATAATTCATAATTTGAGCTGTCAGGTCAGATTATGCATTAGGAAAATATCAGTTTTATGTCATTCATCTTTGCGTGTTCATGTCCCTTCTGTAAAAAGAAAACAGACTATATGTAAATTACTTGTTCAGATGATATTTTTAGGATATTTTCCTTATAAGCTGTATATTTTCTGTCAATATGTCTTGACAGCAGATCACAGGCAACCTTAAATACCTATAAACAACCAAAACTCATGAAAAAAATAAATAAATAAAATACTCAGAAAAGAACTTGCAGATTTGTGTTTCAAACAGAGATGGTGATAGAGAGGCCAAACTTCCCTAGTGCACCTTTAATAACACTAGGCCTGGTTTCACAGACAGGGCTTAAGCCCAGGATACACTACGCTGAATTCAAAGAACTAGCAGCGAGAAAAACCAACGGTGTTTCAGTCTCGCGTCAGCTGTGTGAACACAGCACAGACTACAGCCGACTAACATGTGTGTTCTGCGCCTGTGTGTAAGGAACTAACTGTCTATATCAGCAGGTGTCAATAATCTATATTTGTCATTCAAAAGGAAAACAAGGTATATACACAGATACAGTGGTGTACACAGAGTACCACAAGGACAGGGGCACAATCTCTGTTATAACGCTTAGTTTTTAACATTTAAGGAGCATTAATATTTATCTTTGTTGTTTCAACAACCAGATGCATTTTGTACAGGTTAATGTGGAATGCGATAAAATACCCTCTCTTTCTGTATTTACACGATTGCATAGCTATCCGATCAAACTAATGAAGTGATAAGGTATGCATGAACAGAGTTTCCACATGCATCACAGTCATTTTGTTTAATAGGACTCAGTATACTTGATTGAATGAACAGCGGAGGAAGCTGGAAGCTGTCAGTCAGTAACTTGTGTGTGATGTGCAGCGGTCACGATAATGGTTTATCAGAGCTGCACGCTTTCAATGACTTGTGCAGTTTAAGTCTTACACTTTAATAGTATTTATAACTCTTAGCTTAATAAAACAAGCTGTGTTACTATGAGGAAAGTGTAAGCAGGTATGAGGTACTTTTCCAGTCAACACGTGAGATAATGCGATGATCACAGTGAGAGTAATATGTGAGCTCATTGTCAAAATGTTGAGCAGGTTGAAAGGAAGTGGTTCAAATATCAGTCACCAGGGGGCATTCTACTTCCTGTTTCTGAACACTGTCACAGTGATATCACAGAGTGTCACATGGTGAGCTCACAGTATGAGTGCATCGCATCATGGTTTACTCTTGTAATACAAGTTGGAAGCTAGTTATTTTACTTTATATATTTTTAAATATGGATATTTTTCATACAAAACCCCATAACTTTACTTCAGAAGGCCTTTATTAACACCCTGGAGTCTTATGGATTACTTTATGATGGATGGATGCACTTTGTTGGTGCTTCAAAATCTGGCCCCACATTCAGCCAGAAGCCAGAATATTATGAAATAAATCTCTGATTGTGTTCGTCTGAAAGAAGATAGACATATTAACCTAGGCTGGCTTGAGGATGAGTATTTTTTTGGGTGAACTATCCCTTTAAGCCTTGTCTGTGAAACCAGAGGATAATGTTTTATATTTCAGTGCATGTCACACGGTTTTGTTGTATCATTTTCAGAGTCTGGTTGTGGGACGTCTGTTATCCTGGACGAGTATGTTGGAGAAACGATCTCTTTCCACTGTGAATTTGATCATGAGTTTAAATCACGCACCAAAGTCTTCTACAGAATGAAAGAGGGTCCTGTCCATGTGCTGAACAGCTCACAATCATCACAATCATCTGAGGAGAAGATCATTCTGTCTGACAGTCATGAAGATCAGTTTACTGTGAAAATCAGAGACATTTCTGCAGACGACGGAGGAGTTTATTTATGTGGAGTGGAGAGATACGGATCAGATCCATCAATTACTCACATAACCTTCATTAAAGAGATTCAGCTGAATGTTTACAGTGAGTTTAGTTTATTTTAATGAAAAAAAATCCTTACAGCTCTAAATAAGAGAAGTTAATCCCTTCTGACTTTTCATAACTGAATAAATCAACACATAAATCTCATTTAGCAGGTCGAATCACTTCTGTCCAGGTTCAGGCCTACTCCAGTAAATCAGTCTTCATCACGTGTAAATTTCCACAAGAGTTCAGAAGAAACAAGAAATTCATCCAGAAAGATTCGAAGATCCCTGTTGATGAACAGAATCAATGGGTCCGTCATGATAAAGTTCACATGTATGATGATTCCAGTGAAGGACTTCTGAAGGTTTTTATCAGTGATTTAAATGAAAATGATGGAGGAACGTACAGGTGTGGAGTGAATATCGCTGATGATGATCTGTTCTCTGAGGTCAAACTCACAGTAAATCAAGGTAAAGAGATTCTGTCAGGAGCTTCATCAGATACTTTCTAGCAGTTGTATTGCTAGATACTTTTGATATTATATATTTTTCATTGTTTTTGTGTATAGTTGGTCATTTTCGTGCATCAAGTAAAGCATCTGCTGTTATTGGTGAAAGTGTGAATCTCACCTGTGATTTCCCTGAGAAACACGGCGAGACCTTCAAACACATCTGCAGAGAGAACGAGCAGAAGATATGTGAGAACATCAGTTCATCAGAGCAGAAACGCTTTGAGTTTTCTGTCAGTTCAGCAGGAGTTTTTACAGCGATCATCAGTAATGTGAGCGAGAGAGATGCTGGAGTTTACTGGTGTGGAGCAGAAACCAGAGACACACATCTGACTTCTGTCTCTCTCACCAATCAACATCAACTCACAGTGACCAGTACGTACAGTCACCATAAACCACATAACATGTGCATTCATTGCAGGATATAAACACTTTCATTCTCTTTGACTATTAGTGCCTCCAGTGGTCGGACGTGAAGGAGATTCATCAGAGATCAAATGCCCTTATAATGAAAAACATTCAAGAGAAGTAAAGCATCTTTGCAAAGGAAAGTGTTTCACTGAAGATGCTCAAAATATCATTCGATCAGATGAATCCCATGTTAATAAAAAGATTTCAGCAAAGGATGATCGTGAACTCAATCTCTTCACTGTGACCTTGAGTGAGCTGAGAGCAGAGGATGCTGGGATATACTGGTGTGCAGTGAGAGATGAGTTTAATCTTCCCACTGAACTCATGATCGTCATGAAAGATGGTGAGGGGGTTTCTGGAGAAAATCTCAATGTTTCTGATCATTCTGTTCTCATACTCATATTTTCTCTCTTCAGCGGTCACTCGTGAAGCGTCTGTCGGAGGATCAGTGTCCATCAGCTGTAAGTTCATCAGGAATCACACGAGGTTTTTCTGCAGAGGAGATCAGCCGAACATCTGTGTCCGAGATGGAGTTCGTGTTTCATCGAATAAGAGAAGAAATGGCCGATTCTCTGTGACTGACGAAACCTCAGCTGGAGTCTCTACTGTGAACATATTAACCTGACAGAAGAGGATTCTGGGAAATATTGGTGCGCAGAGGAGAGTTCTGGGTCGTTCATTTTCACTGAAGTTCATCTACGTGTGATCGGAGGTAAAATACTCTTTCATTAAAAGGATCGTTCACCAAGAAATTAAAATAGCTTCTTCAAATGACCACAAAAGAAGATATTTTGTTTCATCCATGCAATGAAAGTCAATGTTGTTTGGTTTTCAAATATTCTTCAAAATATTTTTATGTTGTGAAGAAATAAAGTCACACAGGTTTGAACTAGTGTTGACAAAAAATATAGATATTTCGATATGTATTAATACTGAAATAACTGAAATGGTTCCAGTGCTCCTTTTCTGCAGTATCGATATACCGATACCATCTGCGTGTTGTTGCTCTCTCTTCTCTCTGACGGCAAAATTACACACACGGCGTGTGTTCATGCATACTCTGTTCATGCATACCTCTCATTCACTCTGCATGTCGTGAAGCAAGCAGAGCAAAGTGAGCATTTTCAGTTCATTTCAACTCATTCACTCTGGTTAAATAGTGCTTGTATTGTGCATAATTCCAGTCATTTCAAAAGTTTCACGCTCACACCAAAAGCATGCAACACTGATCTATATAAGTGTCATGCACATAAAGCCGCCTCTCAAACAGCTCGCAAGTACAAAATTTAGCTTTTTTTTGTGGCTTATTGTGATTAAATGGTCAAATACATACAAAATAGTCAAAATGCCTGTCTTGATGAGTATTTGGGTAAAAACAGTCAGTTTTGTGTATGGTTGAAAAAGAATGAACCCATGTTGTGTAACAGTATATAATTTAGGATCTGTGCATAAACACTTAAAGTGACAGCAGCTTAATAAACCTGCTGTGATCTGTCAATGTTAATTAAAAAACAAAAGCCAGAGAAAATCACTTTCTGCATTATTTATTACAATAAAAAACTATCCAGTGTTGTTTTACATTTGATCATTTCCACTTCTTTTGTATTTCTTACCCGAATACTACTGTTAGACCCACCTGAAAAACTGTTTCATTTGTCTCTTTATTTTTATTTATTTATTTAATGTAAACCTAGTTCAATGATTCAAAAAATTACAGCACCATTTCTGGTTTTCTACAGATATTTTTCTTTCAGTCTGATAATTTTTAGATGTACTGTCTCCTTAAAGCAACATGCTGTGGTAAAGTCTGCCACATCAGAGTTATTTTCAGCTGAAAACCACAGACAACAGGAAACATCAAACACCTCTGTTTTAACTAAAACTAGCTGAAACAGTAAAGTGTACAAGATGGAGACTGAAAAACAAACCGAAAATAAAGGCCCATGTTTCCGTTGTGGTAAGACTGGACACTCACCTGATTCTGATTCTGTTTTAGATTTTAGTTTAGGAATGTGCAGAAAAAAAGTCCTTTCCAAGAAAAGTCTGTTCACTCTGCGGCCATATTTGCAATGCTTCCGGGCAGCTATTTCAGGCATTCAAGACCAACTCCTACACTCTGGTTGTTTTAACCCAGAGGTTGGGTTAAATGTTTGCCCAACCTGCTGGGTAGTTTTATTTAACTCAACTATTGTTTAAAAATTACTGTATTGCTTAATTAAAATTAACCCAAAGTATGTTGGAAATGAACATTTATTAATGTTCAATGAATAATTATTAAACAATAAACATTTATTAAATTGCTTATTAATACATTTATATTAATAAACTATTAAACTATTAAATTTATATTAATAAAATATTAAAACTTATTAATAAACATTCACCTTTTGTCTATTATTGTTGCCTCTAATTGCATCTGGTTTTTAATTTCCCAAATATTTTGGGTTAATTTTAAGATAGCCATATAGCAATTTTTAAACAATAGTTGGTTTAAATAAAACTACCCAGCAGGTTGAGCAAACATATAACCCAACCGCTGGGTTAAAACAACCCAATCGCTGGGTTTGTCCATTTTCAACCCAACTTGGGTTGTTTTTAACCCAGCATTTTTTAGAGTGTATTTACTTGAATGGGGAATACTTAAATCTCAAAAACTGCTTTCTGAAACTACATTTAAAAAACATTTTAAATCAATAACTAAATCAGCATGATCTGTATCACAAATGTTGTTACTTATGCTCAAATGGCATTAAAAAGATTATTTTTTTCAGGCTAGAAGAGCCAATGTGCAGTCATTAGCGTGAGGCTGTTTCTATGGCAACCAGTGTATCAAATGGCAGCAGTGACATTGACTTTATGAATTAGCGAATGGCTCTTTTATTTAGAAGGCGGGACTTATTCTGCCATATTGTGCATTTTACTTGCTCCCATTCATAGTAATATGCACCGTCTTAGCATTATCTTAAGTCTTTTCCATACAATGGAAATACACATAATTAATCTAAACTTAAATCGTTGTGCATGGAAAAGCTCTTCAGTGTTTGCACATTTTCAAATGGGTCTGAATATAGTTGTGTCCCAAATGGTGAACCATACACCATATGCATTTATGCAGTATGTACTCAACCATGAAGTGTATGAATTTTATAAGGTTATTTTGTAATTCAGCGTTGGATTCTGATAATCTGACACTGAAAGAGAAAAGTCTGATAAGATTCAACAATTCTGTTTCTCAGTTTGAGTTGAAAGTGATTGTCACAGACACGTCAGGTTCCACCTCACTCCCTTACCCACGCACTCAATCACCAGTCTACTAATCACCGCCACCTGCACATCATCACCGCAGTCATCAGCACCAGGATATAAACCACACACTCACACACACTCATTGTCCAGTCTCGTTTGTGATACAACCTGTTGTATGCTTACCTTCAAGGACTCCAAAGTGATACTTACCTGTCTCCATTATCTCCTTCATCTCCATCGTCTCCTGATCTCCTTGTGTGCTTACCTGCCTGTGTGAGAGTGTGTTCGTCTGCCAGCTCCAGCATCTCCTTCCAGCGTCATCTGCATCACAAAGAAAAGGACAGTATTACCTCTCATTCATCTTCAAGATCATCGTATTCACCAGTTCACTCACCTGTTTCTCTGCTGATCACTTCAATAAACCTCAACATTGCTTTTATCTATGTCTCCGGTGTCTCTGTCATAACAGAAGACCGAACCATAACAGCTATCGATCAGCATGAGCCATCACGACCCGTTCCAAGAGCTCGTGGACGCATTGCGCTGAGCACTCACTCCTCAACCACCGTCACCTTCACCTGTACCCACCGCCGCGGCTGCTTCCGCATCCACCATCACCGCTGCTTCTCCTGTGTTCACCGCCAGTCCCATGGCCAAACCGGCGCCCTTCTCAGGATCGGCGGAGGATTGCAGCAGATTCCTTCTTCAGTGTGAGTTGGTCCTGGAGATGCAGCCGCACCTCTATCCTACCGACACGGCGAAAATAGCGTTCGTAATTTCCCAACTGCAAGGTAAGGCCCTCCAATGGGCGGATTCTCTCTGGACTCAGAAAGGACCAGTTATTAAATCCTATGCTGCTTTCGTTTCTCACTTCAGAGAAGTTTTCGGAAAACCCCTGACTGATTCAACCACTGGTGAGAAATTGTATAATTTAAAACAAGGAAACAAAACTGTTAACAATTATGCCTTGCAGTTCCGAACGCTCGCCGCAACCAGCGGATGGAACGAACAAGCCCTCATCACCACCTTCCGACAAGGTCTGGAACTCAACGTGCGGCTGCATCTCGCTGCATACGAGGACTCCATAGGAATCGAACGTTTCATCCAGCTCGCCATCCGAGTGGGTTCTCGTATGCAGTCGTGTCTCCTTGAGCACCAGGGCCAGCCACTAGCCAGCACCCTCCTCCGTCGGTCCGAACCCGTCAGCTCTCCAGAACCAGCCACCGAACCCATGCAATTGGATAACTCCCGTTTGTCACCCACAGAGAGACAAAGAAGGCTGACCCTGAATCTGTGCTTGTATTGTGGATTGCCTGGGCATGTCATCTCTACATGCCCAACCCGTCCTCCTCGACCCGTGGTGAGTGCTATCATTCCCTCTATCCAAAACATGAAACCACTCACTACAATCGTAAACCTTACTGCTGCTGATGTTTCCGTTCCAGTGGTGGCACTCCTCGATTCAGGGTCAGCAGGAAACTTCATCTCCGGCGCCCTCTGTCGACACCTCGGTCTCAAGACCTCGCCGTCTCCGACTCATTACCAGATCAACTCCATCACGGGCAAACCCCTGAGCCATAAGACGGTTCGCCGTGCCGCTGGACCCCTTCAACTACAAGTGGGTATCTTCCATCATGAACTCATCCATCTGCTGGTTCTGGAGGAGTCCACCGCTGACGTGGTTCTAGGGCGCCCGTGGTTGGAGCTCCATAATCCCACCATCTCCTGGCGCACGGGCGAAGTCCTGAAGTGGGGCGACCACTGTTTCTCCAGCTGTTTTCCAGACCTTCCTGTTCCAAGATCTCCTCCCTCCAAGAATCTCTCCATCAATGCTACCTCCATCGAGAGTCCTGTGGAAAAACGCTCCGTCGACATTCCTCCCGACTACGCCCCCTTCAGCGACGTCTTCTGCCCGCAACACGCCTCCAAGCTTCCTCCACACCGGCCATGGGACTGCGCTATTGATCTGTTACCGGGTGAGCCAGTGCCTAGGGGACGCATCTACCCCCTATCTGTGCCGGAGGAGAAGGCCATGGAGGAATACATCAAAGAGGCCCTTAACCAAGGATACATCCGCCCGTCTACTTCCCCTGCTGCTTCAAGCTTCTTCTTCGTGGCCAAGAAGGACGGAGGCTTGTGGCCCTGCATCGATTACCGGTCATTAAACAAGATCACAGTTAAATTCCGGTATCCACTTCCCCTCGTCCCAGCGGCCCTGGAACATCTCCGCGGTGCCACTGTGTTCACCAAGCTGGACCTCTGCAGCGCGTACAACCTCATCCGGATACGCGAGGGGGACGAGTGGAAGACCGCCTTCGTCACGCCCACCGGTCACTACAAATACCTCGTGATGCCGTATGGCCTGGTCAACGCCCCCTCCGTATTCCAGGATTTCATCCATGAGGTGCTCCGGGAGTTTCTCCACAAGTTCGTGTTGGTATATATCGATGACATCCTTATTTACTCCCGGAGCTTGGCCGAACATCGCCACCACGTTGCGGAGGTCCTCCAACGCTTACGGCAATACCATCTGTTCCTGAAAGCAGAGAAGTGCTCTTTCCACCAGCCCTCTGTCCACTTCCTGGGATATGTGATTGATCACAGTGGCATCCGGATGGACGAGGGGAAGGTATCTGCCATCCAGAACTGGCCAGCTCCAAACACCATAAAAGAACTCCAACGATTCCTTGGTTTCTCCAATTTCTACCGTCGATTCATCAAGAACTACAGTACTATCGTCAGCCCACTCACCAACCTCCTCCTGATCTCTCCGAGTCTGATGGTAACACCTGCATTCTGGTCGTCGTAGATCGCTTCTCTAAAGCCTGCCGTCTTATTCCCCTGGAGGGTCTACCAACAGCTATGGCCACAGCAGAGTTAATGTTCAACCATGTCTTCCGTCACTACGGAATCCCCGAAGACATAGGCTCTGACAGAGGACCACAATTCGTCTCGCGAGTCTGGAAGGCTTTCTTCTCCCTCCTGGGTGTGACCGTCAGTCTATCGCCTGGATACCATCCTCAGTCGAACGGGCAGACGGAACGGAAGATCCAGGAGATTGGCCGCTTCCTGCGTACCTTCTGTCACGCCCACCAGGACTCCTGGAACCAGTACCTGGGCTGGGCCGAGTACGCCCAGAATTCCCTCCGTCAAGCTACTACTGGATTAACACCTTTCCAATGCGTGCTCGGCTTCCAGCCCCCACTGTTCCCCTGGGACGGGGAACCCTCCAACGTTCCTGCTGTCGACTACTGGTTCCGGGAGAGCGAGAGGGTATGGGACTCAGCTCACCACCAGCTGCAGAGAGCCCTGCGCAGGCGCAAGATGACAGCCGACCTTCGGCGCTCCCACGCTCCAAACTACCAACCGGGGCAGAAGGTCTGGCTGTCCACCAGAGACATCAGGATGCGCCTGCCCTGCAAGAAGCTGAGTCCCCGCTTCATTGGCCCATTCACCATCCTTCAACAGATCAACCCTGTCACTTACCGGTTACAACTCCCAGCACAATACAAGAGAATTCACCTAACATTCCATGTTTCACTATTAAAGCCTCACCACCCTTCTGTTCTTCCTCCCACAGAACCTGACATGGCAGCTGTCGAGCCCCCCCTTCCACTCATTCTGGATGATGGAACAGCCTACGTAGTACGTGAGATCCTGGACTCCCGGCGCCGTGGTGGTCTTTTAGAGTACCTGGTGGACTGGGAGGGCTACGGTCCCGAAGAACGCTCATGGGTTCCCAAGAATGATATCCTTGATCCTGCTCTGTTACAGACCTTCCACACCAACCACCCAGACAGACCTGCCCCACGACCTCGAGGACGACCACCACGACGTCGGGGTCCGCGGCCCTCTGGAGCGGGCCGTGGGAGGGGGGGTACTGTCACAGACACGTCAGGTTCCACCTCACTCCCTTACCCATGCACTCAATCACCAGTCTACTAATCACCGCCACCTGCACATCATCACCGCAGTCATCAGCACCAGGATATAAACCACACACTCACACACACTCATTGTCCGGTCTCGTTTGTGATACAACCTGTTGTATGCTTACCTTCAAGGACTCCAAAGTGATACTTACCTGTCTCCATTATCTCCTTCGTCTCCATCGTCTCCTGATCTCCTCGTGTGCTTACCTGCCTGTGTGAGAGTGTGTTCGTCTGCCAGCTCCAGCGTCTCCTTCCAGCGTCATCTGCATCACAAAGAAAGGGACAGTATTACCTCTCATTCATCTTCAAGATCATCGTATTCACCAGTTCACTCACCTGTTTCTCTGCTGATCACTTCAATAAACCTCAACATTGCTTTTATCTATGTCTCCGGTGTCTCTGTCATAACAGTGATCATATGATACAGATATAAAGATGAGTGTCAGATGTACAGCATGTGTATGAATGCTTGTAGATGAATGTCTTGTGATCACCTTGTTTCTCTGTGACAATCTCTTTGTGTGATTTCAGGCTCTTCTATGATAGTTGCTGTTTCTGTGGGTTTGATCCTGCTGGCTGTGTGTTTAGTGCTCGTGTTGTTCATAATAAAATACAACTGTAAACACGGTGAGACACTCACACACACACACACACACACACACACACACTCACTCACACACACACACACACACTTAGACACACAAGCTACTGCATGTTTAGTAAATCTGAGTTTGTCGTCCTCTGCTGTTCAGAAATACACATGCAGTTAAAATCAATTCGCCTTTTCTCAGTCTCAGATGTTGCTCTTGTTCACACAGGAGTCATTTCATCATCAGACAGAAGAGAGACAGGAGATCGTGATATGGTGAGTTTTAGAGCTGATCTGTTCTTGAATATGAGAAAGTGATATGCTGTACCTTTGAACAGAGGCGGTCTGTGCAATTCAGAGTTATAATGTCGTGTTGAACTGACATCTTGGACCGCAGGAATGATTTATCACCAGCACAAGATGTAAATATAGAGAAATGAAATGATGGGGAAAAAATAAAATTAAACTGAAAAGTGTCATTAGCCACTTTTCCACTGTCGGGCCTGTGCGAGCCATGGTTAAAAGCGTGCCAGGCAGGGCCAGAAGCCTTAGACCTGAAGCACTGAGGCCAAAATCAAGTTCTGTTTCCACTGTCGGGTCTGTAGGCCCATAGCGCGACCCTAAAGCCCACCCTTCACACACCTCCATAGAGCAACATCACACAACCTCACCAATTCATCAGCTGACTGAAGACTAGCTAGATCACAAAATGAGCATGACAGAATTGAAGGCGTGGTCTTTACTTAAAGACTTAAGACTTCAGCAATGATTTCTGACCAGTGTTTTACAATAAAAACTGTTACAGTGACAGTAATTTATTAATTTGAGTCAGGAGTTGAAGACACAGAATGATAAAGAGCAGAATCACTGAAGGAAACAGAAATACAAGAACTACAACTGACTTCAGCCACAGTCTTAGATCAACTGAAAACACATTAAATCTCTCATGTTACAAACCAGACTGATTTTGCCAATGTTTGATATTTAGCAAGAAAATATTGTTGGTGAAAATCTATTAATAACAAGCAACCACGTTTGTGGGCGTAATGGCGCGGGGCTCTTTTTCAAGTGCAAGCAGAGGCTCCTTCTGTAACGAGGCCCATTTCAAGTGAAATGGGTGAATTATAGCAAGACCACTACTGCCTTTGAACTAAGACTTCATTTTAGGGATTTTGTTTCTTACAGGCTCAAGAAGAGATTCAAGGCTCAGATCCTGCATCACCTCCTCTCTATTCGACAGCACAGTTACCCACAAACCCCTCTGATGGGCTCCTCTACGCTGCTGTCAGTTTCCAGAAGCATGAAGAGTCTGGTGTGCACTGTAGCGTCAGTAAGGAGGAGATTCACTCTGATTATGCATCTGTCAAACACAGCATCACGCCAAACTAATATTACCACTGGAGTTTAGTTTTTAATTCAAATCAAGAATCATGTCAGTGACTGAGAATATAATGAGTTTCTGCAACAATCATTCAGCTTCATTGAGAAAGTCATTGAGCAGTTGGCGACACCTACAGGTCACTGTTGGGAAAGAAGCTGAAATGTTTCTCTCAGGGACTGAAGGAAACATTGACTTTCTATTGAATATTTTTCAGATTTTTTGAAATGTTTAACAAAAGCCTAAACTTAAGAACTTATTTTAAAAATCATTTTAATCTTTGTGAGCATCCCTTCACCAGAAGTGAAGCATTATGTTGTGAGCAATAAGCCAATCTGTGAAGAGCGCTGCAGCTCAGAGGAAGAACAAGAAAATATCTGTCATGACAGAAAATTTTTCATTATAAATGTACTTGATGTCATGTTAGTAGGCTGTTAGTATCATACATTTTAGTCAAGTCAAGTCACCTTTATTTATATAGCGCTTTTTACAATGCAGATTGTGTCAAAGCAGCTTTACAGTGATAACTGGTACATAATTTTGGCTGCACAGCAGCTCTTAAAGAATAGTGTCAATGCAGTCAGATCAAAGCACTGTTGAATATCAAATGTCAAGTCAAATGTCAAGTGTCCCCAACTAAGCAAGCCAAAGGCAACAGCAGCAAGGAACCCAAACTCCAACAGGTGACATCAGGTGGCAAACAGGTGGCAAATAGGTAGCACTGGGCAGTGGGCTTCATATGGCAGACTAAGTCCACCAAAGCAGATAATGAAATCGGTTTAAACTCACTTAAATAATGTACTAATGGGGGTTGAAAGATATAATCAGTGATAAGGCCTGAAGGTAAAATACTAACTTTAAAAGCATCAGTTTTGTTAATGAAAAACTCTAATCAGTCTGAGTAATATCATGGCCTGGAGTTATGTCAGGATTTAAAACTAGTCTATTGTTTTCAATGATGCTTTAGGATTATTAGGAATATTCTTAATGAGATCTAGAGATCTTTTATGACTTGAGACATTTTTTAAATTGTATTAAAAATGCTGGATCAGAAGGCTACTGTAATTAATAAGGACATTTGGCTCTAAATGAGTTCAGCGATTCAGGTCAAATACTGATTGTCAAAACATAAAGAAAACACCAGCAGATCTTGTTTTCTTTTTGTTCGTCTGGTTGTTATGACTCAGTTACAGCAGCCAAACAAAATTTTTTTTTAAAAAGTCAAGGGTCAAGAGCTCAACTAAAGCAAATACTGATCTCCATGATGGTGACTTACAAATTGTGATTTTCTCCTTTGGTGATTCTGCTTGTTATCATCAGTATCTTCAATAATGGTCAATCATCACTCAATTAATAACTTAATTATCTCATTAACTTTAACACTGCTTCAGTGTTCATTTACCACTCTTATTTTAACACTCTTGAGTGTTGTTGTCACAGTTCCCTCTGTTCCCGGACTCCATTTCCCATGATCCTCCTGTTTCCACACCTGCACTCACTTCCTTGTCATCTCCCCATCATCACTCATCACCTGCACCTGGACTTGATCATCTGCACTCTCTTTATAATGGACTCACTCCCTTCACTCCTTGTCTGATCTTGATGTTAGTTTGTAAGTGTGTAATGTGTGTTTCTCTTTCGACTGTTATTAAATACCCTTATTTGTGGATTTCCGTATACACTTCATCTCTTCAACACCACTACACATAACAGTGGTCTCACATAAACTCAGATGAGAGTTAATTTAACACTGGAGATTTTGATGTGTTTATTGTACACTCTCAGAAATAAAAGTACAAAATTGTACCTTTAGGGGTACAATGGTACTAAGGTACAAATTTGTACCCTTGTGATTGTACCTTAAGAGACCAGTTTTGTACCTTTGGTGACAATTTTGTACTCTCTCAGAAAATAAAGTACATAATTGTACCTTCAGGGGTACAATAGCTTGTCACTGGGGCTGTACCCTTAAAGGTACAAATTTGTACCCTTGTGATTTGTACCTTAAGAGACCAGTTTTGTACCTTAAGAGAGCAGTTTTGTACCTTTGGTGACAATTTTGTACTCTCTCAGAAAATAAAGTACAAAATTGTACCTTTAGGGGTACAATGGCTTGTCGCTGGGGCTGTACCCTCAAAGGTACAAATCTGTACCCTTGTGATTTGTACCTTAAGAGACCAGTTTTGTACCTTAAGAGACCAGTTTTGTACCTTTGGTGACAATTTTGTAATCTCTCAGAAAATAAAGTACAAAATTGTACCTTTAGGGGTACAATGGCTTGTCGCTGGGGCTGTACCCTCAAAGGTACAAATTTGTACCCTTGTGATTTGTACCTTAAGAGACCAGTTTTGTACCTTTGGTGACTATTTTGTACCTTTATTTAACAGTACAAAAATTGACCCTTCAAAAAGGGTACAAAATTGGCTTTGACAGCGTACAATCATTGACTATAATGAGATATATATATTTTACACACACACACACACATACACTGAATTAAAACCAGAATTTATTAAATCCTTTTCATTTTCACATTTTACAACATTTCATTTTAAACACATTTTTAAACATTCCATATGAGTCCATCTTACCGGGTGTTAAAAAGTAACACTGAAGCAGTGTTAAAGTTAATGAGATAATTGATTGATGATTGACAATTAGTGGTGACACCTGATGTTAATAAGCAGAATCATTGAAGGAAAGAGAGAAAAAACGTCTTAATTGATGTTTTATGGAGTTTCATTTCAAGTCACCATGAAAGAGGTCAGCGTTTGCTTTAGTTGGGCTCTTGACTCTTTACCTTTTATTATTAGTTTTTCTCTGATTGCTCCAACTTTGTGTTTGTAAAACACATTTGTAATAGTCAGAGAAAATAGGATCTGGTCACAATATAATTTGATGATATAATCATCATGTGATGGCATGATGTCATTTATAGTCTAAATCTCTGACTGTGTGTTTGTGTAGCTTTAGTATTAATGACTGTAATCCTGTGATTTTACAGCTTGAGATCTGACTATAGTATGATTTTTTTTTTCTTTTAAGAATAATACATTATGAACTGAAGCTTCAGTGTTTAAACACACACAGACATCAAGAATCAGCATATGATTCTCAAGAACGGTGATGATAAATAAATACAAAATACTGACAAACAGATCAACTCTGAACATCACAAAACAAGCTACTGTCACAACAAAACAACAGAAAAATAAAGCAAACATGAACAATCTACGAAAATTACAGGACAATTCAGCTGCATAATTTATTCATGCAGCAATGCATGATGGGAGCCATGGATGAGTTTTGATTGGTGGCTCCCATCATGCACTGCAACATGAAGCACTTTGTTTGATTGTCACCATTGTTGAGGGTCATATGCTGATTCTTGATGTCTGTGTGTGTTTCAAAAAACCCTTCAGATCATAAAAGCTCTGCTGGATCTCAAGCGGTAACCGATTTACTATAAAGAAATAATATAACATCTAAATCACCAGTTAATGCTGGATGTCACCAATGAATCTGACCATTTCACAATGAGAAAACACAACCATTATGACTGTGCTTCCCAAAGCATTGTAAACCTAAATTGATCAACTTTGGCTCACTGCACTTTTGGGAAACACAGCTCAGGTCATAATTTCTCTGGCCATAACAAATGTGCTCTACAAACACAAAGTTGGAGCAGCCAGAGATAAATTAATGTCAATAAATTGAGTCAAGAGCCCAACTAAAGGAAATGCTTTTCACCATCATGGTGACTTCAAACTAAACTTTCATTAAAACATTAACATCTAAACATCTGTTAATTCTCAATAAGAACTTTTGTTGATGTATGACAGAAATCAAATCAAACTGGTTAATAATAAGTGTAATAATGTTTAATGGCTGGAAGTCAGTTGTAGTTGTTGTGTCTCTCTCTTTTTCTCTTGTTGTTTCTTCAGTGATTCTGCTTATTATCATCAGGTGTCTCCACTAATTGTCAATCATCACTCAATCATCAATCAATTATCTCATTAACTTTAACACTGCTTCAGTGTTACTTTTTCACTTCAATGTTACTTCTTCAGTGTGTAAAATATATATATATCTCATTATAGTCAACAATTGTACGCGGTCAAAGCCAATTTTGTAGGGTCAATTTTTGTACTGTTAAATAAAGGTACAAAATTGTCACTAAAGGTACAAAAATGGTCTCTTAAGGTACAAATCACAAGGGTACAAATTTGTACCTTTGTACCATTGTACCCCTAAAGGTACAATTTTGTACTTTTATTTCTGAGAGTGTACTGACAAATGCTTAGATGAGGCTGAATCATAAAACACTGTCAAAGGTTGTACATTCACAATTGCATTACTGATGCTTTCATAAAAAAAAATTCATAAAGTCCTTACTACCTAACTGTAATGGATTATTCAGTTCAGATGATGTCTCTTTGTTTGTTAGTGAAATTTTGGAAAATGTTAGAACGAAAAAAGTTAGCTGGATTTGTTACTGATTTACTGAAATTACATTATAATGTTATAAAACAACATCTATGGAAACACAAGGTCAATTCTGAAAGATGAACATTGTGTAATACACGGCCCCTCTGTGAACCCTCTGATCTCAGGGAGTGGCTGTTTGTTTAACAGTGAACATTTAACTGGAACATGCGTTCACATGCAGTTGGCAAGCTAACTTTACTCAGGCAAATTTGAGCAAAATTAAATATTTTCTTTTTTTTATTCTGCACTTCTTTTATTTTTCGAGTGGACTCGCTGTGTTGTTGAATTGTGAAGGTTATCCTGATCGGAGCAGGGTTTATAGATTCATTCGCATATAAAGCTGAGTGCTAACACAGATGCAGACTGTAAAGTGTGTGATCGTCGGGGACACGGCTGCGGAAAAAACAAAGCTTCTGATCAAATACACCACCCCTGCTTTTCCCAGTGAGTACGTCCCCACTGTGTTTGATGGTTATGCTGTCACTGTGATGGTCGATGGGAATCCAGTGACCCTGGGACTGTTTGATACAGCGTCACAGGAGGATTACGACAGGCTTCGACCACTTTCCTACCCTCAGACGGATGTGTTCTTGATCTGTTTCTCTCTTGTGGACCCGGACTCGTTTGGGAGCGTCCGTGAAAAGTGGTATCCAGAAGTCAGACATCATTGCCCCAACGCTCAGATCATTCTAGTCGGGACTAAACTTGATCTGAGAGACGACAAGGACACCATTGAAAAGCTGAAAAAGAAGAAACAAATCCCCATCACCTGCCATGAAGGCCGGGCTATGGCTGAAGAAATAGGAGCCGTGAAGTACCTGGAGTGCTCAGCTGTAACACAGATGGGGCTTAAGACGGTGTTTGAAGAGGCCGTCCGGGTGACTCTGGACCCGTCCCTGGTGAAGAAGAGAGAGAGAAAGTGTTTACTTATCTGAACTGACGGACACACTGCAACATCTGAGAGGAGAAGACAATGGAGGCAAGAATAATAGGAAACTGTGGGGTGATTTTTTTTTCTTCTTCTTTTTTTGTGAATATGGATCAGTTTACTGGTTATGATTTAATGGCACATTGTTGTTGTTGTTTTTTAATACATTTGTCTAACCAGGCACATATTAGTTTATATCAACAAATTTTGGTTTGTTAAAAAATATATTGGCTTGAATAACTATATATTAGTTTGTTCAATTATTTATTGTTTAGTCAAGTATACCCTAGTGAAAAACTATACTTAAGCACAATTTATTCATATGCACACTATAAATTGGTATACTTAAACTATGTTAAATTGAAACAACTCATTTTGTAGTAAATGCATTTTAGTTGTCCAAAAGTTCAGTGGAACTATCCAAGTATACTTAAGTACACTTTAAATATCTACTCTTAAGTTTTGAAATGCAGAAATCCCATTATCTCTACACACTTCAACTCTAAATTCCCACAACTGCTCCTGACGTAAAACACAATGAAATTATTTGACAGTTTGACGCTGCGGATTTAAACGTGATGCATGAATTGAAATTAATTTAATACATTTTACATAGTTACTTTTCATGCAGTTAACAATTTATTTGAAATTTTAACTTTTTTGTGTAATTTTTTGAGGACTGGTCAGTATAATTTTAATAATTCATAATATTTTGACAGTCCAAAGGGCTGCAATGGGCCATTACAGTAGCATTAAGGCGAGACACTACAGGTGAATAGGGATTTTTTTTAAATTAAAAGATATCACTGTGAAACTTTTCCAGTTTATTACTGGCATAAACATAAGAAAAAAATGTATTACAACTTTTGTGTAAATTTATGTTTTAATATGCAAATGAGGCCTTATATACTTAAATATATGCTCATTTGCATACATTTCCAAAAACAAAATCTGAAAATTGGAATGGTCTAGGTTTAAATTTTTTGGTTATATTTGTTGACATATTAGATGAAAGGGCTTTTACAGAAGGGATTCTGGATATCTTATTTTGTGCTTTAGTAAATTAGAGAATACTGACAATAGCCTTAAAAAACCTATTTTCGCCATGTTTTTTTGAGTAAAATGACCCATAATTCAGGATAGGAATGATATATCAACAAATCCCTCTGTAAAAGCCTTCAGAATATAGTTAAGTATAAGTCTGGAAAAGTTGGTGCTTGTAGGTGCTACTGAAGTGGATATATCTGACTCTGAGAGTGAGAAAAAACTCATTTTGAGAAAACGGCCTTTAAAGTTTTTATATTGTATAAGTTCATTTATTTCTATTGAAACCCCCGACCTACAAACAAAATATATATTCAGTTTATTAATATCTGTATTATGTAATATTTAAAACACATGGAAATTGATAAATGAATAAATTATTAATAACAATAGCCTTAAGCTGAAGAGAACTACCATAACAAACACACATAACAGCAGTCACAAAAACTGCAAACTTCTGCAGTACCTATCTCTCTCACACAGACTACACTCCAGCAACACACTACTACAGAACCCATGATTCTGTGGATCGATGTTAATTTTCAGCCCTGATCCAGCAGTTAGGACAACACAAACACACGACTAATTCATACAATCGTGTGACGTGAATTATGAGCCATTCCTGTGTGGCGCGGCTGTCATTCCCAATCCCTCCAACACACTTTTTCCCTTTCCAAACAATAGGTTACGCGATGAGACACTCGATGATGGGGTTTCATCGTCTAATCTGTTGTTTACTTTCATTTTACTAGCTCTTGCAAGTGACAGCTGTTGCCGTATTTTGATTTCGGTGTTGTCGGCATTTTCTCTCAGGCGCAGAATAAACAAGGAAGCGTGACGCCTGAGAACCAATCACGTAGTCGGAAATTCACATGATCAATCAGATGTGGGTTTCGGCTGTAGATTCCCCGGCAAACTTTCGCGGTTGGTTATTTCTACAAAGGAAATGTCCATATTTGGATTAGACAGCGCTGTTAATGAGACTGAGAGCTTTACAATGATACGAGGCATAATATGTTTCTGTGAATGGAGACGGCACGGGAGCTCGCGTTAGAATGCTAACTTTTGGTGATTTCCGATAGAAATCTAAAGGCGCAAATTGACAAAATGTAATGAAATAACCACCTTAATGTGTAATGTTGACATATTTTTTATTTTGACATGAAAGCTTACATGTTAAGGGAGCAAACTGGCCCAAAATCTCAAAATTGACCACTGCATGAAAAAACGATGTTTTCACCTGCCGTGTCTCGCCTTAATGAGAAAAGTGTTAATACAGTACCATTGGAGTGTATTAGGAATACACTAAAGTAACAACTTCTGATCTAGTATGTTGATCTAGTAGCACCATTTAAAAAAAAAAAAAAAAAAAAAAAACACTTTTCAACTCATCAATGGCTCCCATTGCATTGCCAGAACATTGTAATATATAACAACATGCAATCATGTGATCATGCGATCGTGGGTCCCATCCCAGGAAAAGCATGTGCTCATAAAGTGTATATGCACTATAAATCACTAAGGGTAGGTTTAGGGGTGGGGTGGGTGTAGTCGTTAATACAAAATGAGTTTAGCTAAATGGAAATAGGACAAATGGTGTAAAAAAGTCCACACATTGCATTTAAATGAACACGCATTTTGATTGGTAATGACGGTCATACATCATTTCATGACGACAGACGTAACACGACACTGTCATTATTTTTACGCCAGCTAGAGGGCGCATGACTTTAAAACATAGATATAAGTCAAAATAAGGTGCTTGAAAAATGACCTATGGGGTCATTTTTTTAGAGAACAGTCTGTGAGAATCATATGCTGATGCTTGACGTCTGTGTTTTGTTCATATTGCTGTTGGTTCTCAAGCTGTAAAATCAATAATAGAGTTACACATCAACAGCATATATTCAAAGATTCAGACTCTTAAAGGCATGTGAGTGAACCGGGTCATTACATAATGATAATGTCATATTTTCATATTTTGTGCTTTATAAACACAAAGTTGCAACAGCCAGAGAAAAACTAATATTCAAAAGTCAAAAGTCAAGAGCCCAACTAAAGCAAACACTGACCCCCATCACGGTGACTTGAAACAAAACTTTCTTTAAAACATCAACATGTATACATCTGTTAATTCTCAATAAGAACTTTTGTTGATGTATGACAGAAATAAAATCAAACTGGTTCATAACAAGTGTAATAATGTTTAATGGCTGAAGTCAGATGTAGTCTTTTTTTTCTGTTCCTGTTTCTCTTTCCTTCAATGGTTCTGCTTGTTAACATCACGTGTCACCACTAATGGTCAGTCATCACTTAATTATCTCATTAACTTAAACACTGCTTCCGTGTTACTTTAGCACAGTGTGGACACATATGTACACTGAGGGGTGTTCATTTAGCACTGGGGATTTTGCTTTATGTCTGTAAAGTTCTGGTACAGATGTATATGAGACGCTTGAAGAGTCTTGCAGCACCAGCCAGCAGCGATCATCCTGAAGCTTTCGCATGTCCACAGAAGCTAAGCAGGGTTGATCCTGGTTAGGACTTGGATGGGAGACCTGACTAGGTAGCTGCTGGAAGAAGTGTTAGTGAGGCCAGCAGGGGGCGCTGCTCATCCTGTGATCTCAGTGGGTCCTAACACCCCAGTACAGTCATCATAAACTATATTGTATAAAGGGTCCATATAAGCCCCAGAAAGATAAGGGGTTGAACCCTGGTGTAAAACAGTCCATACAGCACATCACATGAATGTGTGAACAAATCTTCACTAAACAATTGTAATGCGCCTGCCAACCAATAATAATAATGTTTAAAATATTTTAAGGATCTAATAAATAAAACATATTCTTATAAAAAATATAAGAAATGTTTTATATATTTTGTATATTTATAAGTCCGTTTACAGTATATTTCAAGCATATCAAAATACTTTGCTCTTCTTTCACTTTCGTTTTTAACCCCCCACATATGAAAGACAATCATGCTCCCCGAGTGTCATCACATTCTCAGTGGTCTCACAGCAGTTGTGCATTAGGCTGCTTTAGTTGAGAGAATTTACACAGTATGAATGAAAATGAAACTCGACATGGGAACTATATATCAGAACCATGTTATATGGTTTAATAAGGTAAATATTCACCACTCTCTGAAATGACAAACACCGTCACATAGACCAGAGACACCAGTAACAACCTATTTTTTATGTAACATATCATTATATTTGCTGAATAAAACCCTCTCTTAGCTTCTGTGATTAGAATCTGTGACAAATTATATTAAAGAAGTTAGAAGTAAATTGTCTAAGAGGCATCTAAGTAAATTAAAACATAAAAAAATTAATTATTATTATTATTATTATTTTAGTACATAATATTAAATACAACAGTATCTCTGAAATAATAAATCAAAGCACATTTGCAGCTGTAGTCATGTGATCATATGATTATTTACATAAAGGGAGTTAACCTGAGAACTCTCAGTCAGTCCATTCATTTGTCTTTCATCCAGATCAAGAAAGAGGTTGAGAGTGGCGAGCACTGCAAACGTAAGAGATTGTCAAGCATCTGAAACTGAAAAAGAGGATTTCTAGAAATATGGCACCACTAATTACAGGTCAGTAAAAGTCACCAACTTAATCTGATGCCATCATCAATAAAATTAACTTCATAGAGTTTAGTATAGTAAACTAAACATAGCTATTGGATTGCTTAAAGTGGCAGAAATTTGTGCAAATGAGAATGAAATAATTTAAGAAATTGCTGTTTTATAGCTCTAGTAAATATTTGAAGCAAATTTAATACCAATGGGACTTAAAGATCAAATGGCTCATTCAGAGAAGTAAATAAAATGAATAAAAATAAACCATAAACCTGGTACAAGCTCAGCTAGAGAATAAAATTGGCTTTAGGATACATTTAAAAGTGGTTATGAATATGGGACCATGAAAAAAAAGAGAAAAGTTTCTAGTTTCTAGAGCAGCAACTGAGAAATCCTGATCTCTCAGAGGTAAAATGTAAGGAAGGCAAGAAAGCAGTTGTTTGCATGACCTGGGGAATGATGGATCAATTATGAATATTTTTTTGTTATGAAAACATGTTGCATATAGATAAAAGAAATCATGAAATCAATAAAAACAGTGTTAAACATAACTACACATTGATAGTTGCTAAACTGCTTAACACTTAAACTTCCTGGCATTACAGTAGGAGGTTGTTTACTGCTCTGAGTCAAAGAAAACTTGAAAACAGTTTAAGTCTTCTGGACTTTTCACCAGTTTTATCATCTTGCGATGTGAAAATCACACAACTATATATAGCCTATATATTAGAGATGCACTGATATTAAATTTCTTTGCCGATACTGATAGTTTCAGAATGATATCGGCCGATGCAGATAGTTTGGTTTTTTTAAGGAAAAAAAATCTCTCCCAAATAATGTTGCAAACTAGGGGAACCCTCTCATTTGGTACATTGCAATATTAGAGGTTACAATTAACAACAGAAGTTTTATATTCAGCTGCTGTTTATTTTCAGATATAATAATTACACTCAAATAAAAGTATCACATCAGGTAGTTTTCATAACCACTTGTCTTCATGACAAATTTACACAAACATATAATTAACAGTAAATAAGCTCATAGTCTTTTTTATGTAAATATAGTATAGATAGCTAAGGAACTGTGAACATTCCTGAGGTAAATGTGACATTGTTCACAAGCTGTTTAATAGACATCTTTCCGTGGTTAAAACACAAATAAAGTGATTACATGATACATTATGGTAAGTTGTATTGTATCTTTCAAAATATAGCTTCTATTGAAGAGGAAGAAAAGACTCAGACTCGCACTGCTGTCTGAACTGAGGCGTTACAGCGATCTGACGTGTCATGTTTAAGAGTGCCAAAATGCCATTTATTGTTTGAATTTTATGATAAAATGGACAGAAATTGAAACTGAAACTTTTATTTTTATAGTATCAAAGCACAAAGCTTTTTGTGATTATTGGATGGGAGGCGCTACAAAATTTGATGTAGGAAAAAAAAGCAGACCTGGCAACCCTGGCTTGAACTACGGGTGATTCATAGGGTCAAACAGAGCCTGCTTTCTGAGAGTTGCAGTCTGACACATTTTTCTGCACCCTTTAGATTGACAGTGTATAATCAGCCCTAACCATTGGCCGTTTTATTATTATAGTGATAATAATAGCTTTTATTGGCTGATTATGATTGTTTTACAGTGTAAGTGTGTCTCTTAATTCCAACGTTTGAATGTAACACCTCAACAAAATTATGTATTAAAGACAAGTGCTTGTGTGTGCGTGTGTTATTATTTTAAAACAATTTGTACCTCCATCTTTAGGAGATCTAAGGATTGTTTTGTTGGGAATGACTGGAGCTGGAAAGAGTGCATCAGGAAACACAATCCTGGGAAAAGATGAGTTTGAAGTGGATTTTAATCCAGAGTCAGTTACTCGACAATCTAAGAAAAAAATGACAAGAAAAGATAGAAGGAGCATCTCAATAATCGACACTCCAGGCCTCCAGGATTCAAGAGGGAAGGAAAATGAAGTGAAGGCAGAAATAAAGAAGTGTATGGAAATGTCTGATCCTGGTCCTAATGTGTTCCTGCTGGTCATCAGACTGGATGACAGATTCACAGACGAAAAGATGAACACAGTGAAATGGATTCAGGAGAACTTTGGAGAAAAAACTGCTCGTCACACCATCATTCTGTTCACTCACGCTGATGCACTGCGGAACAGATCACTGCAGGACCATATAGAAGAGAGTCCAGATCTACGGCAGTTAATCATCAGCTGTGGTGGCAGATATCATGCATTCAACAATGAAGACAAAGAGAATCAAGATCAAGTCAATGAGCTGCTGTTCAAGATTGATAAAATGGTGCTTAAAAATGAAGGGAAGTTCTACACTTATGCAATGTACCGTAAATCCCAGGCAACGATGATGAAAATCATCTTGCGGGTCATAGCAGTCATAGCAGTGGTAGTATTAGCAATAGCAATAGCAATAGCAAAAGCAGGAAACACAAACGTTAAAATAGTTAATGCAGTAGCATCTATTTGTGTTATTGGTATTGTTTTAAGGTATTATTTTAACTACTACAGTAGCAGTAGTAGTTTGTAAAATAATACAAATAGCACAAGAAGTTGCAGAAGCAACCATAAAGAAGCTGTAGAAGAATATGTATTCTAATATTATAAAACAGAAAAATTATTTATGTTTATTGTCAAAAAGAATAAAATTTCAGTGTGTTTTTATTTTTCTTCATCAGGAAAAGTACACTGTGTTAAATTTCTACACATCAATGTGTGAGTTTAGGGACAACAGTTGTTGTGTTAATTCTGACACATTCAGTGTCACGAAGATCTGATGTTAACATGTAGAATCACCAAAGGAGTAAATCACAATTTTGTGAATCACCATAATGGAGATCGGGGTTTGCTTTAGTTCTTTAGTTTAGTTCTTTAGTTTAGCTCTTGACCTTTGACTTTTTAATATTAGATTTTGTTTGGCTGTTGTAACTCAGTCGTAACAGCCAGACAAGCAAAGAGAAAAGATGATCAGGGTCAAGATCTCAACTAAAGCAAACACCGATCTCCATGATGATGACTTAAAATGTGATTTTCTCCTTTGGTGATTCTGCTTGTTAACAGCAGGTGTTCATCATTAATGTTCAATAGTCACACGATTAATGAATTATCTTGATTGAATGATCTGGTTTTGGTCTTGGAAGGTCTGGTCTCGTCCACACCTCTGGTCTTGAATGGTCTTGGTTTTGGAGGTTTGATCTTCACCTCTGAAATGAGCACAAAGTTGTGTAAATGTCTAATATTAACACATTACAGGTGTTCTTGGCTGCACAGATTGTGTTGATGCTGTGAACAAATACACAGGTTGTGTTAATTTTAAAACTACACATAATATGTGTAAAACAATTGAATTATTCCAACTCATTTTTATACAATATTGACACAAAATGTTTAAACTAGAGTGTTACACATAATATGTGTCATTGTTCTACACATTTCTTCTTAGAGTACAGTAATTTACTGCTCTTGTTTGACTGTGAATTCAAATTATGTTGTCTTTAATCATGATGCCACTGTAAGAAATTATATTGTTTATTACTGTAATTGTTTTGAAGTTACCATGATCAGTGTTCCATTTACTTGGGATCTTGGACCTTGTATATTCATATTCAAATTTCTGTTCTAGCCAAATCAGAAAATAAATTGTTTACTTATATATTCTTTCAAATTAATTTATGTTTGTAGATGGATATTTCACAATGGTGAAGCAATGGCTGAGATTTATCTTTGAAAGATTTGACACAAGAATCTTTTTTTTTCTTCCATCAACTAATGATGCACAGACATCAATACATCAATACATTAACAAATAATAATAATAAAAAGATAAATTCTGAACATTACAAAATAAACAAACAACACAAACTGCTAAAAGTGAACCAAAAATAAGTTCAGCAGCACAGAACACCAGAACACCGAAATGCTGAACTGTAATGCTAAATATATATATATATATATATATATATATATATATATATATATATACACACAGTGGCATGAAATAGTATGTGAACCCCTTGCAGAATCTGTGAAAATGAGAATTGTTTTAATAAAATAAGAGGGATAATAAAAAATGCATGTTATTTTTTGTTTAGTACTGTCCTGAGTAAGATATTTTACATAAAAGATTTTTGCATTTTAGTTCACAAGACAAAAAAATAGCTGAATTTATTAAAATAACCCCATTCATAAGTATGTGAACCATTGATTCTCAATACTGTGTGTGGTTACCTGATGATCCACGACTGTTTTTATGTTTTGTGATGGTTGTTCATGAGTCTCTTGTTTGTTCTGAGCAGTTAAACTGAGCTCTGTTCTTCAGAAAAATCCTCCAGCTCCTGCAGATTCATCAGTTTAAGCATTTTTTAACCCTTTCCAGCAGTGACTGTAGGATTTTGAGATCTGTGTTTTCATACTGAGGACAATTGAGGGACTCAAACACAACTATTAAAAAAGGTTCAAACATTCAGTGATGCTCCAGAAGGAAACACAATGCATTAAGAGTCGGGGTGTGAAAACTTTGGGTGGGGAACATGGGGGGATACACATGTGGGTGGGGCTCGAAGTCCGCCAGGGCTGCCCATGGTTCCTGACCCGCCATGGCTGCCCGAGACTCATGACCCGCCGTGTTATCTTGTTTGAAAAAGCCCTTACTATTGTGGATTTCCATACTCGCCTCGTCTAGACAGCACCACCCTATAACAAATCTCAACAATGGTGACAATAAAAAAACAAGCAAACTTTGAACCACAAAACAGGCAACAAATAGTCACAACAAAAAAATAGAATGAATGTTCAGCTACATAATTTATTCATGTTGCAGTGCATGCTGGGATTTTTGTACTTATGCTGGCACCCAGCATGCACATATCATCGCATTCTCAGACATTTTTTTTGGCCAGGAATAAAGAGAGATGTTGCTAAATTTTGTCGAACTTGCCATGTTTGCCAGCTAACGGGAAAACCGAATCAGCTGATTCCACCCGCTCCTCTTTCACCTATCCCGGTGAGGCCTTTGAACAGGTGCTTGTCGACTGTGTCAGACCATTACCTAAAACGAAGTGTGGTAATCAATTCTTGTGCACTATTATGTGTAGAGTTACTAGATTTCCTGAGGCGGTGCCTTTGAGAAAAATAACTGCTCCAGTAATTGTAAAAACGCTGCTCAAATTTTTCTCCACGTTTGGTCTCCCTAAAGTTATACAGACTGACCAGGGAACAAATTTTCTGTCACGACTCTTTGCACAAGTTTTAAAGTCATTATCTATAGAACACAGAGTGTCCAGCCCCTATCACCCTGAAAGTCAAGGGGCTATTGAGAGGTTTCATCAAACATTAAAATCTATGTTGAGAAAATATTGCTTGGAAACTGGAAACAACTGGGATGAGGGTGTTCCTCTAGTGTTATTTGCAATCCGAGAAACTGTGCAAGAGTCTTTGGGATTCAGTCCGGCTCAGTTAGTCTTTGGACACACTGTGAGAGGACCGTTAAAAGTTCTTAAAGAGAAAATGCTGGAAGTTGATTCGAACTCAGAGATGCGTATTCTGGATTATGTTAGTCGTTTTCGTGAACGATTGCATTACGCATGCAGTTTTGCACAGAAAACCTTAGCAACTGCTCAGTCTAAAATGAAGAAACGTTATGATGTTAAGTCTGTGTATCGTTCTTTTCAACCTGGGGATGAAGTGTTGGTGTTGCTGCCTATTCAGGGTTCTGCCTTGTCAGCACGTTTTTCAGGACCATATGTTGTGTTAAGAAAAATCAGCGAGACTGATTATGTTATCCAAACTCCTGACAGAAAGTGCCAGTCGCGCGTCTTTAATATCAATATGCTCAAAGCTTATCACACCAGAAATTATTCACAGAACAGATCTACTGAGGTGACCATAGGACCCATGGAATCTTCTGTGGCTCTGACTTGTGAAGTACAATCAAGTCTGGAGGATGAGGTTAGTGCAGATGATGACATAATCTTGCGTAATACTTCTCAACAGTATGCCAAGTTGGACAATTCTGAAAGTTTAAAAAGTTTGCTGACACATCTCTCTCATTTACCTGAAGATCAGAGACAAGACATTGTTACTGTTATTACTGATTTTCCTTCTTTATTCGGCGATGTTCCGTCGCAAACTACTGTGTTGCAACATGATATTAATGTTGATGGCGCATCCCCTATTAAGCAACATTCATATCGGGTTAACGCTGTAAAAAGATCTATTATGAAGAAGGAAACTGAATATTTGTTGCAGAATGGGTTAGCTAAACACAGTAGTAGCCCTTGGAGTTCTCCTTGCCTTTTAGTGCACAAGCCAGACAGTTCGTTTCGTTTTTGCACCGACTACCGTCGTGTAAATGCAGTTACAGTACCTGATTGTTATCCCTTACCCAGAATGGAAGACTACATCGACAATTTGGGCTCTGCCAAATTTGTCACCAAGCTGGATTTATTGAAAGGGTATTGGCAGGTCCCGCTAACATCTCGCGCTACTGACATCTCTGCTTTCGTAACACTGGACTGTTTCATGCAATATCACGTGATGGCGTTCGGATTACGAAATGCACCTGCCACATTTCAAAGATTAATACAAACAGTGTTGGCTGGAGTTTCAAATTGTAATGCTTACTTGGATGACCTTGTACTGTATTCCACTGAGTGGACAGAACATCTGAAACTCATTCATACAGTGTTTGAACGTTTGGAGAAAGCTTCATTAACTCTCAATCTGTCTAAATGTGTCTTTGGTAAGGCAAGAGTAACTTTCCTCGGAAAAGAAGTTGGAGAGGGCCAGGTAAAGCCTGTCGAGGCTAAAGTGGCTGCTATTGCAGATTTGGTAACACTTTAGAATAGCGCACGCTATGAAGCATTAGTTAAGCATTAGTAAATAGTCAATTCATCATTTATAAAACATTAAAGGGATAGTTCACCCAAAAATGAAAATTCTGTCAGTAATTACTCACCCTCATGTTGATACAACCATGTAAGTCTTTCTTTCATCTTCGGATCACAAATTAATATTTTTGTGATTAAATATGAGCGGTGGAATACTCCTCCATTGGCTTTAAGGGGGCCCAAACTTGTCCGTCCAGAAAGTCAGTGAAGAAAATGTTTAAATAGTCCATGCCACTACAGTGGCTCAACCGTACGTTTCTCAAGCGACGATAATACTTTTCGTGCAAAAAAAACAAACAAAGGAACGACTTTATTCAACTATTCATTTTCTCTCTTGTAGGCCTCTGACGTTAGTTCACGAGAGCTCCATGACGCCTGCGCGAGAACTAAACTGACGACGGTCTTCTTCTACTACTACTTGTTACTGGCTGCTCACTCCTTAGGAGTATTACCGCCACCTAGTGTTCAAGATGAAGTGCTGGCATAGCCGGAAGCGCTAAACTTTGTTTACAATCAGGTGAACGCGCGCGCTGTATGTAAGCTATTGAATTCGACATTGATCGTGCTTTTGGTCTCGCTCTAAGTAATTGTTTACAAAGTTTAGCGCTTCCGGCTATGCCAGCACTTCATCTTGAACACTAGGTGGCGGTAATACTCCTAAGGAGTGAGCAGCCAGTAACAAGTAGTAGTAGAAGAAGACCGTCGTCAGTTTAGTTCTCGCGCAGGCGTCATGGAGCTCTCGTGAACTAACGTCAGAGGCCTACAAGAGAGAAAATGAATAGTTGAATAAAGTCGTTCTTTTGTTTGTTTTTTTCGCACGAAAAGTATTATCGTCGCTTGAGAAACGTACGGTTGAGCCACTGTAATGGCATGGACTATTTAAACATTTTCTTCACTGACTTTCTGGACGGACAAGTTTGGGCCCCCTTAAAGCCAATGGAGGAGTATTCCACCGCTCATATTTAATCACAAAAATATTAATTTGTGATCCGAAGATGAAAGAAAGACTTAAATGGTTGTATCAACATGAGGGTGAATAATTACTGACAGAATTTTCATTTTTGGGTGAACTATCCCTTTAATAGACATTAGTAAGCCATTTATAAATACAGCTATAAATGCTTGGTTCTTGATTTATAAGCATATCTATAATGAGTTTAATAATTGTATTTTCATACTTTATTAATGATCAATTTATCATTTCTAAATTATGTATTACATTATTCACAAACATGTAATTTAGGAGTTGTCAGTGGTTCATAAGATCATTTAGGAAGTGTGAGTAAATGATTAATAAAATATTTAAATGTACATTTATGCATCTTATTATTTAGACATATAGTATTAGTTACTCAGTGTGTTAATAAATGCTTTATTAACATATTCCTAGTGTCAAAACTACCTCGGTACTAACTTTAAAACATTAGAGAACAACACTGCAGAAGATCACTGAACCTTTAAATCTCATTTATAAAAGCCTTTGAAAGCATAAACAGTCCTCACTTTAGATGAGCTCACAAAAATAGTTAACTGACCACTTCTAAATGTTTTATAATTACCTGAATTAGTCATGAATTGCAGTAGGAATGTGTTAATAAAACATTTACTAACACACTAAGTAACTATTACTATGTGTCCAAATAATAAGCTGTGTAAATTAATGTTTTAATAGTTTTTTTAATCATTTACTTACACTTCCTAAATGAACTACTGCCAACTCCTGAATAACTGGTTTGTAAATAATGTAATACTTAATTTAGAAATGATAAATTGATTATTAATAAAGTATGAAAATACAATTATTTAGCACATTATAGATATGCTTATAAATCAAGAATAAAGCAATTATAGCTGTATTTATAAACTACTTACTAATGTCTATTAATGCTTTATAAATGATGAATTAACTATTAACTAATGCTTAACTAATGCTTAATAGTGTGCAGTTATTATAAAGTGTTACCGCAGATTTTCCTGTGCCTACTTCAAGACGGGAGTTGAGACGTTTTCTGGGTATGTCAGGCTACTACCATAGTTTTTGTAAAAACTTTTCTACGGTAGTTGCCCCTTTGATCAGTTTGCTTAGTCCAGTTAATTCTTTTGTCTGGACAGAGGATTGCCAAAATGCATTTGAGGCAGCAAAAGCTATGCTATCTAGTGCTCCAATCTTGGCTGCCCCAAATTTTGAACGGTCTTTTAAACTGGAAGTGGACGCGAGCGCTGTGGGAGCTGGGGCAGTGCTTCTGCAGGATGATGATGCAGTTTCGATCATCCGGTTTGTTACTATTCAAAAAAATTTAATAAACATCAATGAAATTATGCTGTTATTGAAAAGGAAACATTGGCGTTGTTACTCGCTTTGCAGTTCTTTGAAGTGTATCTGGGTTCTTCAAGTGCACCTATAGTTGTTTACACCGACCACAACCCTCTGATTTTCCTTACAAGAATGTATAATAAGAATCAACGTCTTATGTGATGGTCATTAGTAGTTCAGGGGTATAACCTTGACATTAAGCATAAAAAGGGTTCAGAGAATGTACTAGCTGCTGCTCTGTCTAGAGTGTGACTTGGTAAATCTGAGATAAACATGATATGTTTATTCTTATGGGGTGGAGTGTTACGTCCCATGTTTGTTTTTTGGAATGGTATTTTGTCTTTTGTGTTTTTTTTTCCTCTTTGTCTTTACTTTCGTTTCAGCAGGGTGATGCAGGTACCTGAATGGACAAATATTTTGTCCATTATCGTGACGCATGGTGACGACAACACACAGCTTCACAAATGAGGGCGTCATAGTGGATGATTAAAGAGCGCACCTGTGCAAGCAGCATCAGCTCTCTGGCACGCCACATTGCTTTGTTGTTTGGCCTTTGACTTGCGTGTTTGTTGCCCTGTACCATCCTTCTGTTAAGTGTTGTTGGTAAAGTCTGTGTTCTTTGATAAACCAGTGTTAACCGCTACTCTGTCTATTTCTCTTTGGTGTTTCTCACAATTTTCTGTCATCTGATTGATAAAATGATATTACTAAACGGGGGAAAGAGATAAAGAACAGGTAAGATATCACGTGATATACATGTGCAACACTGAGTTATCAATTTTTGTCTAGAATACTAGTTTAGCGACACATGCCACTTTTTGTATTTTTGGTTTTAGTGAGTGTAGAGTATTTAGGGCGTCTTTGACGCTGAAGATTTTTCTTTTTGTTTAATGTAGGGTTTTTTTTGTGAATATTGATGGTTGAGTTAGGTTAGGAGTTTTTGTTTTCTGCTTAGTAAGATTGGTTATATTTTGTTTCTTTCTTTGATTTGGCACGGTCTCGTTCTTTTATCTTTTCCCTGTTCTTTTGTGAATTATTTTTGGTTTATTAACGAATGTATATAATTTGTAAATTTATGTAAATATTTTTTGGATTAATTAGTATCGGCTTCACAATAATAAACAAACACGGTGTTGACTTACTGTTGTGTAATTGTTTTCCAGTGCACGTTCATTGTTTTAATGTTGCACCCTTGTTTACCCTAGACAATTTAAAAAAGGGTTTGTAACAGACATTAAACTTTTGAAAACCATTGTTGAGATTCATAAATGTTTGTTGATGTCTGTGTGTGACTGTGTCATGCAGGAAATCAAAATCTTTTATGCACTATGTTTTTGTTTTGTTTTGTTTTTTTGTTGTTGTTTTTTGCTGTAGAATCACAAAGAGCTACCATAATAAATGCAAAATAATAAGACACCATATAATCAAAGATTAGACACAGGATGAGAAACAGACAAGTCCATGATTACTATGGCATCAAAAGAATAGCCAAAACACCTGATCCATGTCTTCTTGGCTTTTTTCTTACTATAACAAACGTGCTTTACAAACACAGTCGCAACAGCTAGAAAAAATTATTAAGGTTAAAAAGTCAAGAGCCCAACTAAAGCAAACGCTAATCACCATAAGGGTTTAACTTAAAACTTCATTATGTGAAAGTGACACGTAAAGGCCAAGTATTGTAACCCATACTCAGAATTTGTCTTCTGTATTTAACCCAGCCAAGTTGTCGTACACACATTAGTAGCAGAGTATTGAGTACATATTGCAAACCGTGATACACACCTGGAGCAGTGGGCAGCCATTATGCTGTGGCACCCAGGGAGTGATTGGGGGTTGGTGCCTTGCTCACCTTGGGCACCTCAGTCATTTCCTTAACCTTTGTGTTATCAGTCAGACTTGCTAACCATTAGGCCACGACTGCCTGATAGAGTTAGATTTTTTTAAAGATGTTCTGAATTTTTTTTATTATTATTATTTTTTATTTTATACACACAGACATCAAGAATCAGCATACAATATGAATCTGAACAATGGTGACAATCAAGAACATATAAACTGAACATTCCAAAACAAGATACTAAAAAGGCAAGGCAATTTTATTTGTATAGCACATTTCATACACAATGGTAATTCAAAGTGTTTTACATAAAGAAGAATAATAAAAATAAAACATAAGGAATAGAAATAACAGTAAAAACAGATAATTTTGCTATCTTGATTTGTGTATGTGTGTGTCCATCAGAGTGGATCTAAACCTCACCGTCAGGACCGCTCTCTAGCAACCTGTTAAGGCACTTTGAACTCATAAAAAAAGTTTCAATCTCCCCTTTTGCCAAGACACCTTAAACTGCTTCACACAGCCCTAATCCCCCTTCCGGAGATATCTTATCTATGCAACGCAGTTCAAATTCCCCCTTTGGAAAGTGTCCTGACTGTAATCCAGAGATATCTTAACCATGCACCACAGCTCGAATTTCCCCATGGTTTGTCCCCTTATCCAAAATACCAAATTAGAAATAACAAGATGATACATAAAAGATATAAAATAAGATTAAATAAAAACAGGAAAAGTGATTAAAAGAATAAAAAGATAATAAAATAAAGTACAAACAGTTCGGACATAGCACAGTGCTCAATCTGCAAATGCATAGATAAAAAGATGTGTTTTGAGTCTGGATTTGAATGTGGCTACTGTTGGAGCACATCTGATCTCTTCTGGAAGCTGGTTCCAGCTGCAGCTGGTGTAACAGCTAAAAGCAGACTCTCCCTGCTTTGAGTGAACCCTGGGTATTTCTAAGTGACACGATCCTGATGATCTGAGTGATCTGTTAGGTTTATATTCTATGAGCATATCTGCAATGCATTGAGGTCCTAGACCATTGAGTGATTACAGTACTTTAAAAGTGCCCTAGAATGCTTTTTCACAAGATGTAATATAAGTCTAAGGTGTCTCCTGAATGTCTCTGTGAAGTTTCAACTCAAAATACCCCATAGACTTTTTTTTATTCATCTTTTTAACTGCCTATTTTGGGGCATCATTATAAATGAGCCGATTCAGGCTGCGGCCCCTTTAAATGCTCTTGCTCCCACCTCCGAGCTCGCATCTGCCTTAAACTCTGCATAAACAAAGTTCACACAGCTAATATAACCCTCAAAATGGATCTTTACAAAGTGTTCGTCATGCAGCATGTCTAATCGCATAAGTAAAGTATTTATTTGGATGTTTACATTTGATTCTGAATGAGTTTGATAGTGCTCTGTGGCTAAAGCTAACATTACACACTGTTGGAGAGATTTATAAAGAATGAAGTTGTGTTTATGAATTATACAGACTGCAAGTGTTTAATAATGAAAATAACAACGGCTCTCTTGTCTCCGTGAATACAGTAAGAAACGATGGTAACTTTAACCACATTTAACAGTACATTAGCAACATGCTAATGAAACATTTAGAAAGACAATTTACAAATATCACTAAAAATATCATGATATCATGGATCATGTCAGTTATTATTGCTCCATCTGCCTTTTTTCGCTGTTGTTCTTGCTTGCTTACCTAGTCTGTTGATTCAGCTGTGCAGCTCCTGACATTAATTCTGCCTTGTCTGCCTTGAACATGGGCTGCCATTATGCAAATATTGGGGGCATACATATTAACCCTCTGGAGTATGAGGCTGATTTGGGGCCTGGAGAAGTTTTGACATGCCCTGACATTTGTGCTTTTTTCAGTTGTTCATAAACATATTAATGGAAAAAGTGTCATTACACTGTATTCAGCACAAACTAGGCTACCATAATATGTGAGGAACATGTATGCACATGTTTGTGTATTTGAAGGAATAACATTTATGTGTGGTTATTGAAAAAACAAAAAAAATTGAGTCACTGAAATAAGGCCAAAAATATATATTAAATCTGTGTTCACAAGACTTCTGGGTATTGGAGGTTGTAGACTAGAGTTTTTGCTTCAAAATTATGTAAAAATTATAATGCCTACTTGTTCATATAAAACAATATATTGATTTAGTTTTTGTAAGTCACTTTTTGTCAAGAAACACCGTATGCGTGGAGGCGTGAATCTGCATGCATAATGGGCCATTTACACCTGAGAAGACAAAAGAATCACATAATAATGACCTGAAATGACTTGCATATTAATGAGGCCTTTCAGTCAGGTAGGCTGTGAAAAAACCCTCTGTAATCATGTCTCAGCTCAATTTAAAATAATGGTATTCTATTATATTCTTTAAAATATAATGTATTTTTGTGATGCAAAGAGTCTGACTATAGGTTTTTAGTTTAAAAGAAGCACATTTGGAGAAATATTAATGGATTCTCATATGTTTATGTCAATTTTCTATACAGATTTTATTCTATACAGAGTTTATTCTATATTCATTGTCATTACTACGAGCGCTGGTGTTTTCAATTCATACTTGCAGCTGGAGGGCGATCTGTACACCTTTAGTCCACAAATTATTCTAAAGAAGAAGAGGACATTTCAGGAATGGTGTTTTCAATTCATACTTGTAGCCAGAGGGCGCTCTCTGTGCACATTTAGTCAACAAATTATCCAAGAGGAGAAGAGGACATATCAGGAACTAACGGTATGTCTTCCAGAGGTCGTTAACCATGGCTTTTACATACAGATAAACACTTTTCAAGACAATAAATACATGATTGAGACGATGTATGCCTGTATTGCCTCTGAATTTGCGTCTGAATAGCGCTCGCTCCGTGGGCGTGGCCGCATTAGCGGATAATGAGCTGAATCACAGACTTCTGACATGTGTCTCTTTTCATACAGATTACATAAACACAGAATTTTTGTTTTCAATTTGACTTGCACGATTTAAAACCTGACATTTCAACGTTTCTTTTGACATGAGTCTAATTTTTTTGTCATTAGTATTCACTAAGTTACAGTTCATTTTCTGAGAACTATCAGATTGGATTTCGTTCAGAGGGAGACGAGAGATCACGCATCATGTTAGTTTTCTTTATTTTGCAAAAAGCACAACATTTTGTTTTTACTCTGAGTGTACACAAATAAAAGAAGACATTCTATAGTTTCAATTGATATATTACTTATTTCTCCATAACAAAAAATGACGGAGTATTTTAAGTCTGTTTTGCTGCAATGTGAAAAAAAACCTGCAAAACACGCTGGCGCGTTTTCAGACCTCAGGGAGTTAATGATCCCGACTGTTACGTAACAGTCAGTGTTATGTTGAGATTCGCTTGTTCTTCGGAGGTCTTTTAAACAAATGAGATTTACAAAATAAGGAGGAAACAATGGAGTTTGAGACTCACTGTATGTCATTTCCATGTTATTCAACTATGCTGAGGTAAATTCAATTTTCAATTCTAGGGCACCTTTAAAATCAATTCTAAATGTAACTGGAAGCCAGTGCAAGGACCTGAGGACTGGTGTGATGTGTTCATATTTTCTGGTTCTGCTCAGAATCCTGGCAGCAGCGTTTTGTATGACCTGCAGTTGTCTTATGATCTTTTTGGGAAAACTTTTGCGAATCTCAACATAACACCGACTGTTACGTAACAGTCGGGATCATTAATATGTACGACCCCAATATTTGCATATGCACAAGGGCAGCCAGTATTAACGTCTGAATCTGTGCACAGCTGAATCATCAGACTAGGTAAGCAAGCAAGAACAACAGCGAAAAATGGCAGATGGAGCAATAATAACTGACATGATCCATGATATCATGATATTTTTAGGGATATTTGTAAAATGTCTTTCTAAATGTTTCGTTAGCATGTTGCTAATGTACTGTTAAATGTGGTTAAAGTTACCATCGTTTCTTACTGTATTCACGGAGACAAGAGCCGTCGCTATTTTCATTTTTAAACATGTGCAGTCTGTATAATTCATAAACACAACTTCATTCTTTATAAATCTATCCAGTAGTGTGTAATGTAAGCTTTAGCCATGAAGCATAGCCTCAAACTCATTCAGAATCAAATGTAAACATCCAAATAAATAATTTACTCACATAATCTGAAGCATGCATGCCGCATGCATGACGAACATCTTGTAAAGATCCATTTGAGGGTTATATTAGCTGTGTGAACTTTGTTTTTTGCACTGTATATTAAAGTCGCGAGCTCAGTCGGCAGTGAGCACAAGATTTAAAGGGGCCGCAGCCCCTGAATCGGTGCATAGTTAATGATGCCCCAAAATAGGCAGTTAAAAAAATTAATTAAAAAAAAAAATCTATGGGGTATTTTGAGCTGAAACTTCACAGACACATTCAGGGGACACCTTAGACTTATATTACATCTTGTGAAAGAACGTTCTGGGGCACCTTTAACTGAAGGAAGTTTAGGCACATCCCATTTTTAATTTCATCAATGCATTGATGAAATTTGGAAAAGTCCCAGAGAGAAGTGAGGCATTTACCACTTCTAGGAGATCTGCTTCTAAACAGTTAAACACACTTTTGAAAAAAGATGTGGGAAGTGTGTCAAGGGCGCAGGTTGATGTTTTAAGGTGAGGTTGTGGTCTGATCTGTTTTACCCCAGTGCAGCTCAAGGATGCGCTGATCGCCTTTCTGATATTACTCATTTTCTCAGAGAAGAAGGAAGCAAACTCACAGCATTTGCTGTCTGAGAGCATTTCACTGGGAATCTGACTTGGGGGGTTTGTTAGTCTCTCTACAGTAGCAAAAAGAGTGCGGGTGTTGTTTAAGTTTCTGTTTATAATATTTGAGTCACAACATAAACAGCAAAAACAAAAGCAAATAAAGAGAATAAAAGAAAATACTGCATAAAAAAGCTGCATAAATTATTCTGCAATGCATGCTGGGAACGATGGATGAGTCAATACAGAATGCACTGCAGCAAGCTTTATGTTGATTGTCAACACTGTTGAGATTTAAGTGCTTATTTTTGATGTCTAAGTGTCAAAATAATGAAGTAACTTGTTTTTTTTTTTAATTAATTTTTAAAATCCTTCAGATTAAATGAACACTGTTTGAGTTCATGCTGTAGAATTATATGACTGTTATAATCTACAACACAAAATTGACAAAATCAGACTCTGACAAAGACCTGTAAGGTGATTTCATGTCTTCATCCAAACATTACCAACAATACCTACATGTCATGTGCCTTAGAAACAGTTACAGCAGCAAGAAAAAACAGGGGTTAATGTAATGTTCTCTTAGTGTTGCAATTTATGGCCAGTTATTTATGTATCACCCGTGTCTGTTTTTTCTTATCTCTTTTGTTATATGATCATTTCTTTATGATTCACTGTAAAGCACATTATTCAAGAGCTGCTTTTTAAATAGTGCTATATACATAAACTTTGACTTTGACTTTGATAAGAAAAAGAGAGAACCAAGCAGTTTCTGTGTGGGGGCACTTTATGATAAGGTTCATTACACTGTTAGACCTTACCAGGCTTTTTTTCCAGAAAAATACTGGCAACACTGTTAACTAAATTAAAACTCATTTCATTTACAGAAACCGACAGCCTCAAATTACCTGATGTATGTATAAATATAAACTAAAATTTTAAATATGCTAATAATGTGAGCATATTATTGCTATGAACTTTTATACTTGATATATATACTTATACTTTACTTGATATTTTATAGTCCACTAAAACCATTTTAAATAAAGAGTTTTTCACTGCCTCTGTAACTACACAGTCACCATCTGTTAAATAAAACAACATGCAGCATATCATCAATGTCTCTTGATCTTCTCCTGAACTTAAGCACAGGATGTACTCTTCAGCACAATGACAAACTCAATTTTACGATACACTACTGGCAACAGTGATGTCAGTATATAACTGTTTATTTAACTTACAGTTTGTTACTGTTAAAATACATTTGTGTCTTTTTATCTTACAACTTTAACCCTTTCAACCCCTACAGAGAAAAAGTAACATTAATTAATTAATTAAGTGGATGTGTAAGTGATGAACTCCTGTTGTTAACCAGCAGAATCACTGAAAAGAGAAACAAGAATGAAAAAAAAAATGAGCAGAAACAAAAGATGATCATTGGATGATTACAGTCTCTTGATTTGCTGACCTCATACTGCACTCTAAAAACTAATTCAGGGGACCTTTAGTCATTACTTAAATATATATATTGTTGTGAAATAAAAAATCAAGTTCTGAAATGCTGTTAGACTTTTACTTCTGTTAATGTAAAATACATTCTGATGACGTGTAAACGTGTTTCATTGTTTTGAGTTGTATGAACACTTCTTTTAATTTAGACGAACTTGGGCTGGGATTTATATTTCACATCATGCTTTGCCCATGGCACTTGAAAGGGAGAGTAAATGCTAAAATTAAGTGTTATAAAATGTTTTTTGCACAAGATTAATGGTAAGGGCGATTTAGCAGTAATTAGCGTTTTGTTGTGCTAATTTAGAAGAGTTTCTGTTAATGTGCTTTTTTGGAGATTTACCATCAAGCGGTGCTTGGTAAGATCATGTTACTTAGAAATGCATTTTATTGTGTCCAAAAAGCGTCTTCACTTTACTTAAAACATTATGTTGGATCAACTTAAATAGTTGCATTCATGTTGACAATTATTAAGTTCATGTTACTTAGAAATGTGTTTTTATTGTGGCAAAAGAACGTCTTCACCTTACTTAAAACATTATGTTGGATCAAATCAAAATATTGCTTTGAATTAATGTAATTCTCCCAATTGGCTAAAGTTAAAAATTCTAGTGGAAAACATTAACATTTTTTTTTTGTTGAACCAATGTTTTATTTTTTAGAGTGTGTTTAATCCCTTCTGCACTGTAAAAAGCGCTATATAAATAAAGGTTACTTGACCTGACTTGTGTTACATTATTAAAATAGAAGGATGTACTGTTACTCCATCCTCGACAGTTAAAGACCTGGGTGTTATATTAGACAGCAACTTGTCCTTTGAAAATCATATTTCATATGTTACAAAAACAGCCTTCTTTCACCTCAGAAACATTGCTAAAATACGGAATATGTTATCTATTTCTGATGCAGAAAAGTTAGTTCATGCTTTCATGACGTCTCGACTAGATTACTGTAATGCATTATTAGCTGGTTGTCCTGCTTCCTCAATAAACAAGCTACAATTAGTACAAAATGCAGCTGCTAGAGTTCTTACCAGGTCAAGAAAATATGATCATATTACACCAATCTTATCATCTCTACACTGGTTACCTATTAAGTTCCGTATCGATTATAAAGTATTGCTAATGACCTATAAGGCTCTAAATGGTTTAGCTCCTGTGTACTTAACCGATCTTCTATCGCCCTACAATCCTTCACGCTCTCTAAGGTCACAAAACTCTGGACTTCTGGTTGTACCTAGGATAGCTAAGTCCACTAAAGGAGGGAGAGTGTTTTCACATTTGGCTCCTAAACTCTGGAATAGCCTTCCTGATAATGTTAGGGGCTCAGACTCGCTCACCCAGTTCAAATCTAGATTAAAGACGCATCTCTTTAGCCAAGCATTCACATAATGCATCTCATACCAGATCAACTGCACATGACTATCTTTGCTTAAAGTTATGAACAGCAGCTACGCTAATTATTCTCCTTTTGCTTTTCTGTTTTACCTCGGGACACCCGCCCTGAGGTGACTAGAGAGTACATCAGCTTCAGTTTGGATCCAGCCTCTTAAGAAGACCTCAGATGACCATCACCTGTGAAGAGACGGCGCCAACTCCTGCGAGGACTTCAGAAGACGCAATCATCTGGATCAACATTCACATTGCACAATCTCTATATCCTAATTTATTGTTAATGTAATTCATTTTCCAGGAGCTCTTTGCTTCTACCTTCAGTTAAACTGCTAACAGTGATTGTAATTAATTACCTAAAGTATATTATTTGCTAACTACATTCTTTAAATTGTAATGTTGACATCCATTTTCTGTAAAGCTGCTTTGAAATGATATGTATCGTGAAAAGCGCTATACAAATAAATTTGAATTGAATTGAATTGAATTAAAATACTTAAATTTGACATTACCACCAGTGTAAAACTACAGTGAGTTCCAAAAATAATCAGTTCCCATTCAGTCAGTCATGTTCGACGTAAAAGCTTGCACAAGTAGATTTGCGTCTTTGTAAAGATGTCGTTCTACTTGTGTGTTTCTGGATGCGGTCGTTACCTGTCACCATGGGATGGTCACGAACACTGTATCGCGTGTCTGGGCTTAAGGCATGCTGAGGCAGCATTTGTGGATGAGTCATGTACCCATTGTGGGAAGATGACAATCTCGGAGTTGCGATCTAGACTCCAGTTCCTGCAAAGGGGCAGAGTCGTGGTGCCGCTGCCTCGTTCCAATCCTCCTCAGAGGGTTGCTTCGGGCAGTGGTGCTGGTGGATCACGGCGTGGGCGCTTCCTTTGGGGAACCAACCCCCTAGGAACCCTCACTCCTCCAGCACTCCGCAGCCAGTAGAGCTGCCGGGGGAACGTCGCTGGCTCATTCAGACCATCAGGCTCGGCTATGCGATTGAGTTCACCCGGCGTCCCCCCAAGTTCAGAGGCATCCACTTCGCTGAAGTGAAAGATGTTGATGCGTGCAGAGATCATGGTCCTACTGGCGAAGGACGCGATAGAGCCGGTCCCTACAGCCGATATGAGGTCCGGGTTCTACAGTCCCTACTTCATTGTACCCAAGAAGAGCGGTGGGTTATGACCTATCCTGGACCTGCGAGTTTTGAATCGGAGACTTCACAAGCTACCGTTCAAAATGCTCATGCAGAAACGCATTTTTGAGTGCAGGATTGGTTTGCAGTGATCAACCTGAAGGATGCGTACTTTCATGTCTCGATTCTTCTGCGACACAGGTCATTCGGTGTTTTGCATTTGAAGGTCGAGCATATCAGTACAGAGTCCTACCCTTCGACTGGCCCCGTCTCCCTGTGTCTTCACGAAAGTCGTGGAGGGAGCCCTTGTTCCCATGAGAGAAACGGGTGTTTGCATTTCAACGACAGGCTCGTTCTAGCTCAGTCCCAGGATCAGTTGTGCGAACACAGGGATTTGGTGCTCAGACACCTCAGCCAGTCAACTGGGAAAAGAACAAACTCTCCCCTGTGGAGAGCATCTCTTTTTTCGGTATGGAATTGGATTCGGTCGAACAGATAGCACAATCTCACAGAGGAACGTGCTCAGTCGGTGTTGAACTGCCTGAATACGTTCAATGGCAGGACAGCGGTCCCACTGAAATTCTTCCAGAGGCACCTGGGGCATATGGCGGCTGCAGCGGCAGTAACCCCACTCGGTCTGCTCAAGCGGCAACCTCCACCAGTCTCTCGTGAAGCCAATACAGAAGTAACTTAAACTGTGATTCATTGACTGGCCGCTAGGGACAGACTCCAAAAGAGAGCAGAATCTCATTGAGTTCAAATTGTGGTTTTGGTCTATACTGCTAATTTTGCCCTTCGTGACAACTCTGAGGGGGGTGAATTTTTTTTATAACTCATCCGTTTAAATTATATTAAGCCTTAAAGTTCTGCATAATTAAGGGTGTGGTCACTTGAGTGGCCCAACCGGACCTGGTTCCCAGAACTCTCACTCCTCATGACAGCCCCTCCCTGGCCCATTCCTCTGAGGAAGGACCTTCTTTTTCAGAGATGGGGCACTCTTAGAGCTTAGGCTGTCCCCCTCCACCCTCAAAGTTCATGCTGCTGCTATCTCCGCATACCACGACCACATAGATGGCAAGTCCATTGGTAAGCATGACCTGGTCGCCAGGTTCCTTAGGGGGGCGAGACGGTTAAATCCTCCTCGACCCCTTCCATACACTGTTGGGACCTTGCTCTGGTGCTTCGAGCACACCAGATTGCCCCCTTTGAGTCCTTGCAGTCAGCAGACTTAAAGATTCTGTATATGAAGACTTTGCTGCTGGTTGCATTGGTCTCCACCAAGAGGTAGCGGACCTGCACTCATTTTTGGTCGATGAATCATGCCTAGGGTTCGGGCCGGGTGACAGCCACGTGGTACTGAGATCCCAGCCTGGCTATGTGCCCAAGGTTCCTACCACTCCCTTCAGGGACCAGGTAGTGAGCCTGCAAGCGCTGCCCTCAGAGGAGGCAGACCCAGCCCTGGCTTTGCTCTGTCCAGTTCGCTCTTTGCGACTGTACATAGACAGAACCCAAAGCTTCAAGACCTCAGACAAGCTCTTTGTCTGTTACGGAGGCCAGCAGAAGGGAAAGGCTGTCTCCAAGCAGAGGGTGGCCCACTGGATAGTGGATGCCATTGCAATGGCTTACCTAGCTCAGGGCGTGCCCTCCTGCCCACTCAGGTTGCATGCTCACTCCACGAGAGGTGTCGCATCCTCTTGGGCACTGGCTCGTCACGTTCGCTAGATACTATAGCTTTCGTGTCAAGCCAGTCTCCTCCCGTGTTCTCACCTCAGGTCAGATGCACAGAGAGGCCCCGGCTTAGTGTTGGCTTGCTGCGCTACATGTGCTTTTTTCTCCAGAGAGTCCCTACAAGGCAGGCCCTGTTGAGTCCTCCAATCTCCCTTCGGCAGCCGACGTGGTGGAGCGTCTGGTGCCAGGCCTATACTCCGTTGTATCCTTGAGAACCGGATTTAGGCTGGGTTCCATATATGTGACCCTACAGGGATCCCATATGGCTGGTCCCATGGTTGCTCCTAAACAAAGCCCGTGTCTTTCCCTCTGGGAGAACACACCTCTCATTGAGTTGGAGTGACCCACAGTTCTTCCATATGTAGTACAACCTACAAGGTTAGTCCATATGTACTCTTCCACATAACTACTTCGGGGAAGGATGTGGCTTCCGCAGCGTTCCTTTCCCAACGAAAGGGTACGCTTTCCCAGTGTTATCCAATAGTCTCACTGAATGGGTTTTGGGGAACAGCAGTGATCGACACTCTCTGTATTAGCCCTGTCCCACTGTCCTTAGGCAAGGGGGTTCAGGTGGCTTACAACAGAGCGCTGGAAGGGGGCAGCTCCTGTGGCACTTTGGATTCCTATACGTCGGTCTGTCCGACGTACGTCGAATGTGACCAACTGAATGAGAACGTCTTGGTTACATAGGTAACCCTCGTTCCCTGAGGGAGGGAACGGAGATGTATACTCGCGCTGTGAGGTGAGCAACTGATGCATATGATTGCATGCCAATGTGCATTGGCTCGTTTTAGTTACACTCAAAGTAGATTGGCCTCTCTAGCGAGATTCCTATTCGTCGGTCTGTCCGACATACGCCTCCGTTCCCTCCCTCAGGGAATGAGGGTTACCTATGTAACCGAGACGTTACAATTTTACGTTAGATTTTTTTAAACCCGTAACATAAAAGACATTGTCGGATCTTATGCTGTTGAATCATAGACATAGTTTAATAAATAAAAATGAAATCAAAGATTAGACACAGAAAGAGATCAGTGAATTAAATGAGTCCTTGATGATTACAGCATCATCACAACAGCCTAAAAAACAAGATCAACTTCCTGTTGGTTTTTTCCTGCCATATCAAATGTGTTTTATAAACACTCAGTTACAGCAGTCAGAGAAAACTAATGTTAAAGAGTCAAGAGCCCAACTAAAGCAGATATTGGTCACCACGATAGTGACTAAAGTCAGTTGTAGTTCTTGTGTTTCTGCTAGTCTCTTCTCTTTTTTCTGGTCTTGTTTCTCTGCCCTTCAGTGATTCTGTTTATCAGGTGTTCATCAGTGTCTGAATTCACTCTCTTCGTTTCATTCACTCTGTCAAATGGACTATATTAGTGAACTAATGTAGGGAATAGTGAATGAGGGTATAGGGTGTGATTTATTTTGTTTTATTTAAAATAATATATTTTGAAGTCACCATTATAGAGGTAAGCATTTGCTTTAGTTGGACTCTTGACCCTTGACTTTCTATATAATATTTTTTTTTCCACCTGTTGTAATTGACAGCTCATTTGTTACAGCAGATACATTACAGAAGAAGATAAGATTACTTACTGATAATCTTAATTGCTTGATGAGGATAGACTAGTGGCCTGGTTTCTCATCCAGAGTCTGTTCTCTGATATGGTATTCAGATGTATTCGGTATGGTATTCGGTGTTCAGTGTTCGGTATGTTATTGTAGCCCTATAACATTACTGCATATAATCCTGTCCTTCTTTGGTATTTCAGAAGTTTTTAAGTCATTATTCAGACAGGCTCATATAGACTCACACAGACATCAAGATTCAGCGTATTACGCCCCGCATCTAGGGGCAGTCAATAACTCCAAGCGGGCATAATAAAAAAGAGAGGTTGTGGTAATGGAATCCCAGTTTCATTTCACTCCGGTCGATAATCAAACAAATACACAAAACTAATTAAGGTATATGATTAAATTTATTAAAGACAACATAACAAGGGAAAGAAAGCATCTCTTCAGGGTGTCCAAAGGCCAAAATAACAAACAAAACAACTCTAGAAAAGAAAAGGAGAAAGGGATTAAATAACCTACATGAACATAAAAATAAGATACATTTACCTTCCCTAACTCCCTAACGAAAAACAAAGTACGAACCAAGATATCAAAATAAATAGGCAGGACACCCCTACGCTCCACGTTCTTAAAGGGTAACTTCAGAAACAATAAAACATGGTCAACAGGTTGTTCAAACACATTTTCTCTAAAAGTTTGATCATCGGCCGGAGGAGGGATCCAGGAGCTCCCAACCCAAACGCAGCCGAACCAGAAATGAGCTCCATGTTGAGCGCCAGCAGCGTCCTTATAAAGACCACGCCTCTTCTGAACCACCAATAGAGAGAGAGGAGATCGTCATTGGACAACCTATTGGAGCACAGGCAAAACAAGAGAAAAAAAAAAAAAGAAAAACCACATACCAAATACAAACGCAGGTCGTAACACTCCCACACCCAATGAATCTACATGTAGATTTACTCAAAACTGAACGACCGCAATAGTGCATCAGCAAGCACATTATCTTTACCTTTTTTGTAACGAATTTCCAGGTTAAAATCCTGGACAAAGAGTGACCATCGCATAATGCGTTGATTAGAATTCTTCTTTCGGGACAAGAAGATTAATGGGTTATGATCGGTAAACACGCTCACGGGGAGGGAACTAGAACCAATATATACCTCAAAATGCTGTAAAGCCATTAACAAGGCCAACGCCTCCTTCTCAATGGTACTGTAATTTAGTTGATGTTTCAAGAATTTCTTTGAGAAATACCCAACAGGATGCTCCACTCCATTCGCATCATCCTGCAGCAGGACAGCACCGGCTCCAGTCATACTCGCATCAACATCCAACTTAAAGGAACACTCGTACCGTGGAGCAGCCAAGACTGGAGCGCTACACAAGAGTGTTTTAACAGAATCGAATGCAGTTTGACACTCATCAGTCCACTCAAAGTTCTGCGAAATACGTAGCATATTAGTTAAAGGCAACACAACATCTGAGAATTTTTTGCAAAATCCTCGGTAATACCCAGTCATTCCTAAAAATCTTCTGAGTTCACGTTTCGTACGGGGTACTGCAAAATCTGCAATAGCTTGCACTTTCAGAGCGACAGGTCGGACTTGTCCCTGCCCAACCCGTTTCCCTAAATAGGTGACAGTTGCTTTGCCAAACTCACACTTAACTAAATTAAGAGTGAGGAACGCCTTAGACAACCGATCAAATACAACCCTTAAAGTTGTTAGGTGCTCCTCCCAAGTATTCGAATAAACAACGATGTCGTCTAAATGAGCTTTACAGTTTTGAACCCCGTTCAGCACTTTATTCATCAAGCGCTGAAACGTAGCCGGAGCGTTGCGCAATCCGAAAGCCATTACCCTGTAATTCAGAAAATCATCCGGCGTAACAAAAGCAGATATTTCGGCTGCACGCTCCGTCAAGGGAACTTGCCAATATCCCTTTAATAGATCTAACTTCGTGACGAAGCGCGCAGAGCCTACCTTATCAATGCAATCCTCCATTAATGGGAGGGGAAACGAATCTGGTTTTGTCACGGCATTCACTTTCCGGTAATCCGTGCAAAATCGTTGTGTGCCGTCAGATTTCGGAACTAGTAAGCACGGTGAGCTCCAGGCGCTAGAGCTGGACACTGCGAGACCATTCTCAACAAGGTATTTTACCTCGGACTCCATAATTTTACGTTTAACCGGGTTCACTCTGTAAGCACTTTGTTTAATGGGTGGATGATCACCTACATCAATATCGTGTTCCAGGACTTGAGTGCGAGTGGGAATATCTGAGAACAATCCTAAGAAAGAATTTATCAACTTTATTATGTCAGTTTGCTGAGGATCAGATAGATGTATCAAATGAGAGCTTAAGCTCTCCAAAATCTTGGAATTATTCAATCTACCACCTGAAACTAAGGTATTATGCAAGCTCAGCCCATCTTCATCGACATCACTGCCAGAAACAATCTCCACTGAAGCTACAGGAGTGATACCAGAGCTTTTTGACTCTAGATCTTCCTCACGACTAACATAGAGCTTCAGCATGTTTACATGACACACACGAGTCTTTCTCTGGCGATCAGGAGTTCGAACCACATAATTCGTGTCACTCAGCTTCTTATCAATGACGTACGGTCCAGAGAATTTAGCTTGCAATGCAGCACCCAAAACTGGCAATAGAACCAAGACTTTGTCACCCTCAGAAAATGACCGAGCAACAGCATTCTGCAATGCAATAAAGAAGGGTCTTCCTTCTGTTTAACAGAAATCAGAACCTTATCAGCGGACAGCGGCCACTCTGATTCCATTTCAGCACTACCACTCATGGACAGCGACTCAGGTTCGGGCAGCTCAGGTTTCAGAACAGAACCCTCACCTTTAACTTTGTCGTCGGTGGCAAAAAAGGAATCAGAAATATCGATGGAATCACCGAACTTACGGGCTTGAGCGCGCGTAACTACACACGCAGTGAAAACTGAAGGGAATTCTGACGCTAACTCACCGGAAGTAACAGAACCATACACAGGGTTTTCAATGACTTCGGGGACTGGAAGTACCTTCTCCCCAGCTAAATCATTACCTACAATTAAGGCAATACCACTCACAGGCAGTTTGTGACGCACTGCCAACTTTACAAAGCCTGTTACTAAACCGGATCGAATGTACACATTATGTAACGGTACCTTCAACACGCCCAATTCAATTCCTTGAATAAGGACATCAGATCCACAATAACTCTTCAAAGAAAAAGGTAATGCACTGGCTAACACAAATGACTGATTGGCCCCTGTATCACGCAACATAGTTACGGGAACTAAACCTTCTTCAGGTCCACTAAGAGAAACCATCCCCTGACACACAAAAGGATCATATGCTGCGTCAATATCCAACCTCAGTTTCTCACTAAATTTCTGAACAAAGGCAACACTTTTAGTGACCTTCCCTTTATACTTCTTTTTCAATGAGGGACATGTCGCAATCAAGTGACCAAGCTCGTGGCAGTAAAAACATTCGCGAGCTTCTACAGATGTTACCGGTCTAGGCGATTTCGTGGTTTTAGCACTTTTCTCTGGGGACAAAGGAGAACATACTTCACGCCGTGCAACAAGCGCACTTTTGTGAGTCAAAGTAAACTCATCTGCGCAAACGGCTGCCTCAGCCAGGGTCGAAACCTTCTTTTCATTCAAATAAATAACAATTTTGTCCGGCAATGAATTCTTAAAATCTTCGACCAACATCAACTCACGAAGTTGTTCGAAGTTAGCGACTCTACTGGAATTACACCACTTATCAAAAAGCACACCCTTCTCCCGAGCGTACTCTACATAAGTTTGACTGGCGATTTTAACATGAGAATGAAACTTTTGCCTATATGCTTCCGGCACTAGTTCGTAGGCCTTCAACACAGCGCTTTTAAGTTTATCATAATCCAAGCTGTCCGCAACAGACAAAGTGGAACAGACCTCCTGGGCTTTTCCAGTTAATTTACACTGTATCATGAGAGGCCAAACCTCCCTCGGCCAACGCAGTGCCGCCGCTATACGTTCAAAAGCGCCGAAATACGAGTCCACCTCATTATCCCTAAATGTAGGTACAAGAGTAAGATGGCGACTAACATCAAAATCATCAAACCTACCAGAGGTTCCAGACAGAGGCACGAAAGGTGGAGTTGTATCGACATTAGAAGGAGGAGCAATTGGAGACTTAACTGAACCTACAGACACACGGCCAGATTGCGTCTCCAATTCGCATTGCCTAAAACGTAGAAGTTGAGTTGTATGCCCCTGACGTTTAATCTCGAGGTCTAACTGCTTTAATTGGATCGCTAATTTCAAATCTTCCGAATTCACACCACTAAGTGAACGCAACATAGGATCAGACCCCGAAGCAATAACATTAACTTCGTCACCTGTCCCATTCATATCAGCATTAGCAACAGGCCTAGGATGTAAAATACCCTGCTGTACTAACGCCGCGTCAACTACATCTCGCACTACGTTTTTCTTAGCAGTTTTTGACAGAGAAATATCATAAAAATCAGCGATCAAAAATAAATCAGTTTTCCGACATGACTCCAGGACTTCACGTGAAGGAGCCTGTTTAAACGCTTCTATACTAAATTCCATGTAGCCTATAATCGACCTACTACTTCCCCACCACCCAATGAAAAAAACGCCAGTCAAAACATACAAAAAATATAAAATTATACTCACCAGTAAAGCCGCAAACTTCGTAGTTCGCATCGAACGAATTTCCAAATCAGAAAAAGAATTGGACGAGCCCCCAATTATTACGCCCCGCATCTAGGGGCAGTCAATAACTCCAAGCGGGCATAATAAAAAAGAGAGGTTGTGGTAATGGAATCCCAGTTTCATTTCACTCCGGTCGATAATCAAACAAATACACAAAACTAATTAAGGTATATGATTAAATTTATTAAAGACAACATAACAAGGGAAAGAGAGCATCTCTTCAGGGTGTCCAAAGGCCAAAATAACAAACAAAACAACTCTAGAAAAGAAAAGGAGAAAGGGATTAAATAACCTACATGAACATAAAAATAAGATACATTTACCTTCCCTAACTCCCTAACGAAAAACAAAGTACGAACCAAGATATCAAAATAAATAGGCAGGACACCCCTACGCTCCACGTTCTTAAAGGGTAACTTCAGAAACAATAAAACATGGTCAACAGGTTGTTCAAACACATTTTCTCTAAAAGTTTGATCATCGGCCGGAGGAGGGATCCAGGAGCTCCCAACCCAAACGCAGCCGAACCAGAAATGAGCTCCATGTTGAGCGCCAGCAGCGTCCTTATAAAGACCACGCCTCTTCTGAACCACCAATAGAGAGAGAGGAGATCGTCATTGGACAACCTATTGGAGCACAGGCAAAACAAGAGAAAAAAGAAAAAAGAAAAACCACATACCAAATACAAACGCAGGTCGTAACAAGCGTATGAACCTCAACAATAGTGACAAAATATTCAGCTCAACAGATCAGCTCTGAGCATCACAAGGCAAGCTACTAAAGTCACAGAAAAGCTTTTTGCTGATCACCATTGTTGAGGTTCATACGCTGACTCTTGATGTCTGTCTAAAAGACACTGCTCAAAACACTTTCTGTATAATGAATTTTAAAAGATAAACAGCATATCTGACTGATTACTTCATAATATTATAAAGCTTATGTAAATAATGCAAAACAGCAGTCAAAGATCACACTCTAGATGAGATCAGTGAACCAGGACATGAGATGTAAACCGTTTCAACTGACCAGAATTTGTTTTGTAAGTGTTGCTAACAAATGTGCACAGTTACAGCAGCAAAACTGATGTTAAACACTCAAGGTTCAGGAGCCCAGCTAAAGCAAACACTGACCTCCATAACGGTGACAACAAACTTCATTATTTTCAATAATAAAGTAATTTTTCAGTACAAAATAGTGAATTACTGTAATTTGTCAAGAATGTCATAATACTTAAAATAACAGTCAAGTTGTTAATTTAGAGATAATTTTACAGAGTTTTGACAACAATTTAAAATAAAAGAAAGCTTAAAAAATCTGTACATTTTAGTAAAATTATGATTTTGACCCCAAGGTCCCCAAATCTATAAGGAAACATGGCAGGGCACCCACACGAGACTCTTGACAAAGACTTTTGCCATTTGACAAAGGTGCTGTAGAACCTTTAAAGATAGGTGTTATATAGCACTTAAAGTGGTTCCTCTATGATTATAAGCCAATGAACCACTTTTAGTGCTATTTATGTTGCATGTTTCTTTAGTTAAAGGCAGTAGTTGTGTAGATGTTTATGCAGTGACAGATATATTAGATGTTACATGTGATGTTGTTTGTTAATGGTTAACTACAAGAGTTTTACACAATGTTTCACAATACTATTCCAGAAAATGCCTGTAATGTAACTTTTTTGTTTTGTTTTTTAATTACAATGGAAGATGCTTCTGCCAGTTATTAAATGTTTGTTGTTGGTATTGTTGTTGTTGTTTTTTACTATCTTTAACAATTATTGCATTAATGGTAAATTTTTGGCACCCTGTGCTGTCATGCATTTAACTTTTTTTAATGTTGTTTTTAATCCTTTCCCCAACTAAACAGAGAAACTAAGAGACCGTTAGAGAACCTTTAAAGGACTATACAGGGTTTAACAGGTTCTTTATACAGTAGTGGTGCTATAAAGTACCTTAACCACCCCAAAGAACCGCTGAAGAACCATTGAAGAACCTTTTGTGTGTGTGTGTGTGTGTGTGTGTGTGTGTGTGTGTGTGTGTGTGTGTGTGTGTGTGTGTGTGTGTGTGTGTGTGTGTGTGTGTGTTTGTAGTCTACAAATGTATTCAGGGATTGCATTTGTTCAGTACAGTGTTGTTCATTGCAAGATTTTGATGTTATTGAAGCTAAAATGAAGTAAGGGAAATATTTGCACTAGAGACAGAGACACTATATACACTGCTGTTTACATTTTTTGTTAAATATGGCAAAAATATTTTATATATGTTAATATGTTGCGCTTTCTTGTGCTTGAATGTTAAAATGGCCCTCCTATGAGGTGTCAATCACAGCAACGGCCCCCAGACAATTTGAGTTTGAGACCCCTGGTCTATGTCTATGTCACATGGTTGTGTTTCTCCCTATGATTCCCCCTTGAGTATAGTGTGGATTATTAAATTAAAGACTGTTCCATGTGATAATTACTGCACCTATGCCTGACAGTTACATTAACAAAGTGGAATTGATTTATTCTTGTTCAACTCAAACTAAAGCGTTCAACTAAGGTAAAGGAATGTAAGAATGAAACCTTGCTAATTTTGCTCTTGAGAAAAGTATAACAGACTATAATTGTCATGTTGCCTTGTTGCCTTGACAGTGCAAGTGCCCTTCAGCACAATAAACACAGAAACTCAATAAAATATAGGCCTATATATATATATATATATATATATATATATATATATATATAAATTAATTTATTTATCAGTGACATTATAGAGAATGTGAATGAAGTGCAAAATTAATACATTGCATCAGTCTATTTAGAGCTGCACAGATTCATTTTATTTCTCCACTATGATACAATAGATCACACATCATTATATATGACAGAGTATGCACACAATCATGATATATAAAATATTTCTGTTTTTCTTTCTGTTATAAAATTATTTATTTGTGAAATTGTTTTAAATACTCCTGATGGACTAAAAATAATTAACTTGTCATTTCATTCCTTTACAATGGTCAAAAGCGGTGTCTCTTAACCCTGTTCCTGGAGCCAAACCAATCCTACAAACTCTTCCCAATCAAACACACTTGATTTAACTCATCAGTTCATTGAAATGTGCTCTCGATAGGCACTTTTTCCGAGCCTGTGAACTCTGCAGCAGACTTCTACCCAACAGTCAAAGCGGTATCTTGTCACGAAAGTGCGGACAGGGCCGGTAGTGCCAGTAGTGGGCACTCGTGCAATGATGAAGTACATCAGAGTGAATGAGACGGAGGGAAGTTAGTGAGAAAAGGGCATAAAAAATGAAGTGGACCTGAAATGAATGGGTCAGAGAAGGGACACATCCAGGAATAGGGTTGAGAAACACTGCTCTATAGATATAATTGTAATAATCTAATGCATTCTCTGAATAATCTTCTCTGCCTCTGTCATCTCTGAGTGTCTGCTTTCTCTTTATTTTTATTCATTTTTTCTTTATGTAGTGCATTCCTCCATTAAAATTGACCATTTTTTCTATAATTTTCAGCAGTTCTGTGACCTGATCTTGATTTTCTCTGTTCTCGTTGTTGAATGCATGATATCTGCCATAGCATGTCTTAATTAGCTGCTGTAGATCGTTGCTTTTGCTGATGTATTGCTCTACAGGTTTACCCTTCAGTTCATCAGCATAAGTGAACAGAATGATGGTGTACTTTACAGCTTCTTCTCCAAAGTTCTTCTCAATCCATTTCACTGCATTTTTCTCCTCCTGTGTGAAATTCACCCCTAATCTCAAAACCAGCAGGAACGCATGAGGACCAGGAGCAGACAGGCGGATACACTCATATATTAAAGTCTGTAGGTTTGTATGACTGGCTGAAGTGTCAAACAGGCCGGGACAGTCAGTCACTGATAGATTTTGTCCACCAACAATAGCTTGTTTTTTCTCACATCTCTTTGTAACTGACACCAGAGAGTTTTCCACTTTAAATGCTTCTCTGCCCAGGATTGTGTTTCCTGATGTGCTCTTTCCAGCTCCAGTTTTACCCAGAAGAATGATCCTCAGATCTGGTACAATTAGGGAATTTGGTAACACTTTATAATAACTGCACACTATGAAGCATTAGTTAAGCATTAGTTAATAGTTATTTCATCACTTATAAAGCATTAATAGACATTAGTAAGTAGTTTATAAATACAGCTATAATTGCTTTGTTCTTGATTTATAAGCATATCTATAATGTGTTTAATAATTGTATTTTCATACTTTATTAATAATCAGTTTATCATTTCTAAATTAAGTATTACATTATTTACAAACCAGTTATTTAGGAGTTGTCAGTAGTTCATTTAGTAAGTGTAAGTAAATGATTAATAAACTATTTAAACATTCATTTATACATCTTATTATTTAGACACATAGTAATAGTTACTTAGTGTGTTAGTAAATGTTTTATTAACACATATTCCTACTGCAATTCATGATTAATTCAGATAATTATAAAACATTTAGAAGTAGTCAGTTAACTATTTTTGTGAGCTCATCTAAAGTGAGGACTGTTTATACTTTGTAAAGCTTTTATAAATGAGATGTAAAGGTTCAGTGATCTTCTGCACTGCTGTTCTCTAATGTTTTAAAGTTAGTACCGAGGTAGTTTTGACACTAGGAATATGTTAATAAAGCATTTATTAACACACTGAGTAACTAATACTATATGTCTAAATAATAAGATGCATAAATCTACATTTAAATATTTTATTAATCATTTACTTACACTTCCTAAATGATCTTATGAACCACTGACAACTCCTAAATTACTGGTTTGTGAATAATGTAATACATAATTTAGAAATGATAAAATGATCATTAATAAAGTATGAAAATACAATTATTAAACTCATTATAGATATGCTTATCAATCAAGAACAAAGCATTTATAGCTGTATTTATAAATGGCTTACTAATGTCTATTAATGTTTTATAAATGATGAATTAACTATTTACTAATGCTTAACTAATGCTTCATATCGTGAGTTATTCTAAAGTGTTACCGGGAATTTAGTTATATTCAATAAAGTTTATTTTGCAACCTGTACTTTTATATGTATGTCTTTAAGTATTTGACAAATATGAAATAAATATTGTGTAAATCACAACAAATCTTAGATATTGTTACATTATCTAGAGATGAAAAAAAAAAATCAAAATTGGCCTATATATTTTAGTGTGTGATGAATAATAATTATATCTGGCATCTATCTTGTGAGAGAAATTAGTTTTTCACACACACACACACAAAAATGTAGATGGAAACAGGTCATTTTGGGGAGACCTGCCAAATTCCCTATTCTAGTGCCCATTATAAGTAAAGAAACATTTCTGAACTGTGTTGCACAAACTGTACCAACAGCACCAGCAGTTTACTGTATGTACCTTTAAATTAAGCATTAATCATTTTCTCCAACAAGTTTATACACCAGTAACTGCCGTTTGTTGCTAAATTGTATATAATTTAAAAGGCACAAACATAGACACTTCAAGCACATTACTCTTTTGAGTGATATTGTTGACACATACTGTTTACTTTGTTTTGTCTATAAATACAGAGGCACAATATTATAATAAATGTTGTGCAGGAAGGTTTTAGCTCACCTGGACATTTACCTGCCATTTCTCAAACTGTCCTGTTTCAGTCTCCACCTGTAAAATACATCAGTGAACTGTTGCTGGAGTTTATGTAGTTTCCACTGATCTTACAGCACGTTTCACATTTACAGTCAATATTACGTGTTCTTAATAACGTGATTATTTTTGGTTACCTCGTATATTCCTCGAATGTTGTGGTGAAAAATGTTTTAACTAAAACAAGACAGCAGAGAACTGCTCTAATGAAGCAAAGTGAAACTATCTTCACATTATGGACAGCCTCAGACCAACTGTCAGGTGACTACGTAAGCAAGGTTTATGATTGGACACGTTAACACAATGTCACAGCAGTTTATCTGAGTTTAAAATATTGTTAAAATAATATATTATTTATTTGTACTCAAACAAAACTAATTTTGTTCATATTTTTTGTTAAAAAAAATACTAATGTGCTAACAGAACTAAAATAATCTGAAAAAAAATTAATAATATTTTACAAATAATACAATGTGTAGAGTAGTAATTGTTTTACAGAAGAGAAACATAACACACACACACACACACACACATATATATATATATATATATATATATATATATATATATATATATATGGGAGGAGAGTATTTAAATGAAGCAGCAGAAAAGACCAAAATCAGACAACCAAAGACTAATGCCAGGGCTATAAACACACAATAGTCAATGAACAACTAAACGAGACACAGATTGAACAAAATTACTACAGAAACAAACAATGACTTAGAAACCAAAGGATACTGGATCTAAACAAGAAACTGAACACAAAAGCAACAGAATGCAATAATATCAAAACAAGAATTTCTGCAGATGTACTCAAAACTACATTAAACATTACATGTTACATATCATAATAATACAATCAGATTATCAATGTTAGAAACCTGTAAACATTAGTGTAAATTATATGCTGTTATACAAGTTCTGATGTGTAAATGTGTATCTTGTTTTGTCTGTTTTTTGTTTTGTTTGTTATGCACTTTTACATTTTGGAAATAAAATGTTCACATGAACAAATTCTGCATGTGTCTGTAGTTGCCTGTAGTTGATGCTATTGAGCATCCAATAAAGTCACTTTTTATTAGAAGTCGTCACGCTGTCAGGACTATTCCAACGTGTTCTGAAGCAAAATTTTAATCTCACATAGTGTGTGATTTGATGGGTAAGCTATATTAGTTACCATACAAATAACCGCACTGACACTCCCCACAGACGGTTCTGTCACGTGCAGTTACTGACCAAATTCTCAAGTTAATAATTATTGATTGCTTATCAACATGTTAATGATCTGTAACATTCAGTCATCAAATTAATGACTATACACAACAGTTATATTAGATAAAATATTAAATATTTAGGTGCCTTTATTCAACTATGTATCAATCAAAATTCAAATTCAAATTTCACAATTTGTTTATGACATGTGTTAGCAAGTGTTAGCAATAAAATTATAAAAGTTAGTTAGACTGCCCCAACACCCAGTAACCCTGGATTCATCACTGAATGTCCAAGTAGCATCAGAAGATTTAGAATAACTCACGATATGAAGCATTAGTTAAGCATAGTAAATAGTCAATTCATCATTTATAAAACATTAATAAACATTAGTAAGCCGTTTATAAATACAGATATAAATGCTTTGTTCTTGATTTATAAGCATATCTATAATGAGTTTAATAATTGTATTTTCATACATTATTAATGATCAATTTATCATTTCTAAATTATGTATTACATTATTCACAAACCAGTTATTTAGGAGTTGTCAGTGGTTCATAACATCATTTAGGAAGTGTAAGTAAATGATTGTCCAAATGAAATCCCAGTGTCCAAACTAGGTAACACTTTAGAATAACTCACGCTATGAAGCATTAGTTAAGCATTAGTAAATAGTTAATTCATCATTTATAAAACATTAATAGACATTAGTAAGCCATTTATAAATACAGCTATAAATTCTTTGTTCTTGATTTATAAGCATATCTATAATGAGTTTAATAACTGTATTTTCATACTTTATTAATGATCAATTTATAATTTCTAAATTATGTATTACATTATTCACAAACCAGTTATTTAGGAGTTGTCAGTGGTTCATAAGATCATTTAGGAAGTGTAAGTAAATGATTAATAAAATATTTAAACGTACATTTATGCATCTTATTATTTAGACATATAGTATTAGTTACTCAGTGTGTTAATAAATGCTTTATTAACATATTCCTAGTGTCAAAACTACCTCGGTACTAACTTTAAAACATTAGAGAACAGCAGTGCAGAAGATCACTGAACCTTTAAATCTCATTTATAAAAGCTTTACAAAGCATAAATAGTCCTCACTTTAGATGAGCTCACAAAAATAGTTAACTGACCACTTCTAAATGTTTTAAAATTACATGAATTAATCATGAATTGCAGTAGGAATATGTGTTAATAAAACATTTACTAACACACTAAGTAACTATTACTATGTGTCTAAATAATAAGATGTATAAATGAATGTTTAAATAGTTTATTAATCATTTGCTTACACTTACTAAATGAACTACTGACAACTCGTAAACAACTGGTTTGTAAATAATGTAATACTTAATTTAGAAATGATAAATTGATAATTAATAAAGTATGAAAATACAATTATTAAACACATTATAGATATGCTTATAAATCAAGAATAAAGCAATTATAGCTGTATTTATAAACGACTTACTAATGTCTATTAATGCTTTATAAGTGATTAATTAACTATTAACTAATGCTTAACTAATGCTTCGTAGTGTGCAGTTATTATAAAGTGTTACCAATACTATATGTCTAAATAATAAGATGCATAAATGTACATTTAAATATTTTATTAATCATTTACTTACACTTCCTAAATGATCTTATGAACCACTGACAACTCCTAAATAACTGGTTAGTTAATAATGTAATACATAATTTAGAAATGATAAATTGATCATTAATTAAGTATGAAAATACAGTTATTAAACTCATTATAGATATGCTTATCAATCAAGAACAAAGCATTTATAGCTGTATTTATAAACGGCTTACTAATGTCTATTAATGTTTTATAAATGATGAATTGACTATTTACTAATGCTTAACTAATGCTTCATAGTGTGAGTTATTCTAAAGTGTTACCGAATATGGTTCTTCATAAAATAAGCATGAATAAAAATATTTATTAAGCATTTATGATGCAAGTTAAAAATGGCTCACTATTTGGCAGGAATTGCATTTAAGTTTAAACTTGCAGCTGTGACGTCATCTTCTTCTGCTGCTGCACTTTCTGGAGATGCTGTTGCTTTTATACTCATACTAACTATTGCCAGGAATGCTGCACATGCAATCATTCTTCTGCAGCTGTGATGTCATGTTCAGTGATGTCACGTTTTCCTGCAGCGGATAATTCCATATACCAAACTCAATTAGCACTACACATACAAGTGTAAATACTGTGCTCATTATCTTCCTCCATAGCATTTTTTGTTTTTTAAACATTTTATGGTTTTTAAACATCTCAATAGTGTAATGGCTCATTTCATTTGTCTGAATTATTTTGTCAATCTTTTTCAGCAGTTCTGTGACCTGATCTTGATTATTTCTGTCCTCATTGTTGAATGAGTGAAATCTGCCACCACAGCTGTTAACTAATTCCTGCAAATGATCACTTTTCCTGATGTACTCGTCCAAAGGCTTTCCCTTCAGCTGATCAGCGTGAGTGAACATAATGATGGTACGACACAAAGCTTCATCTCCAAAGTTCTCCTGAATCCATTTCACCGTGTCTCTCTCCTCTTTTGTGAATCTCACACCCAGCTTTAGCACCAGCAGAAACACGTGAGGACCAGGAGCAGACATCTCTACACACTTTTCCATTTCAGCCTTCAGTTGTTGTTTTGTCACAGCTGTATTAAACAGTCCTGGAGTGTCAGTTATTGAGATGGTCTTTCCCTCCACCACTGCTTTCTGTTTCTCACACAATTTATTGTCTGATTTTATAAAATCAACAACTTCGAATGCGTCTCTGCCCAGGATTGTGTTTCCTGTTGCACTTTTTCCTGATCCAGTTTTACCCAGAAGAACGATCCTGAGATCACGCACTAAAAAGAAAAAAGTTTTTTTTTTAAATGTACACGCAAATATACATTCATATCCAGTCAATGATAATGTAACTTGATCAATGAATGATGTGATTCAGTTAACTTCTAATTCAATTAGATTGATGAATGAGATTTTACTATAGTCAGTGGTGTCAATTGATATAACCCTTCCTTGAAACTTAACTTCATAATGGATATTTATGGATTGTTTATTTATGGACAGTTGTTTGTTTGTTTGTTTTTTGTACTCACTAGATTTCAAATAATATTCTATTCAAAATGCAATATAATTGGAGTATGAGTGGCTCTTTAAGCCATTTCTTCTTGTAGAGGACTTTGTCATTTATTTTGCATGACTCTCTCTCCTTTTTCATATCTGTCATGTCAGGTTTAGCAATGCATATGCAACTTTATCAATGATATATAAGCATTTCCTGAAAAGATAAAGCATTATATAAACTAATTACAGTTGATGAAACTGACGTGTAAGAAAACTGCTAAACATTTTTTGTACTCTATTTGTAATATTCAAAGATTATTGTTGAAGTGGTGAGACAATTAAAAACCAAACATGCTTTAAAGTCAAAGGTTCATCCTGAATGCTGACTGAAATACTAAGAGCACTTTAACGTGTTTTTCTATTCTATTTCTATTTTGTTTATCAAGAGAATAATGTTTTCTTTTCTTTTAAACATTCCTGTCATGTTACAGTTGTGTTGTAATGTAACACTAAACAGAAATTAACAGTATTCATGAGTTTATACAGACCTTGCTTTGTTGAAGTCATTGTCATTGCACTGTCTTCTCTCTGAACTGTTTTCTGCACAGAGTGAAAGTGCAGCAGCTCCTCTTATGGCAGTCAAACCCTTGTTCAATGATCATGTGACTATTTCCTCATGAGACTTTTAGTTTCTCTATTGATTATATGCTCACATTTATTATGCTTTAAGTTCTCAAACACACAAAATACACTATGGCCTATAAAAACTACATACTTGTTTCTCTGATGTTGTTACACAAGTGTGGCAGGTCAGTCCTTATTTCCAATTGGGAAGAGCTTTTTTTCCCCTCACACACTTAGAATACACACATCTGAAAATGCCACTTGAGGGCGCTATAGATGTGCACTGGAGCAAACCTTAAATACTTATAGGATTTGTTCACTTTGAAATGAAATTTACCTCAAGCTTTACTCACCCTCAAGCCATCCTAGGTGTATATGACTTTATTTATTATGGCATTAGTTAGCGTAAGTAGCCTTTAAAATTGAAGTAAATATATTTCTGCTCCATACGGTGATCAGAATCCTCATCTGATCACAATCTGAAGATATTTCAAACACTCGCTGGTGTCTGAAAGTAAATTTTAAACTGAAAATTGTTTAAAATGTCTTAAGAGTTGAAGTTAGCTGGTAGCCTGATATAATAACATGGGAAATGAGCAGCGGTGTTGACCATCTCCTGACTCAACTCCGCCTTTGTTCATGACCACTCCTCAAGCAACAGTTGACCCGCTTTAGACCAAGTTATTCGGCAGGCCAAAAACCCCTGGCCGTTGGCCCTGAGGAAGCCCCAATGAGGCTCGATCAAACCCTGGGAGTGACAGTCAAAACGCGACTGTCTCTAGCACGCTCTCTTTTGGCCCGACAGTGGAAACACGGCTATCGTCTTAACGAGTCATTCATTCAAACAATCTGTTCAAAACAGCTGATTCATTCACGTAGCAAGTGACTGCGTCTGAAAGCTTGTTGTGTCGCTGCCCTATCAGGCAATGACTAGTGCATGAAAGTACGTCACAAAATTGATTTTGCACAGACTGAGGCAGGTTTGCTCCAAGCCCCTGTTCATTTCCGATCCAGGTATGTGTGTGTGGCGTAATGGCGCGGGGCTCTTTTTCAAGTGCAAGCAGAGGCTCCTTCTGTCACGAGGCTCATTTCAAGTGAAATGGGTGAATTATAGCAAGGCCACTACTGCCTTTGAACTAAGACTTCATTTTAGGGATTTTGTTTCTTACAGGCTCAAGAAGAGATTCAAGACTCAGATCCTGCATCAACTCCTCTCTATTCGACAGCACAGTTACCCACAAACCCCTCTGATGGGCTCCTCTACGCTGCTGTCAGTTTCCAGAAGCATGAAGAGTCTGGTGTGCACTGTAGCGTCAGTAAGGAGGAGATTCACTCTGATTATGCATCTGTCAAACACAGCATCACGCCAAACTAATATTACCACTGGAGTTTAGTTTTTAATTCAAATCAAGAATCATGTCAGTGACTGAGAATATAATGAGTTTCTGCAACAATCATTCAGCTTCATTGAGAAAGTCATTGAGCAGTTGGCGACACCTACAGGTCACTGTTGGGAAAGAAGCTGAAATGTTTCTCTCAGGGACTGAAGGAAACATTGACTTCTATTGAATTTTTTTTTTTCACAGAAGTTTTTTGAAATGTTTAACTAAACCCTAGTTAAGCATCAATTTTGTTAATGAAAAACTCTAAAAAGTTTTCACATATTATCTGACTAATATCAAGACCTGGAGTTATGTCAGGGTTGGAGAACTGGAGACATTTTTTTCTAAATCATAAGACTAGCTTAAGCCTTATCTTTGAAACCGGGGCCTAATGTGTCATTACAAATGTCTACAACTTCATAAATAATAGAGTCTTTAAATGACATGCAAAAGTTTTGCTTGAGGCTATGAAAAGAAAAAAGATATTTTAACTTATCCCAATGAGATATAGGAAGCCAACCGGCTTCTTATGTTTTTGTGCTGAATTAGGGGCATATACAAATATAAAAGTGCATTGTTGTGTCTTGCTGTCTATGTCTCTATTTTTTTTTTCTTCTTCTTCTTCTCAAGTATGCTGGCCTGTCAAATTCATCATTTAGAGCCATGTAACTGTGCTTTTGGTTTTGATTAAAAAATGTTCTTGTAATCAGGTAAATAAGTCTGTAGGTGGAGCAATTGGACAACTCTCAGGGTTGCAATACAAATACAAAGATCCTATATCCTGAAAATATCACACACACACACACACACACGGACACACACACACACACACGTTCATTTTTGTGAATTGTGGGGTCATTCCATAGGCGTAATGGTTTTTATATTGTACAAACTGTATCTTCTCTCCCCCTACACTACCCCTACCCCTAAACCTAAACCTAACCATCACAGGAAACTGTGCACACTTTTACTTTCTCACAAAAACTCATTCTGTATGATTTATAAGCCTTTTGAGAAGTGGGGACATGGGGAATGTCCTCATAAGACACCTCTTTTTGTAATACCTGTGTCATAGCTATGTCATTATACATGTCATTATACACATTTGTGTCCTCATATGTCACAAAAACGCGCGCTCACACACACACACACACACACACACACACACACACACACACACAAACACTCAATGACTGCACGTTTAAAAACCAAAACCTAAACACTTACGATTAATCGCAAACTGCTACAATTGATGATGAACATAGTCTAGTTAATATTACCATTATCTGCTGCTGAAGTTTTGTCCCTTCCTTAATATTATTTTAGAACATAATATTAATCATCAGAATATCTCTGAAAAGCAAAAGCGAAACATATTTGCAACTGCAGTCATGTGATCATATATTTAAATAGGTAACCTGAGCACTCTGTCTGTCCTTTCCATTCATTTGTCATTCATACAGATCAAGAAAGAGAACAGAGACAAATGCGAGCATCTGAAACAGAATAGGGGATTTCTTGAGAAATGGCACCGCCAATTAAAGGTCAGTATAAAAACAAAACACCTCATTAATTAGAAAATTAATCTTATCCTGGACATTCTAACAAATTATAGTATAGGCTGTAGCCTATTTATTTCTAAACAAAGCTACTGGATTGTTAAAAATAAGGAAAACATGGTGAAATGGATTTCAAAATCATGAGAATAAAATAATTTGAGAAACAACACAATAATTTGTTAAAAACAAAAAAAATAAAAACACTTTTATTTTTTCCTGTTTTTATATGACTTTTTAATTATATTGAATTATATTGATAAAGCTGATCTTCTGCTGTAGAGTCACAGTTCTGCTGTAATCAATAATGTAAATCTAACTCAGAGATTGGGCTCTAAATGAGTTCAGTGATTCAGATCAAATAATGATTATGTGAAAACATAACCAACACCACCTGATCATCATTTCTCTTTGCTTGTCTGGATGTTATAACTCAGTTACAGCACCTTACATAAAGTCAAGAGTAAAGAGCTCAACTAAAGCAAACACTGATCAGATCACCTTCCTGACACATTTAATGTGTTAAAATCATTAACTCAATGAATGTGTCAGAATTAACACAAGTCATCCACTGATGAAGAAAGAGGCACAAACTTGTTTAACGGCTTGCGGAGTGACGTGGCAGCAATGTGATTGTCATGTTGTGTTGGACACAGTGTTGTTTCTCTTACACATGATCAACTTAAAATGACAGAAAATGTGTTAAAATAACCATAACACGAAAAAAGTTTTATTAATTAATACATCCTTTTTGAGAGTGTACAACCTCAGCTACACTGTTAAACTCTGCTGTAAAAAACAACCAAATTCTGACAGTAACAAACCATTTTCCATTAAAACAGTAATATACTGTAGAAAACAATGCATTCTGGGTAATATTTGTAATTTTCACAAAAATAGTCTACAGGAATATACTGTGAGTTAACATCGCTCAAAGTCGACACTCAGAGGCAAATCACACCCTATACCCTCATTCACTATTCCCTACATTAGTTCACTAATATAGTCCACTTGACAGAGTGAATGAAAAGAAGAGAGTGAATTCAGACACTGATGAACACCTGATAAGCAGAATCACTGAAGAACAGAGAAACAAGACCAGAAAAAAGAGAAGAGACGAGCAGAAACACAAGAACTACAACTGACTTCAGCCACACTGAGTGTCAAACCAGTTCACAAACCAGTTTGACATTATTTCTTTCACACATGTACTGAAGTTCAGTGAATCAAGAGACTATGTGATAGTTATATCTTCATCAAAACATAACTATCAGCACTCAATGATCAGTATATTCCTGTAGGATATTTTCTAGAATAGAGATGAAATAATAAATTGAAATAGAATGAAATAATATATTGTGTTAATATACTGTGTGAAATGATTTTCAATATATGAAAAGTGGCAATTGCTTATGCATTAATCAATATATTATAATATTTTAACACAATATATTATTTCATATATTTTTGCTAGATATTTAAACCATTTAACATATTGATCATAAATATAGATTAATATATTTTCTTTCTGTAAAGGAAACTTAGTATTTGAGGAAACTTGCTGTCACAGTACTAGGTTATTCTAGGTCGTTGTTTGCTGGTTTGAGTCAAAAGATTCTCTATATATGACTCAGGTCTGCACTGTAAATAATTTGGGTTAATCAGTTACACTTTTTTTTTAGTTATGATGTTCCCAATTTTAAGTAAGCAGAACTACCAAGTTTTGAGTTAGTACTCATGTGTGTTAATTGCTCCTAACTTAAAGTACTGAGTTAGCTAACTCATGCATTTTAATTGCAATTAACCTAAAAGATTTAGATAATTAACTTTTTTTTATTTTGAGTTATCGCAAAAGAAATTAGCTATTTACTTCACTGCAAACCCTAATAAGAAAATTAAGAAAATGCCAACTTACTACTTGTCTAACATGTTAACAAGAGCATGGTATAACACTTACTGAATGAGTACAGCAACTTAAAACACAAACTTACTTGCTCTCAAACCAAGCCGCATGCACCACTTGTCACCAAGATGGTAACCCTCCAAAACCACACATAAACACAAACTCTTCTAAATTAGCATAAAACATTAGCCTGGGTGCCAGCCCGAACCCCGCCCACAACATTTTTTGGACGGGAAGTTCGGTCTGGACTCGATCCATTGTGGAGTAATTATGCTCGGCTCCCAGAAGGCCGAGCCAATCAAATTGCCAGGGTGGGCTTTAATCGATGATGGACAGGCTATCTGTGGTTACGTAACCACCCGCGTCATCAAAGAGCGCTTGGGGAGTTTGATTGACAAGCGATCTAACCAATCAGAACGCCGCATCCGCCTTGTTGTCCGACAAAGCAGTCAGGACTGGAGTTAGAAGATTAACATCGGTGGAGTTAAACTTGGAAAAATTGTGCATATTGACGTCTTTCCGCGTTTGAAACAACATTCATTCTCATGTTCATTCATGTTTATTTGATGCTATAAATGGACAAGTAGGAAGAGATGATCGGTTAACGAGCCTCTTGAGCTGAGGCGCTACAGCAATCTGTCACAATCATGGTCACAACACATTAAAGAGCCACAAAACGGTTTTTATTGTTTGAATTTTTTTAATAACTACACAGTTTGAAAGCTCGGACTTTGTTTAATATCATAAGTAACCTGCTCTGTCTCGTCTGTCGATGTGTTGTCAGTTTCCTCTTTGCTCCGCAATGTATTTTCCACTCTGCACGCCACGGCTTGTCGGACAAAGCAACAGTAACTAAGGGGGGCGGGTCTTTGCGAAAGGTCAATTAGTTTACAACAACGATGGCTGTTGAAGAACTGAGGTGTGTAGATTCCGCCATCGCGTCCGTTATAGAAGATATCGACAGCGCATTAATTTTAAAAGAGGAACAGAGGACCGCGATCAAGGCATTTGTCGATGGGAAAGATGTCTTTGCCGTCCTTCCTACGGGATTCGGCAAAAGTTTGATTTATCAGCTGGCCCCGATGGTCGCTAAGAAGAGTTCTGTTGACAACTATGCGTCGCTCAACATACGTCACTTACTCTGTAGCTCTGATTGGTTGTAGGTCTATCCAATTGAGGTCTTTCCTGGATCGGTTGAAATACGCCCCCATAATCAAAGCCCAATGGAGCAGTATCAGACTCATATTCTGACTAGAATTGAGTATGACCACGTCAGGCTAATAAAACATTGATCACTAAAAAAAATCTCCCTTGCCATTAATCTCACAGACACACACACACACACACAAACAGCATTTACTTTCCCTTTCAAGTGCCATGGGCAAAGCATGCTGGGAAATAGAAATCCCAGCCCAGTTTCAGTTAAACTTAATTTAGTCTAAATTGAAAGAAATGGGTTCATACAACTCAAAACATTGAAACAGTTCAGTTTACTTGAAATATGTCAGTACTGTGAATTCAAAAGAAAAAGAAAGTTCTAAATACTCATAACAGTTAATTTAACTGATCTAATTGGTTCAATTTATGTTTGTCCTACTCAAACCAATTAAGTATTTTGAGCGTTAGGGTTTACAGTGTGCCCTTTATTTTATGGTAAAGTTTTTCCTTTGCGTTTTTCACATACAAGTGACAGCATTAGCAAAACGATTCCCGTTCACATGAATCTGTGACTAAAATCACTGTAATATGCTGCCACACAACAAACAGTTTACACAACAAATAGCGGAACTGTTTTCAGAAACTTTCAATTTTTCAGAAAGTTTCTGTTTTCAAAAGTTTGCATTTTCAGGCCCCCAAAATGCTGTCAAGTAATGGTCAAAGTGCATTAAAAAGTTTTATGTTTTTAGTTGAAAATTGTGTCAAGTAAACAGCCCCTAAGTCTATTGGACTTTTCACCAGATTTATCATCTTGCCAGGTGAAAATCACACAACTGAAAAAAGAAAAAAAAAGAAAAAGATGTATTGCTACATCGAATTCAACTTTTCATCTTGAAACTTCAAATGCCATAAAATTTCTAAGCTTATAACAAATTTGTATGATTAACCAATTGAAATCTAAAGCAATTTGTCTATCTAACTTTAGGAGATCTGAGAATTGTTTTGTTGGGAATGACTGGAGCTGGGAAAAGTGCATCAGGAAACACAATCCTTGGCAGAGATGAGTTTGAAGTGGATTTTAATCCAAGCTCGGTTACTGAACGATCTGAAAAAAAGACGACAAGAAAAGGTAACAGAAACATATCAATAATCGACACTCCAGGCCTCCAGGATTCAAAAGAAAGGGAAAATAAAGTGAAGGCAGAAATAAAGACTTGTATGGACATGTCTGCTCCTGGTCCTCACATGTTTCTGCTGGTCATCAGACTGGACGAAAAATACACAGAGGAAAAGAGGAACACAGTGAAATGGATTCAGGAGAACTTTGGAGAAGAAATTGCACGTCACACAATTATTCTGTTGACTCATGCTGATTCTCTGCGGAACAGGACACTGCAGGATCAAATAGAAGACAGTCCAGATCTACGGCAGTTAATCATCAGCTGCGGTGGCAGATATCATGCATTCAACAATGAAGACAAAAACAATCAAGCTCAAGTCAATGAGCTGCTGTTGAAGATTGATAAAATGGTGCTTAAAAATGAAGGGAAGCTCTACACTGATGTGATGTACCGTCAAGCCCAGGCAAGGCTTAGCTGGTGGAAAGCAGCAATAGCAGCAGTAGTAGTAGCTGTAGTAGCATTAGCAGTAGCAGGAAATGTAGTAGTTGTAGTACTAGCAGTTGTAGTAGTAGCAGTAGTAGGTTTTGAAAGAATATTGGTAGTACAAGCAGAAGCAGAAGCAACCATAAAGAATCTCTACACTCTCAGTACAAATGTGTAGAAAAATGACACATATTATGTGTAACACTCTAGTAACTCAATTGTTTTACACATATTATGTGTAGTTTTAAAATGAACATAACATGTGTATTTGTTCAGACCTTCCAAGACCAAAATAAGACCATTCAATCAACATAATTATTAATCATGTGACTATTGAACATTAATTATGAGTTCCTGCTGATAACTAGGGATGGGCGGATCGATCCTAAAGTATCGATACTTTCGATACTGGGGTGGTATCAAAAAGATCGATTCTCAAATGGAAGTATCGATCCTATCTGTTTTTTTTTCTTTTTTTTGTGATTTTGGGATATTTTAATAATAGTAGTACACCGTATATTATTTACAATTTACTTAAATAGAAACGGCAATGGGAACTACATCTTCTTCCGCTGTATCTCCGCTTGTCGAGACAGTGTTCGCTCACTCTGTCAAAGACAAGCAAGCACGCACAGCGCAGGATTTTAAAGGGAGTCGAGTGCGTGGCTGCGGTCATGACTGAAAGAAAAAGAAGCATAATCTGGAGTTATTGCACTCCAGTTAACAACGATGAAGCTTCGTGTGACGTTTGTCAAAAAAAAACAATACTCCACACTTTTTTCAAAAGCAAGAGATTTTGATCAGTCAAAGAAAAACAGGCTGAAGAGGAGAATGTCAACATTCACTTTGTTTCATCTCAAAAACCTATAAAGGGAAGAAATGTAGAAACGTGACAATTATTGAGAAAAAGTTTGTGAGACATGTTACATTTTTTTTTGTTATATTTGTTATATTTTGTTTTTAGCCTACAGTGATATCTTTATTCATTTAATTAATAATGTTCAGTATTTTTTAATAAATGTAAAAAAAAGAATCATGTCAATTGCAGTTTATTTAATATTAATAATGATGGCTATCAAAAAACAATATAAAATCACTCACATGAAAATATTTAATTGGAGTATCGGTATTGGTATCGTTGATACTTGTCTTGAAAGTACTTGGTATCGGATCGGAAAGAAAATGATTGGTATCGCACATCCCTACTGATAACAAGCAGAATCACCAAATCACAACATTTAACTCACCATCACAGGGATCAGGGATTCATTTTAATTGGGCTCTTGAAGCTGACTAAAGTTGTAGGCACACCCAGACATCAAGAATCATCCTGTGAATCTCAACAACGGTGACAAGCAACATATTCTGATCAACAGATCAACTCTGAACATTAAAAAACAAGCTACTAAAAAGTCCCATAAAAACCGCAAAAAATAAAATAGTGAGAAATTACTAAGACAATTCAGATCATAATATATTCATGTAGCAATGCATGATTGGAGCCTTGGATGAATTTTGATTGGTGTCTCCCAGAATGCACTACAGCATGCTTGTTGATGGTCACCACTGTTGAGACTCACAGGCTGATTCTTGATGTCTGTGTATGCCTTTTTTTTTTTTTTTTTTTTTTTTTTTTTTTTTTTTTAAATCAGAACAACTTTTGGGATGTCCTTCAGGTTATATTGATAAAGCTGATCTTCTGCTGTAGAATCACAGTGCTGCTGTAATCAATTATGTAAATCTAACTCAGAGATTGGGCTCTAAATGAGTTCAGTGATTCAGGTCAAATGAAGAGGCGGCACCAACTCCTGTGAGGACTTCAGAAGATGCAACATGCACATTCCCAAAATTCTATATATCCTAATTATTGTTAATATGTAATTCATTTTTCCAGGAGCTCATTGCTTCTACCTTCAAGTAAAATGCTAACAGTGTTTGTAAATTAATTGCCTAAAATATTACATTATTTGCTAACTGCATTCTTCTTTAAAATGTAATTTTGACATGTATCCTCTGTAAAGCTGCTTTGAAATGATATGTATTGTGAAAAGTGCTATACAAATAAATGTGAATTGAATTGAACTGAAATAATGATTATGTGAAAACATAACCAACACCACCTGATCATCTTTTCTCTTTGATTGTCTGGCTGTTACAACTCAGTTACAACAGCCCAAACATTTACATTTACATTTAGTCATTTAGTCATTTAGCAGACGCTTTTATCCAAAGCGACTTACAAATAAGAATAGTAGAATCAATCAAATCAACATGAGAACAACATTACATAAGTGCTGAGTGAAGTCACAGTTATGACAGTAAAGTGCTCGTAGCAAGGATTTTTTTTTTTTTTTAAATACACAAATAGATGCACAGCAAAATCCCCAGTGTTAAATGAACACCCAAAGTGAACATATGAGTCCATCTTGCCGGGTGTTAAAAAGTAACACTGAAGCAGTGTTAAAGTTAATGAGATGATTGATGATTGAGTGATGATTGACAATTAGTGGAGACACCTGATGTTAATAAGCAGAATCACTGAAGAAACAACAAGAGAAAAAGAGAGAGACACAACAACTACAACTGACTTCCAGCCATTAAACATTATTACACTTATTATTAACCAGTTTGATTTGATTTCTGTCATACGTCAACAAAAGTTCTTATTGAGAATTAACAGATGTTTAGATGTTAATGTTTTAATGAAAGTTTAGTTTGAAGTCACCATGATGGTGAAAAGCATTTCCTTTAGTTGGACTCTTGACTCAATTTATTAACATTAATTTATCTCTAACTGCTCCAACTTTGTGTTTATAGAGCACATTTGTTATGGCCAGAGAAACTCTGATCTGAGCTGTGTTTCCCAAAAGTGCTGTGAGCCAAAGTTGATCAATTTAGGTTTACAATGCTTTGGGAAGCACAGTCATAATGGTTGTGTTTTCTCATTGTGAAATGGCCAGATTCATTGGTGACATCCAGTATTAACTGGTGATATAGATGTTATATTATTTCTTTATAGTAAATCTCTGTTACCATTTGAGATCCAGCAGAGCTTTTATGATCTGAAGGTTTTTTTTTGAAACACACACAGACATCAGGAATCAGCATATGACCCTCAACAATGGTGACAATCAAACAAAGTGCTTCACGTTGCAGTGCATGATGGGAGCCACCAATCAAAACTCCTCCATGGCTCCCATCATGCATTGCTGCATGAATAAATTATGCAGCTGAATTGTCCTGTAATTTTCGTAGATTGTTCATGTTTGCTTTTATTTCTCTGTTGTTTTGTTGTGACAGTAGCTTGTTTTGTGATGTTCAGAGTTGATCTGTTTGTCAGTATTTTGTATTTATTTATTGTCACCGTTCTTGAGAATCAGATGCTGAATCTTGATGTCTGTGTGTTTAAACTCTGAAACTTCTGTGCATAATGTATTCTTAAAAAAAGGAAAAAATAAAGTCATACTATTGATGGATCTCAAGCTGTAAAATCACAGGACTACAATCATTAATACTAAAGCTACACATCAAGCACACAGTCAGATATTTAGACTCTAAACGACATCAGGCAATCACATGATCATTTCGTCCTGACTGTATCATATTTTCTCTGACCATAACAAATGTGCTTTACAAACACAAAGTTGAAGCAGCAAGAGAAAAATTAGTAATAAAAGGTAAAGAGTCAAGAGCCCAACTAAAGCAAACGCTGACCTCTTTCATGGTGACTTGAAATGAAACATTCCATAAAACATTAATTAACACCTTTTTTCTCTCTTTCCTTCAGTGATTCTGCTTATTAACATCAGGTGTCTCCACTAATTTTCAATCACCACTCAATCATCAATCAATCATCTAATTAACTTTAACACTGCTTCAGTGTTACTTTTTAACACCCGGCAAGATGGAGTCATATGTACACTTTGGGTGTTCATTTAACACTGGGGATTTTGGTGTGTAGAGACAGAAAATAAGACTGTTAAGTTAGCACTTTTAAACATCCGCTCACTTAAAAATAAATCACTTCTAGTCAATGACTTAATAACCACAAACAACCTAGATTTTATTCTTCTAAATGAAACATGGCTTGAAGACAGCTGCAGTGCAACAATCCTGAATGAAACAGTCCCTCCTAACTTTACATTTATGAGTGTCTGCAGAGCTGTTAGGAGAGGTGGAGGTGTTGCTGCTCTATTTAAAGATGTCTATCAATGCAAGCAAGTGTCATTTGGTGATTACTTGTCTTTCGAATACTTGGGTATTGTGTTAAAAGGTGCTCCTCGCATTCTACTTATAGTTATCTACAGGCCTCCAAAATACTCTCCAGCCTTTGTGGAGGACTTTACAGAACTGTTATCAGCAATTTCCTCTGAGTTTGACTGTTTTGCTATTACTGGGGACTTTAACATCCACATAGAAAATGCAGAATCCAATATGGCAAAAGAAATCATAACTGTTTTGAATACTTTTGATCTGACTCAACATGTACATGGACCTACACACAATCGTGGACACACTCTAGATTTAAGGGTCTAAACATTTCATCCATTGTCATTAAGGACGTAGCGCTATCTGATCATTTCTGTATTTTCTTTGATTTATTGATCTCTCCGACTGTTGAAGCTAGATCTATCTCGGTCAAAAAACGATGCTTAAATGAGAATATTAGTGCACTATTTATGAAGGCTATATCTTTATCACCAAGCATATCTGCAGACTCTGTTGATTTTCTCCTTGATTCTTTTAACTCAAAAGTACAGAATGTTATTGATAACATTGCTCCTGTTAAAGTCAGGAAGAAAAGTGGCAGACAAAAAGCACCATGGAGAAACTCAACAGCAGTGCAAAATATGAAAAGACAATTCAGAAAAGCTGAGCGCATGTGGCGAAAGACAAAACTTGAAATCCATTATAACATCTATAAAGATATTCTTCATGCTTTCAATGTGGAATTAGGCAAAGCTAGACAGACCTTCTCAAATATTATAAACAAAAACTTAAACAACACCCGTACTCTTTTTGCTACTGTAGAGAGACTAACAAACCCCCCAAGTCAGATTCCCAGTGAAATGCTCTCAGACAGCAAATGCTGTGAGTTTGCTTCCTTCTTCTCTGAGAAAATTAATAATATCAGAAAGGCGATCAGCACATCCTTGAGCTGCACTGGGGTAAAACAGATCAGATCACAACATCAGAAAGCAGCTATTATGTCTGTTTTCGAAGCAATTGATGGTAAAAGTTTGGAAGAAACAGTACAGCACCTTAAAACATCAACCTGCGCCCTTGACACACTTCCCACATCTTTTTTCAAAAGTGTGTTTAACTGTTTAGAAGCAGATCTCCTAGAAGTGGTAAATGCCTCACTTCTCTCTGGGACTTTTCCAAAATCCCTGAAAACTGCAGTTGTCAAGCCCCTCCTGAAAAAGAGAAATCTGGATAACACCATATTGAGCAACTACTGGCCAATCTCAAATCTTCCTTTCATAGGCAAGATCATTGAAAAAGTTGTTTTCAATCAGCTGAACAAGTTCTTAAGCTTGAATGGATACTTTGACAACTTTCAATCTGGTTTCCGGCCACATCACAGCACAGAGACAGCACTCATAAAGATAATAAATGGTATTCGCCTTAACACAGATTCAGGTAAATGATCAGTGCTGGTTCTACTCGATCTCAGTGCTGCGTTTGACACTGTTGATCACAACATTCTTCTTGACAGGCTGGAAAACTGGGTCGGGCTTTCTGGGATAGTCCTTAAATGGTTCAGGTCATACTTAGAAGGGAGAGGTTATTATGTGAGTATCGGTGACCATAAGTCTGAGTGGACATCCATGACATGCGGAGTCCCTCAAGGTTCAATTCTTGCACCCCTCCTGTTCAACCTATATATGCTGCCACTGAGCCAAATAATGAGAAAGAACCAAATTGCATATCACAGCTATGCAGATGACACCCAGATTTACCTAGCCCTATCACCTAATGACTACAGCACCATTGACTCCCTGTGTTACGTCCCTATGGACGTAGGGATTCATTTTGTTTTGTGAGTTGTGACTTGTGTATCTTTTTGTTTTTCTCCATATGTTCTGTTTTTTTGTTTTTCTCTATGCTGCTCTTGCTCCTCCTACTGTTTGCTTGACAGGCTCATGAGTGCCACCTGAATCCTGTTGTAGCTCGTTAAGTGGAGTATAAATGAAGCTGAAGACTTCCAGTCTAGGAGAGAGACTTTCCTTTGAGAGATACTACCATCTTCCGGTCCCAGTGTTGTTGGTTTTCTTTTATTTATATTGTTTTGCCTGTGGTGTTCAGGTAAAGAGCTGTATGTGAAGTGTTTCAGCTAATGGGTGTATACTTAAAACTTTACAACAATTAAGTGGGCTTCAGTTGACTGGTTTACCTGAGCTGTCTAGTGTTTCAGCTAATTTTCCCAATCCTGAGACTTGTGTAAGCTGAGCAGCATTGAGCTTTTCGGTTGATTTAAGAGTTATCTGTGAACATCAGTTATCTTATTTTGTTATCTTAATTCTTTTGATATTCTAAGTCTTTTCTTTTAGTTTTGTAGGGAGGTGGATGTCTTTATTTTTATTATTTTCTCCTGTTTATGTAGAAAAGGGAGTTAGGGAATTGTGTTTGTATTCTTATTTTCTTTTCTTTTGGTAGGTAAGTTATCCCTTAACTTTAAGAATCCTTTTGTTTGTTATTTTTGGCCTCTCCCCTCCTGAAGTTTGTTAATTCTCACCATTGGTTTAATAAATTGTTATCTTTGAATCTTGTTACTGAGCATTATTGTACCTGCCCTGGGACCTGGAGACGGCAGTTCTCTCATTCTCTCCACATTTTCTTTTGTTACATGCCTCTTCTTACCCCTAGACTAGAGAGGCTCGTAACACAATGCATTGATGAAATTAAAAATTGGATGTGTCTAAACTTCTTTCAGTTAAACAAAGACAAAACTGAAATCATTGCATTTGGAAACAAAGATGAAGTTCTCAAAGTGAACATGTACCTTCACTCTAGGGGTCAAACAACTAAAAATCAAGTCAGGAATCTTGGTGTGATTTTGGAGTCAGACCTGAGTTTCAGTAGCCATGTAAAGACAATAACTAAATCAGCATATTATCATCTCAAAAATATTGCAAGAATTAGATGCTTTGTCTCCAGTCAAGACTTAGAGAAACTTGTTCATGCTTTCATCACCAGCCGGGTGGATTATTGTAATGGGCTCCTCACTGGTCTTCTCAAAAAGACCATAAGACAGCTGCAGCTCGTACAGAACGCTGCTGCCAGGATTCTGAGCAGAACCCGAAAATATGAACACATCACACCAGTCCTCAGGTCCTTGCACTGGCTTCCAGTTGCATTTAGAATTGATTTACTGTTACTTGTTTATAAATCACTCAATGGCCTAGGACCTCAATACATTGCAGATATGCTCATAGAATATAAACCTAACAGATCACTCAGATCATCAGGATCAAGTCATTTAGAAATACCAAGGGTTCACTCAAAGCAAGGAGAGTCTGCTTTTAGCTGTTATGCCACCCGCAGCTGGAACCAGCTTCCAGAAGAGATCAGGTGTGCTCCAACAGTAGCCACATTCAAATCCAGACTCAAAACACATCTTTTTATCTATGCATTTGCTGATTGAGCACTGTGCTATGTCCGAACTGTTTGCACTTTATTTTATACGTATTATCTTTTTATTCTTTTAATTACTTTTCCTGTTTTTATTTCATTTTTAATGTATTTTATATCTTTTATGTATCATCTTGTTATTCGGACTTTTAATGCATTTTAAATATTGCTGTCTGGTTGAAAGAGCTGGGAGAATTAGGAAGAAAGTGATTAGGTTAAAATTTGGTAAATTTGGACAAGGGGACAAACCATGGGGAAATTTAAGCTGTAGTGCATGGTTAAGATATCTCTGGATTACAGTCGGGACACTTTCCAAAGGGGGAAATTTCCAAAGGGGAAATCTGAACTGCGTTGCATAGATAAGATATCTCCGGAAGGGGGATTAGGGCTGTGTGGTGCAGTTTGAGGTGTCTTGGCAAAAGGGGAGATTGAAACTGTGTTTATCAGTTTGAAGTGCCTTAACAGGTAGCAGTCCTGTCGTGTGAGGAAGATCCATTCTGATCTGCTCTGATGGATAGATCCATTTAGATCCACTCTGATGGACAACAACAACAACAACAACAACAACAACAACAAACTCCCTGAGACTTCCTAGCTCTTCCATCCAGATAGCAAAATTCTCTGTTTTTACTGTTATTTCTATTCCTTATGTTCTATTTTTATTATTCTTTTTTATGTAAAGCACTTTGAATTACCATTGTGTATGAAATGTGCTATACAAATAAAATTGCCTTGCCTTGCCTATAATTCAAATCATGTAAATTGTAAAGCTGCATAAATTAGGTAAGCCGGAACCGGGAACACTTCCCATAACACCTGATGTACTAGCTACATCATAAGAAGAATGGCGTCTACGCTACTATTAGTCTCTCTCGGTTTATCCCGAGGTTTGCCGCAGCCTGCCAGACCCAGGCCGTATCCAGATGAGATGAAGGACCTGCATCTAGACATGATGATAACACAGCCCTGGCATTTCAACTAATCTATCCCCTGTGAAGGCCCATTTCCCTTTCCTGTCTATGTATAGATTAAACTTTATCAAACTTATTCCAGTTCGCATAGATCCACGGACACAACTGATTTTTCTGTATAATGCGGACCAGACAAGTAATTTGGCAAATATCACTTTTTTAAAAAAGACCAAGCTTCTGCGCACATACACACTCAAACATGCAAACCTATACACTAAACATGTAAATGAACGGCATTAAAGGTATTCGGTTTTCAGTAGGAAAGGTGTCATTTAAAGGGATACTCCACCGTTTTTTCATATTAAACTATGTTATTCCCTTAACTAAGACGAGTTGATACATACCTCTCTCGTCTCAGTGCGTGCACTAAATCGCTCTGTCTTGCGGCGAAACTTTGTTAGCACTTAGCTTAGCCCAGTTCATTCAATAGGGGCCAAGCAGAGAAGCTACCAAACACCTCCACGTTTTCCCTATTTAAATACAGTCACTCGAGTAGTGTAACTCGACCTAGGACGGTGACACAAAACAAAACGTTGCACTTTTCTAAGCGTGTAAAATGGATAACTATATTTTATGGCGGAATACCATAGCAAGTGCTCAGGAGCACTTTGACTTGGCGCAGTAATATCTTCACTCGTGAAAAGTCCTCTCACCGGCCGCCGCTCCCTCTCCTCCTCCCTCATTTCCGTCAATAGAACCAACGTGACCTGCACCAGTAGTAATAGTTTGAGCAGAGTTGACGAAGTATCAGGTTGTAGGAAGATAGTTTGTGGACAATCATGGTTATAACGTGCATCGTAAAGGGTTGTGATAACAAGGAGAAGGTATATAGTGCCGTCATGTTTCACAGAATTCCAACTCCCCACATACAGCGGAGAGCTTGGTTAGCTGCTTTGAACAAGAATCCAAAAACACCGTTGCTGTTCGCAACAGTCACACTTGCACCACCAATTGCTGTTTGCCCGTGTTCTTTCGCCGGCTCCGGTCTGTTCTGGTTCGTATCTTTTTTCCCTCTCACGGTCCATAAGAGCTAATTCCTCCTCCGTGTACTCGGGTTCAAACAGATATGGCTCTGGGTCTGCTACAAATAAGTCATAATCATCTACAAAGTCCCCCATTGCAAATGATCTCTTGCAGTTTGCTAATAGCACAGGTGGTAAAAGTCACGTTGATTCTACTGACGGAAATGAGGGAGGAGGAGAGGGAGCGGCGGCCGGTGAGAGGACTTTTCACGAGTGAAGATATTACTGCGCCAAGTCAAAGTGCTCCCGAGCACTTGCTATGGTATTCCGCCATACAATATAGTTATCCATTTTACACGCTTAGAAAAGCGCAACGTTTTGTTTTGTGTCACCGTCCTAGGTCGAGTTACACTACTCGAGTAACTGTATTTAAATAGGGAAAACGTGGAGGTGTTTGGTAGCTTCTCTGCTTGGCCCCTATTGAATGAACTGGGCTAAGCTAAGTGCTAACAAAGTTTCGCCGCAAGACAGAGCGATTTAGTGCACGCACTGAGACGAGAGAGGTATGTATCAACTCATCTTAGTTAAGGGAATAACACAGTTTAATATGAAATAACGGTGGAGTATCCCTTTAAGCGGCCCCTAAAGTAATAATCAACTATTTTTACAACAGAAGTGATTCAATCAGAAACCAACTTTAGCTCAATAAGAATTTTCCTATTGTTCCTGTGAAGCTGCTTTGAAACCATATGTATTGTGAAAAAGCACTATATAAATGAAGATGACTATGGTCATACAAATCATTCAAGACCTCAAAACAAGGCAATACACAGCAATTAGTTGAGTTTAAATATCTGCAGCAAGCCAAGCTACCACTCAGATGATACTCTAACCCAGGGGTGTCAAAACTCGGTCCTGGAGGGCTGCTGTCCTGCAGAATTTAACTCCAACCAGCTCCAAAACACCTGCCTGGAAGTTTATGCCTAGTTTGATCTTGATTAGCTTAGGTTCACCCTAGTGAAAAAAAAGTATACTAAGTATACTTGCATCAAGACTAATTATTAGTATATTTCAAGTGTGTTAATGATTAGTTCATTTAAAGTGTGCTATTTTGAAAAAACTAATTTTGTACTAAGTATATTTAAGTTGAAATTAAGTAGTATTAAAATACAACTTTAAGTATATTTAGTATACTTATGTGTGCTAAATTGGAACAACTTCAAGTATACTTAGTACACTTTAAGTATATGTCTGTGTAGGGACTAATTACATGCTTGATTAGTGATATTAAAGAGTACTTAATTTGTGTTATAAGTATACTTTATTTGTGTTAAAGGCATATTTTTGTTATAATATATGTTGTATTTTAAGTATACTTTATTTCTGTTATAAGTATACTTTATTTCTGTTATGAGTACACTTTGTGTTATAAGTACACTTTATTTGTGATTTAAGTACATTACAAAATAATTACGAGTGTCTCCAGAAAACACAAGCAATATACACTGAATATATTATTTTACAGGTAATAGTATATACTGTATGCTCAGTACCTTTGACTTATTCCAAATATTAAACATTACACACTTTGCAGTCAATAACAATACACTTTGTATATTATATTTGAATTTGTTTTCAAGGCCATTAAAATAAATAAAATGTAGCAACATCACTAATGAAGAGACATATTTCATTGACAAATCCAATAGTTTTTATTTAAACTTAGATTCAGCAAAACTTACCATGTTTTTCATTAAAGAAAAAAAAATATTGGACCATGGTGACCCTCTATACACAAATACAAATTACACATTATATTCCATTTTCTGATGAGCTTCTCATTGTGTCTGATGGCACAATGATGACCGCAGAGACTCGTGAAGAACAGCATCTGTTGACAGAATATACCAAAGATATAAGACAGCATGTTCAACTCTTTATTCACGTTTACAATAGTCTGTCTAAATCCTACATTGAACCAATACTATTTTGAACAGTAAATGAGGATTAGCAGCAGGAAACTGTATCAGAATGGCATGTCGATATTGTTTTCGATACAGTCAAGCATAAAACACTTTATGAATTAATATCGTACAGAATACGGGCCGATTTGACCAATCATATGAATGTTTTGGTGCTGCATACAAACATGTGCCATAAACCACCACACACAAACTCAAAAAGGAGATATCAAGCCGAAATATCGCTCTCCGTTTGTTAAAGAAAATAAAATAAAGTTTGTTAACTGGTAGACTACAACTCACCTCCCAATAGCAGCACTTTTCTCCGGTTCTTTCAGGATCGCGTAGGCCATTAGATTAGCCGGTTGTCGTCGCCATCACGGTCAGTCTGCGATGTCACTTGATTGAACTGGTCAGAATCCCCAAGATTGAGCGATATATTGCGCTTTCAGTGTTTTATTAAATAAATTATACATTGCGACATTATACTTCACCTGAGTGACTGAGCGAGGGGATTCAGACGACCGTGACGTCAGCAGCTCTGATTGGCTGAAGGCAGTGAGCAACAAAATCTGATTGGTCACAGACCAAGTTGAAGAGACATTTGAATTCCGATAAGTTTAACCACTCAACATATTTTTTCGCATTACTTGTGCTGCTGGTGTGTTGTTTAATATAGATTTGTGTGTACGATTGTAAAATGATTCTGCCAGTGTAAACTTAATAAACATTTACACATATTTGGAAATTGTATAGACAACACTGCATATATTAAATGGGCTTGTAATGCATTCATACTGAAATAAATAGCACAAGTAATATAATGAATTCCAAGGATGAAGAAGTAAACTTAAAAAATATACTCAAATTTAACATTAGATACACTACAACTTCAGGATTGTCAAGATGGCTGCCAAGGGCAGGAGTGGTTTGTTGGGCTCCACTCATGGCCTTTGTATTTTACAATTTTTATTACTGTTATTGTTTGCTTGGACTTATAATTTCTTCCCATACAACAAGGATAAATTGGTTAATACATTTGATCGTGAACAAATGAAGCTTTATATGTTTGGACAAGGACACCTCACTCTGCATTCCATCTGGGTATCTAACGGCTTGCGTCAGAGCGATAGAAAGAATGCAAACAGATTACCATCACGGCAAGGCAGAGCGTCTGCTTCGAAAGTTATGTTGGTGCTTATATTATTGGCTGGGGATATTCATCTGAACCCTGGTCCGGCCATGTTTGAACACCATACTAGCCCTGTGGAGGTGATATCTGGCTCAGGGGATACGGCGCAGATGACACTGCAGATGACTTCGCCCCTCGCTATACCGGTGCCTCACGTGGCCAAGTTGGAGGGAATGTTGGCTCTAAATCAGGAGCTATCAGAACTGTGCTACGCCGGGAAGCGGAGTGCATTGGAGCCACGTGTGAGGAATACGGGACGCGGCTACGCTGGTGAGTCATCTTGCCTGGCAGATCCCCATTCAAGGACTGTGCTGGCTAGTAACCGTGAGGCCTCAACGACAGTTGTGGGTAGCGGCGTGGGCTTTCGCTCTCGATCGGGAGACGGAGCGGTGGTTAACGTGGGGCAAGCTAATCCTTATGGGGAAATCGACAATGTGTCACAAATGCGCTGGGTTGGCTCGGACAGTTGTGCCGCACAGAAACAGAAGCAGCATTTATTTTTTCAGACTGTGAATCATGCCCGTGTGCTTTGGGACGTTAAGTGTAAACCAAAGGGAATACTTGGCGGACATTTAAATATACGCAGCCTCATTCCCAAATGGGATCAGGTTTCTGCACTTCTTTTGGACTCGAATTTAGATTATCTTTGTTTGACAGAATCCTGGCTTCACTGTACTATACCAACTACCATGTTAGATATTGCTGGGTATCAGTGTTTTAGAAAGGATAGGAACATTGGCAAGGGAGGAGGAGTATTAATATACATCAAAGAGAAATTTAAGTGTAATGAAATTGTATTGAATACCCCTTTAGAATGTCTAGCCTTGAATGTAGTTTTATCACCTACTATGTATTTTAATATTGTTGTTCTCTACAATCCACCCTCTCATAATAGTATTTTTTATGATGAATTGAGCCATGTATTGAAACAATTAGACTCTTATAGAGAGACAATATGGTATGGTGATTTTAATATTAATTGGTCTGATAAAAGCTGTAAACAAAAATTAAAAGCATCCTTTACAAAACTTAATTATCAACAAATGATTGTAGGACCTACAAGGATAACTCGACAGACTAGGACCCTTATTGATCTTACATTTACTAATAAGCCTGAACGTATAACACGGACTTATAATCTTATTACAGGACTTTCGGACCATAACATGATCCTAACTGTTAGGAAATTAACTAGAAAACGTTTGCAGTATTTTGGTAAACCTGATAGTGAAAAAATAAAAAACATTATCCCAAAATCTAAAATTGTACAATTTGAAAGGGAATTTTATAACATAAACTGGGAACAGATTACAGCTCTAGAGGATGTTGAGGAGTGCTGTAATGCCATGACAACAGCTATTACAAGATTAACACAAAAATTTACAAAGCAAATAAAATCTAGACAAACAAAATTTACTGTACCTTGGATTAATAATGAAATACATAAACTTATGAAAAAGCGAGATTTGGCCTTAAAAATATCATTACGTTCAAAACTTAATATTGATCTTTTGAATTATAAAAGTCTAAGAAATAAAGTTGTACTTGAGCTGCGTAAAGCAAAAGCTACATACTATACACAACTAATTGATAATGCTAAAGGAAACAGTAATTTACTTTGGAAGCATTTAAATAATATGACTAACAAATCTAATAAACATAAAAGGATTACAGAACTTAGCATCAATGGTGATATCATAACTAATAGTGCTGTTATGGCAAATGAGTTTAACTCATACTTTTTACAATCAGTTGAAGAATTGACACATAGTTTTCAACCTGTAGATAGTCAAATCTCTTCTGCGAGAGTTGTTTCAACAGATTGTTTTCATATTAAAGAGATTCAAGAAATAAAAGTTATTGATATAATTAATAAACTTTCGAATTCTAAATCTAATGATATTTATAATATGAATAGTTGTTTTCTTAAAAAATATAGAGATGTTCTTGTCAAACCATTGACACATCTTGTTAATCTATCTATAAGAACCTGTACATTCCCTAGTGCTTGGAAAAAAGCGGTAATCATCCCAGTATTCAAAACAGGAAGTCAGGACTCTATGTGTAATTATCGTCCTATATCAATTTTACCAATTTTATCTAAAGTTATCGAAAAAGTTGTAGCAGCACAATTGATTGACTATCTAGAATCCAGACAGCTCCTCCACCCACAGCAGTTTGGATTCAGACCAGGGTATTCAACTGAAATGGCAAACTGTTGTTTAATTGAAAATGTTAAAAAGTCCTTGGATAAGGGCATGGTGGTGGGTGCTGTCTTTATTGACCTCAAAAAGGCCTTTGATACGGTCAATCATAGCTTACTTTTATCTAAAATGTTAGGTTTTAATTTTTCTGCTGAGGCAGTGACGTGGTTTACTTCTTATCTTCAGTCTAGAGCACAGGGTGTTAAAATAAATCATGATATATCTGCCTTTTCAAATATTAAAATGGGTATTCCACAAGGCTCTATACTAGGACCTTTGCTGTTCAGTCTCTTTATAAATGATTTACCTCTGCACTGCTCAGGGGCCAGTTGTCAGCTTTATGCGGATGATGCAGTTCTTTACATCTCTGCTAAGTTGCCTGAACAGGCTGCAGAGGCATTGTCTGTAAGTATGTCTTATATTCAACAGTGGCTTAGTCAAAATCAGCTAGTCTTAAATTTGTCAAAAACAGTTTCTATGTGTTTTTCTATTAGGAAACATGATTTAAAAGGAAATTTTAATATTAATTTACAAAATGGAAAAATTCACTGTGTTACAGAATTTAAATATCTTGGATTGGTTTTAGATTCTCAACTTAAATTTGATAAACACATAAAGAAAATTTCAAAAACAATACAAAATAACCTTAATTGTTTTAAATTAATTAGAAATGACATTCCAAACCAGGCAGCCCTGTTGTACATGCATGCTATGGTATTTTCTCATATTTCATATTGCGTGACAGCATGGGCACAGGCTGCTCCTACTGTAATTAAAACTATTGGTTCATTGTACAATCGTGCAATAAAAATTATGGACAAAAAACCAATTCGATATCATCATTGTACTATTCTTAAGAAATATAATTTAATGAGTTTTGATGGATTTATTAATTTTAGTTTTTGTAAATTATTGTATAAATGTATCAATTATTTATCGCCTGAGCCGTTAAGTAAATTTGTGGAGAGACAGAACAGCAGTAGAGTTACGAGAAGTAATACAAACCATGATTGTAAAATTCCATACTGCAGGACTAGTTTTGGTCAGACAGCTTTTTCTGTTAGAAGCGTTAAGCTCTGGAATTTATTGCCATCCGACATTAAAACTATTCCTGATTTTAAAATGTTTTCTTCCAGGCTTAAGACTTGGTTAAAGATAAATCAGATTTGTACTCACCTTTAATATTGTGAATATATTGTGTATGTTTGGAAGTTATAGAGTATTTTTATTTGAGTTTTATTAATGTATGAACTGGTTTTTAGATATTATGTTGTATTTATTGTTTCTGATTGTTAAAGGCCCTTCTAGGGACAAGTGTTGCAAATTAGCCTTTGGCTATACACACTGTGATACAGACATCAGATTGTTTTGTTATAATGATCTATGTTGGTGGTATCTGTCCCTATCAAATAAACTATTAAAAAAAAAAAAAAAAGGATATTAAATAATGTATTTTTTAAATATACTTTCAGTGTATTGTTACAATGATCATTTTCAGCACACTGTTAAAATATACCTCAAATATATTTTTATAAAGTGCAAATAAATACACTTTTAAAAAATAAACAACTTACACTTCAAGTATATTTTTCTAAAATATATTTTTTAGAAAATATACTAAAGTACAATTACTTTAAAGTGTGTTAAAAGTTGCATTGTGAAAATATGATACTAATATACTTTTTATATATTTAATGTTAGTACATTTTTTGTAAGTATATTTGCAGTGTACTATAGAAAAAGGGAATATATTTAAAATACAATAAAGTATACCTTTTTTTCACTAGGGCAGGTGTGTTTAATTGGGGTTGGAGCTAAACTCTGCAGGACAGCGGCCCTCCAGGACCGAGTTTGGACACCCCTGCTCTAAACCCTGTGGCCTGCTGCACAAGTAAGTTCAGAGAACAAACTCTACCCAGGTAGTTTGAGTAAACTCAAACTAGTTTTTCATGCTAATGAAGATGGGTTGGTTTTTAGCAGGTTTCATTGCTATGGTAAATTATGCTACACAGATAACCTGCTCTAGAGCAGGTTTGATTCTGGGTTAGAGATCACAAACCCAAACTCGACCAATCAACTGTGAGTAAAGTGACATGTAGCTACACTGTTAAACCCTGCTGTAAAAATATGACCAAATTCTGACAGTAACAAACCATTTTTCATTAAAACAGTAATATACTGTAGAAAACAATGCATTCTGGGTAATATTTGACATCTTTGAGAAAATAGCCTACAGGAATATACTGTGAGTTAACATCGCTCAAAATCGACACTCAGAGACTGTGTTCTAAATCACACCCTATACCCTCATTCAGTATTCCCTACATTAGTTCACTAATATAGTCCACTTGACAGAGTGAATGAAAAGAAGAGAGTGAGTTCAGACACTGATGAACACCTGATAACAGAATCACTGAAGGACAGAGAAACAAGAGAAGAGAAGAGACGAGCAGAAACACAAGAACTACAACTGACTTCAGCCACACTGAGTGCAAAACCAGTTCACAAACCAGTTTGACATTATTTCTTTCATACATGTACAGAGGTTTTTGTTGAGAATTAATAGATTTGGATGACAAAAAACAAAAAACATTTATTGTTCAAAAATTTAAGTTTGCATTCTGTGATTCAACAGCATAAGAGCCAACAATGCATCAATATCTAAATGCATTACTCGTTTGTTCCTGTGTAGTTATTCATTAATGAAGGATCAGTATTCTAAAGTGTTACCATCTAAACTTCTGTTAATTCTCTGTTAATTCTGTTAATATTCTGTAGAAATAAATTTAATCTGGTAGGTAATAAGTGCAATAATGTGTTATGGCTGGAAGACAGTTGTAGTTCTTGTGTTTCTGCTCTTGATTCATTGAACTGTTGTAAGTGATTTACTGTTGATTGTACAGTTATTTTCTGTAAAATACAGTATGTTACTGTAAAGATACCATGAACTAACAGTGTTGCCAGTATTATACTGTAAAAAAGGCCTGGCAAGGTCTAAAAGTGTAGGTTTGTGGTTCTAAACGTTTTGGTCGTCGTTCCCCACAGTTTACTCTGGCTTTATAAATGTTACTGTGGCGAGCACGGCAGACGAGAGCCGTGAGGGAACTGTGCGAGGCCGGTAACGCGGGAGATAATGAGCTTCACATGCAAGTGCACCGGCCTTGAGTCTTTCACGGAGGAGCTCCGGAAGCATAAAAGGAGGAGTGACGACAGTGAAGGATGAGAGAGGACCAGGCCTGGACTTTATTTTATGTTTTATTATGTGTGTGTGGTCAGCAGACGTCCACGAGGGTCTGCCAGCATCACTTTTGTTTGTTCTTTGTTTAGTTTGGTATTAAAGTTATGTTGATTGTCTGCCGGTTCCTGCCTCCTTCTTCCCGTATATACAAACTACATTACATTGGTGCCGAAACCCGGGAGGAAGGAGGGACATGCTGTCAGAGAGCCCTCGCTGCTGAGGGGGATTGCGGTGCTGCGGAGTTCGGGCAGCGCGGGAGTGTAAAGACCACGGGAGGCTGCCTGAGGCAGTGGTGCTGGAGCCTAGTGACAGGAGGGACGGAGAGCTCGTTGCTGTGCTCCTGGGACAAGGTGGGGTGGCTGCCATCCAGGAGGGAGCAGAGGAGTCGCCGCCGTCCGCCGTAGGCCGGAGTCGGCTACCGTCCGCCATGAAGGGGAGGAGCAGGGGACGGTGGACTTGCTGCCGAGAGAGGACCAGGCCTGGACTTTATTTTATGTTTTATTATGTTTGTGTCGCCGGCAGACGTCCGCAAGGGTCTGCCGGCATTACTTTTGTTTTTTCTTTGTGTAGTTTGGTAACTCAGTTTTTAGAACAGGTTATCTGTTTAATTATCTGTGAACTTACCTGGGTATGTCGCACAACCTGCTTTCTGAAAAAAACCCAGATCACCTTTGAGCATTACAAAACAAGCTAAACCATCACAACACTAAACTGTCAACAACTAAAATGATAACAGCAAAGATAAAAGCAGGAAATAGTAAGAAAATCCAGCTGTATAATCTGTGGCTCCCAGCATTCATTGCAGAACTAATAGCCCTTATGGAAAGAAAATATATTCCCATACATTTGTGATCAATATATTAAATATATTAAAAAATTTCAAAACATATGAAATAATAAATTGCTTTAATATATTAAAATATATTGGATAATACATAATGAATAGCCACTTTTCATATATTGAAAAATATTTGACTATATATTTTCTATGTTATACACTGTAAAATATAAATAGTTGAGTATACGTAGAAAACTCAATAAAATAGATTGTCTTAAATTTCTCAAGCATGTTTTACTCAAAGTAGGTTTTTTTTTTTTAATACAAAAAGAGTGATGGCACACCATTAGACCCTGCATTTATTTGTATTTATTAAACTACAAATACTTTGTGTATGTCTTTCTCCTAACTGAATTAATAGAATTAACAGATGTTTACCACCTTTCAGACGTTCGCAACCACAGCCTTCGAAGGGTAAGATGGATCTGAGGGCCGTCCTTATCGCCAAGAAGGCTGCGGGAAAAAAGTCCTGACGCTACCAGTGTCAGGACCCTGAGGGCAGCCCCCTCCGAAAGGGAAGTGGTTTACATCTCACCATACGGTGGCCAGTTCTCTTCCGTGCCCTCAGGGGGCCATTCTGCCAACCCTGCCTCCTCGTGTGCTTCAGGGTGCAGCGATCCCCAGCGAGCAAACACCCAAGTATCCTCCCGGAAACTTAGCGGTACTGGGATGCTCGCCCCCTCTGAGGAGGGTCTCAGAACAATCAGTTCGGTCGTCCCCTGCCGGTGCACTGCTTCAGGGTGTCGGATTGGTTGTTCAAAAAACACCAGAGGCAAGTCTCGAGACACTGGTTCCCTTAGTAGAATAACTGACAGCGTGGAAACTACTGCCAAATATTTCTCAATGGGTCCTGTGTACAATCGAAAAGAGTTATGCCATTCAGTTTGGGTCTCGCCCACCCAGGTTTATGGGGGTCCTGCCCACCGAGGTGAGCCCCGAGCAGGCTCTGGTTATGGAACAAGAGGTAAAGACTCTATTGGAGAAGGTAGCCATAGATTATGTACTTCCGTCCGACAGAGAGAACGGTTTCTACAGGCGGTACTTTATCGTTCCAAAGAAGGATGGGAGGCTGCGTCCCATTTTGGATCTTCATCAGCTGAACCAGTCATTAATGAAGCTCAAGTTCAAAATGTTGACCTTGAGACAAATCGTGTCACAGATCAGGTCTGAGGACTGGTTTGTCACAATCAATCTCAAGGACGCATATTCCCATATCTCCATCCTGCCACATCCCAGGAAGTTCCTGAGGTTTGCTTTCAGGGGCAGAGCTTACCAATATCGAGTTCTTCTGTTTGACCTAGCGTTATCACCCCACACATTCACCAAATGCATGAATGCAGCTTTGGCACCACTTCGTCTCCAAGGCATTCGCATTCTCAACTACATCGACGATTGACTGATTTTAGCCTAATCGCAACATTTAGTGGCTAGGCATCGAGATGATGGCTGTTTTTCTGGTGCTCAGGAATTTTCTCCCAGACCTCAGGGGTCACCATGTTCTTGTCCGGTCAGACAACACATCGGTGGTCACCTACATAAATCACCAGGGGGGTTTGCGTTCGCGTCCACTTTGCAAACTGGCACAAATCTCCTGTGGTCTCAGGGGAAATTGTTGTCCTGTCGAGGCAGGGGCTAAGGCCCGAGGAATGGAGGCTCTACACCGAGGTGGTGGGGCAAATATGGTGCTCCATATTTGGCTGGGCTCAAGTGGATCTGTTTGCGTCTCGAGAGACGTCTCACTGTCCACTCTGGTTCTCCCTCATGCATCCAGCTCCTCTCGGACTGGACGCTATGGTACAGACGTGGCCGAGGCTTCAGCTGTACACATTTCCCCTGATCGCTCTGCTCCTGGCAGTTTTAGAGAGAGTTCGCCAGGACCAGGTCCGGCTCACCTTGATAGCACCGCGTTGGCCGGGCAGAGTGTGGTTTTCGGACCTAGTATCTCACCTAGACGGCTCTCCCTGGGAGATTCCGATCAGGAAGGACCTCCTGTCCCAGGCGGGGGGCACAATCTTTCACCCTCGCCCAGAACTATGGAACCTGTGGGCTTGGCCTCTGAGGGGACCCAGCTCATAGACTCTGGTCTCTCAGCCGAGGTTGTGGGTACCATCCTCAACTCTAGAGCTCCCTCCACAAGGAAGTTATATTCTTTGAAGTGGAAGCTTTTCACTTCTTGATGCAGTGGTCGTCAGTTAGACCCAGTTATTTGTCCTATTTGTGCAGTACTAGAATTTCTGCAGGAACGATTCACTGCAGGGTTATCTCCTTCTACCTTAAAGGTTTATGTGACGGCCATTGCGGCTTACCACACACCTTTGGCTGGTATTTCTCTTGGGAGAGATCCTCTTATAACTCGCTTCCTCCGTGGCACCCTGAGGCTGAGGCCTGCGGTAAGCACGAGGGTTCTGGCTTGGGATTTGGCCGTGGTGCTCCAGGGCCTTTCCCTTGCTCCTTTTGAGCCTATTGAGGAGGTTCCAGTCAAGTTTTTGACACTTATGACGTGGTTCCTCCTCGCTATATCTTCTTTAAAGAGAATAGGAGATTTGCAAGCTCTCTCGGTTGCCCCTTTGTGCTTGGAATTTGCACCTGGCCTAGTGAAAGCCTTCCTTCATCCCAGACCTGGTTATATTCCTAAGGTCCCCACCAATGTAGTCAGGCCTATTGTACTGCAAGCTTTCTGTCCTCTTCCCTTCGGGGATTCAGACCAGGAACGCCTTAATCTGCTTTGCCCGGTTCATGTGTTGGATGCTTACGTCCACAGAGCTGCCTTGTGGTGTAAGTCAGAACAACTGTTCATTTGTTTTGGGTCCCCAAGCAAAGGGGCCCCAGCATCTAAGCAGAGAATGAGTAAGTGGATTGTTAAGGCTCACTGGCTTATGAGTCGGCCGGACTACCTTCCCTTTTGGCAGTTAGAGCCCACTCTACTAGGAGTATGGCGGCCTCTAAAGCTCTTCTCTGGAGTATCTTTGCAAGATCTTTGTGATGCAGCAGGCTGGTCCTCACCGCACACATTTGTGAGGTTCTATGACCTTGATCTAAGCTCCACCCCTGGGGCCCGGGTTCTTTCTAGTGTTGACAAGTCACACTAGGCAGGCATTGGTCATTGGGTATTAATGTTCCCACAGCGTCAATTTCTCAATGCAACGTGAGTTACCTTGAAAGGGAACGTCTCGGTTACGACTGTAACCTTAGTTCCCTGAAGAGTTCACTGAAGCTAAGCAGGGCTGAGCCTGGTTAGTACCTGGATGGGAGACCTCCTGGGAAAAACTAGGTTGCTGCTGGAAGAGGTGTTAGTGAGGCCAGCAGGGGGTGCTCACCCTGTGGTCTGTGTGGGTCCTAATGCCCCAGTATAGTGATGGGGACACTATACTGTCAAAAAGCACCGTCCTTCGGATGAGACGTTAAACCAAGGTCCTGACTCTCTGTGGTCATTAAAAATCCCAGGATGTCCTTCGAAAAGAGTAGGGGTGTAACCCCGACATCCTGGCCAAAACTTGCCCATTGGCCTCTGTCCATCATGGCCTCCTAATCATCCCTATACACTGATTGGCTTCATCACTCTGTCTCCTCTCCACCAATAAGCTGGTGTGTGGTGGGCGTTCTGGCGCAATATGGCTGCCGTCGCATCATCCAGGTGGATGCTGCACATTGGAGGTGGTTGAGGAGATTCCCCCTTCAATATGTAAAGCGCTTTGAGTGCCCAGAAAAGCGCTATATAAATGTAAGGATGATTATTATTATTATTATTATTAAGATGTTGCGTCGCCCTGCCATACTTCCGGCATGCCTGTCAGCGACTACTTCAGACAATTTTGAAGCTAGCGCTGCACTGTTTGAGCATGCTTTATAGTTTCCTGGTCATGAGGTCACCCGCCTCTGACGTCTCGCCACACCATTGGACAGATTTCACATGTGCTTCATGACGACATCACGCGTTGTGTTCCCACACCGTCAATTTCTTGACGCAACGTTTCGTTCCCTCTTCAGGGAACTAAGGTTACAGTTGTAACCTAGACGTTTTTGATCTGTTAATGTATCTCACATATTGTATGCAATCTCACAGCTTTAAGTGCCTAAATGAACGGTTGCTGTCATCAATTAAGCAATGCCTCTTCTTATAGCACAAGGACACACAGTTTTGTGAATAATTATGAGACACCAATGAGTCATCACCATACTATAGTACAAGAAAAATTGACATCCTGTGATGTTGACACAAAAAAGAATGTTTTAACTAGTTTTCTCCAACGTTCAAAACTAACAGATGGTAACATTTGACTACAATGATGTTCAACACACATAACTTCAAATCTAAAAATATTTTTTAGGGTTTCATGACCCTTTAAGTCAAGTCACAGTTTTGTTGTTGTTTTCCTGGCTGTTGTAACTGTATTTGTAAGACACATCTGTTATGGTTAAACTCTGCAGGGCGTTGGCTCTCCAGGAGCAGGATTGATCTGTTCTAAGCAATGTTTGTCACTTTGATAAGTTCTGCCAGATGTCTTTCATGCTTTAATTACCCTGTCCTTCAAAGTAAAGACGTGTTAGCAAACCTGAGAAACCTGAATGTAAAAAAAAAATATATATATATATATATATATATATATCTGTGAACTTACCTGGGTATGTCACACAACCTGCTTTCTGAAAAAACCCCAGACCACCTTTGAGCATTACAAAACAAGCTACTAAACCATCACAACACTAAACTGTCAACAACTAAAATGACAACAGCAAAGATAAAAGCAGGAAATAGTAAGAAAGTCCAGCTGTATAATCTGTGGCTCCCAACATTCATTGCAGAACTAATAGCCCTTATGGAAAGAAAATATATTTCCATACATTTATGATCAATATATTAAATGGTTTAGTTGAGTACATTTAGAAAACTCAAGAAAATAGATTGCCTTAAAATTCTCAAGCATGTTTTACTCAAAGTAGGAAGTTTTTTTTTTAATACAAAAAGAGTGATGGCACACCATTAGACCCTGCATTTATTTGTATTTATTAAACTACAAATACTTTGTGTATGTCTTTCTATGTGTTGGGATTTATCTGACTTCTGTAACTTGAGGCAGCTAGCACACGGTCGGTTTAGCCAGTCTGTCTGCTGCTTTTTCCTGTCCTGGGCCCTAGTTTGTCATGTTTCAGCTCTAAGACTATGTGCCATATTACTATAGAGAAGAGCAGCACCATCCCGGGATGGATGAATACCATCTCTTTTCAACAGGTCCGGTCAGGTCTGCCCCAAAAACTTTTCCAATTGTCTATGAAACCTATATTATTTTGCGGACACCACTTAGACAGCCAGCCATTGAGTGATGATAATCTGCTAACTATCTCATCATTGTATCTACACTCAAAAAATATTTCAGGCTAAACATAAGTTTTATGTAATTGAATTACATACAAAATTTCCATCCATTTGGAATACATAGTTTTTACATAAACAAACTAATAAACCTAATGTGATTCATATTTGTAAGTCATATGTAAATGAAATAGGAAAGATTTATCTAATAGTATGTTTGTATTAGAGACAGATATTGACGAGAAATTGTGCGACGCAGAAACTCTTACAAAGCAAAAACAAACACTTGTTTTTGATCTGTTAATGCATCTCACATATTGCATGCAATCTCACAGCTTGAAGCGCCTAAATGAATGGTTGCTGGTGGATCCAAAATGGTCAATATTCATATTCATGCATTTATTCATATTTTATGTTAATCATTTATACAGTGGCATGAAAAAGTATGTGAAGCCCTTGCAGAATCTGTGAAAATTATAATTTTTTTAATAAAATAAGAGGGATAATAAAAAATGCATATTATTTTGTGTTTAGTACTGTCCTGAGTAAGATATTTTACATAAAAGATGTTTGAATTTAGTTCACAAGACAAAACAATAGCTGAATTTATTAAAATAACCCCATTCATAAGTATGTGAACCACTGATTCTCAATACTGTGTGCGGTTACCTGATGATCCACGTTTATGTTTTGTGATGGTTCTTCGTGAGTCTCTTGTTTGTTCTGAGCAGTTAAACTGAGCTCTGTTCTTCAGAAAAATCCTCCAGCTCCTGCAGATTCTTCAGTTTTCAAGCATTTTTGCATATTTGAACCCTTTCCAGCAGTGACTGTAGGATTTTGAGATCTGTGTTTTCGGGGTGTGAAAACTTTTGAACAGGATGAAGATGTCACAATTTTTCTTATTTTGTTTAAATATCATTGTTTTTCATTTAGTACTGTCCTTCAGAACCAACAGAAGATACTTGCATGTTTCCCGAAAGAAAAATTAAGTACAATTTAACTCCTCACAACACCGTGCCACCCAAAAGCAGAGCGTTACCACCTTTCAGACATTCGCAACCACAGCCTTCGAGGGGTAAGACGGATCTGAGGGCCGTCCTTATCGCCAAGAAGCTGTGGGGAAAAAGTCCTGACGCTACCAGTGTCAGGACCCTGAGGGCAGCCCCCTCCGAAAGGGAAGTGGTTTACATCTCACCATACGGTGCCCAGTTCTCTTCGGTGCCCTCAGGGGGCCATTCTGCCAACTCTGCCTCCTCGTGTGCTTCAGGGCGCAGCGATCCCCAGCGAGCAAACACCCAAGTATCCGCCCGGAAACGTAGCGGTACTGGGATGCCCGCCCCCTCTGAGGAGGGTCTCAGAACAATCAGTTCGGTCGTCCCCTGCCGGTGCACTGCTTCAGGGCGTAGGTTTGGTTGTTCAAAAAACACCAGAGGCAAGACTCGAGACACTGGTTCCCTTAGTAGAATATCTGACAGCGTGGAAACTACTGCCAAATATTTCTCAATGGGTCCTGCGTACAATCGAAAAGAGTTATGCCATTCAGTTTGGGTCTCGCCCACCCAGGTTTATGGGGGTCCTGCCCACCGAGGTGAGCCCCGAGCAGGCTCTGGTTATGGAACAAGAGGTAAAGACTCTATTGGAGAAGGGAGCCATAGATTATGTACTTCCGTCTGACAGAGAGAACGGTTTCTACAGCCGGTACTTTATCGTTCCAAAGAAAGATGGGAGGCTGCGTCCCATTTTGGATCTTCGTCAGCTGAACCAGTCATTAACGAAGCTCAAGTTCAAAATGTTAACCTTGAGACAAATCGTGTCACAGATCAGGTCTGAGGACTGGTTTGTCACAATCGATCTCAAGGATGCATATTCCCATATCTCCATCCTTCCACATCACAGGAAGTTCCTGAGGTTTGCTTTCAGGGGCAGAGCTTACCAATATCGTGTTCTTCTGTTCGACCTAGCGTTATCACCCCGCACATTCACCAAATGCATGAATGCAGCTTTGGCACCACTTCGTCTCCAAGGCATTCGCATTCTCAACTACATCGACGATTGGTTGATTTTAGCCTAATCGCAACATTTAGTGGCTAGGCATCGAGATGATGGCTGTTTTTCTGGTGCTCAAGAATTTTCTCCCAGACCTCAAGGGCCACCTTGTTCTTGTCCGGTCAGACAACACATCGGTGGTCACCTACATAAATCACCAGGCTTTCTAAGGTTACAGTCGTAACCGAGACGTTTTTGATCTGTTAATGTATCTCACATATTGTATGCAATCTCACAGCTTTAAGTGCCTAAATGAATGGTTGCTGTCATCAATTAAGCAATGCCTCTTCTTATAGCACAAGGACACACAGTTTCGTGAATAATTATGAGACACCAATGAGTCATCACCATACTATAGTACAAGAAAAATTGACATCCTGTGATGTTGACACAAAAAAGAATGTTTTAACTAGTTTTCTCCAACGTTCAAAACTAACAGATGGTAACATTTGACTACTATGATGTTCAACACACATAACTTCAAATCTAAAAATATATTTTTTAGGGTTTCATGACCCTTTAAGTCAAGTCACAGTTTTGTTGTTGTTTTCCTGGCTGTTGTAACTGTATTTGTAAGACACATCTGTTATGGTTAAACTCTGCAGGGCGTTGGCTCTCCAGGAGCAGGATTGATCTGTTCTAAGCAATGTTTGTCACTTTGATAAGTTCTGCCAGATGTCTTTCATGCTTTAATTACCCTGTCCTTCAAAGTAAAGACATGTTAGCAAACCTGAGAAACCTGAATGTAAAAAAAAAAAAAAAAAAAATGCTGACAGAAAAACAATGGGCCATGTTTTGTTTTTTTTCTTCCTCTTTTTTGACAGCTTGATATCTGTCAGGCAGTAGCAACAGTTTATGAATGGTATTAAAAAATAAATAAAAATCACTTGATTACCTTTTTCCTATATAGATTGTCCAATTAATTGTTATTTCAGAGGCCATGTGACTGTTTGCATTAATGCATCCAAAGCAACTTTTAATTTCAACATTTAATTCAAATGATACATTTGATTTGTTCATACATTCCCTGGGACTGTTAATGCACTCAAAAAATAAAAGTAAAAAAATGGATGAACTCATTTTGATTAAGGGCAGGATTTCCACTTGATCTTGATTTCAACTGGATCATATGAAACATATTCAGCAATCAAATGGATGCATTAATAAAGTGTAATTGATTTTCTCTTTCAACTCAAAGTAATTCATTCAACTAATGCAAAAAAATTATAAGAAATCTTACTAATCTTGCCCATGAGAAAAGTAACACAGATGAAAACATTTATTGACATGCGGTGTTATTTACAGCTGCACACAGAACTTTTATTTATGCAGTATGAGAAAGGTGATCACACAATGATTTAAGAGTGCAGCATTTAATGACACATTAGACATCTGTTTTTACTTAAACAAAGATGCCAAAATTATACAACCAGTTAAAATGTTCAAACACTATCATAATATATACAATATATCTAAATGAAGTAGTTAGTTTAATAATTATTTGAATTTGGATATTTGAATATATGGACACATGACATGCAGACCAAAATATATATCGTGACCACAAATTAAGAATTCTTTCACTTGTTTTAGTAAATCGTAGCCACAATTTGTTAATTTGTTCCTTTGTACAATATTATAATTTATTCCCTTAATTTAGTAAATTGTGGCCACATTGTACTATTTTGTTCCCTCATTTTGATTTAACTAAAACAATGTGGCCACAATTTAGTGAAACAAGGGAACTAATTATTAGCCTATATCTTGCGCACAATTTACTTAAAACAAGGGAACAAATTGGTAAAAGTATTGATGTATTAGTGATTCATGAGAACAAATTGTTAATTAGTGGCCACTATATACATATTTTTTCATCTCCTGATTGGCTGACAGAAAATAATTCACTTGCAATTTCATTCCTTTACAGTTGTCTATAACAGTGTTTCTCAACTTTGTTCCTAAAGGCGAACCAACACTACACATTTTCAAACTCTTCATTATCAAAAACACCTGATTGAATGGGTCATTTTTGGGAAACGCACAAAATAGTGTTGCGGTGTTTGTGCATCTCTAAAAACACGGTTGGGAAATAATGATTAGATCAGCTGCAAATCTTCTCTGCATCTGTGATCTCTAAGCATCTGATTCCTATTGGGTTTATTTATTCATTTTTCTTTATGTAGTGCTTGCCTCCATTAAAATTGATCATTTTTTCTATAATTTTCAGCAGTTCTGTGACCTGATCTTGATTTTCTCTGTTCTCGTTGTTGAATGCGTGATATCTGCCATAGCACGTTTTAATTAGCTGCTGTAGATCGTTGCTTTTGCTGATGTATTGCTCCACAGGTTTACCCTTCAGTGCGTCAGCATGAGTGAACAGAACGATGGTGTACTTTAGAACATCTTCTCCAAAGTTCTTCTCAATCCATTTTACTGCATTTTTCTCCTCCTGTGTGAAATTCACCCCTAATCTCAAAACCAGCAGGAACGCATGAGGACCAGGAGCAGACAGGCGGATACACTCATGTATTAAAGTATGTATGTTTGTATGACTGGCTGAAGTGTCAAACAGGCCGGGACAGTCAGTCACTGACAGATTTTGTCCACCAACAATAGCTTGTTGTGTCTCACATCTCTGTGTAACTGACACCAGAGAGTTTTCCGCAGTAAATGCTTCTCTGCCCAGGATTGTGTTTCCTGATGTGCTCTTTCCAGCTCCAGTTTTACCCAGAAGAATGATCCTCAGATCTGGTACAATTAGGGAATTTAGTTATAATCAATACAGTTTATTTTGCATGTGTAAATAGTTGACTTTTATGTCCCAAATTATTCATACACAAAACATATACTTTTACATGTATGTATGTCTTTGATACAGTTAAATTAAATTTCAATTAATTTCTGATTCTAGAAGCCATTATTAGTAAAGAAACATTTAATTGTGCAACATTTTCCAAAACAGCTGTACCTACAACACCAGCAGTTTACAGGTTTTTTTTTTTTCTTTCAAATTTATAATTGTCTCCACTAGTCTAAGTCTGGTCAGTTTGTACACCAGTAACTGCTGTTAGTTATACAGTTTAAAAGACACAAAAATAGTCACCTCAAGCATATTTTACACTCTTTTGAATGATATTGTTGATACTTACTATTGTTTATTTTGGTTTGGCTACAGATACAGAAGCACAGTAATATAATAAAGGTTGAAGGTTTTAGCTCACCTTGACGTTTACCTGCCATTTCTCAATTTGTCCTGTGTTTCAGTCTCCACCTGCAAAATATATCAATGAACGGTTGCTGGAAGGTCTGTAGTTTCCACTTTTCATCTTACAGCAAATGTTTGGCATTTACAAAGTCAATATTACATGTTCTTACATGTTATATATATAAATATATATATAATATTTGTTTTTATTATTTTTTTAATTTTTATTTTTTTGGTTACCTTGTATGTTCGTTGAATGTTGTAGTAAGAATTTTTTAACTAAAACAACACAGCAAAGAAATTTCCCTAATGAAGCAAAGTGAAACTATTTTCACAATTTGGACAGCCTCATTCCAACTGTCAGCTGACTATGTGAAAAAGGTTTGTGATTGGACAAGATGTCACAGCAAATAATCTGAGTTTAGAACTAAATAATATAGCCAATATATTTTGTTTGTATTCAAACACAAATTTGCTCATATATATATAATTTATGGTGTGCAATATATATATATATATATATATATATATATATATGAGTCTGTGTTTACGTAATATGTGTTTGTGTATAATTATTATGTATATATAAATAAACATACATTCATGTATATATTTAAGAAAAACATCTTATATTTCTATAGAGATATTTACATTTATATATTATATAAATATATAAAAATTATAAATATATGCATATATTTATACATACATGCATATTTTTCTTAAATATATACATGTATGTGTGTGTATTTATTTATACATAATAATTATACACAGAACAAACACACATATATTTTACGTAAACACAGACTCTTATTTAGTACACGATAATCACAATCATCTTTGAACAGCCCTAAATAAATAAATATATAAATACACACACACACACACACAGTGCACACCATAACTGAGTACATAATAAATACAAAAAAATTATTTTCTTATTGACCATTAATACAATTCATATGGCAAATTTTAAATGTATTATAAACATATACTTAATAAAAACAGATAAAAGTATATCATTAATATTCGTAAATTTCGTTTAAATGAAGGATTGCAGAAATGAGTATTCTCCTATTAACCATGGCAAGGAGTGTACAAGTTCATGACAAACCGTCACATCTGTCCTGTTTAACTCCTGGATGATGAGCTCCTTAAACGCCCTGATCACTTATGTAGCTCAACTCGTCTCTACAGAATCCCCCACAAGTGCTCAAGAGTGTTAAGATTAGGTGAAATACATATCCACAGAAGGTTTTTCAGTTTAGGAGAATGCATATCCTCATTGTCATGTTGAAAAAATGCCGGGAATGAGGAAAGGGTAACAAAAAAAAAAAAAATCAGCTGCATAATTTATTCATGTCGCAATGCATGCTGGGAATCATGAATGTGTTTTGTATACTGCATGAAGCATGTCACCATTGTTGTGTTTCATATGCCGAATGTTGATGTCTGTGAGTGTAGAAATGACATAAGACAATGTTTTAAACAGAAAATTAACAATGACAGTGTCTCAAATTATATATTTTCACATTGATTGAGTTTGATATAGCATTTCAATTTCTTACGTTAACAATAACAAGAAGAAAGCAGTTATTTGTCTGTTATTATAATAGACATGTTGAGCTGATTTATCAATGCAGAAAGGGGCAATTTGAAATTTTCATTTGTTGCACTACTTCATTAAGGAATGATAGTGAGACCGGTTCAAACTGTTCAAACACCACAGAATGTGCTGCAGCGACAGCTAAATCAGGTCCAGAGCTCTTAAGCCTCGTTTACGCTGGACGCGTGTGCGTTGCATTACGGCTTCGGCAAGGTTTTGTTCCGTCTTCTGAGCGGTGTCAACTCACACCAGAAGCATTTCGGAAGCGAAGCGGCTGGATTCCCGAGACCACGAGATTTGCATGTCTGACGTTTTTTTCATTGATTTTTTTCGTGTTTTTAATGGCTAAATTGTTATATTTTGTCCGGTTTTATTGTGTTTATTGCTATGCCATACTTTATTTTGCTGTAGCCATACAGATGAAGTTAATACACTTGAAATTCCAGTTATGGACAACAAAAACAAAGAAATTTCAAGTTTTTCAACTTCGAATCTCTTGTTGTCAGTTTCTGGCATCGTAGTGATGCGAAATATGACCAGGAGTTTACTCAGGGTGATTATTTTGACTTTATTTTGTATTTGAGCTGCGCGACTTTGACGCGGCGTCCGTCAAAAATAGGCGAGGCGCCTATCTTTAGCGAAGTGGTGCGGCGAGCCGCTTCTGGGACGCTTCTGAAATGCACCGCAGCGCGGCTGGTGTAAACACGAGCATTGACTAGAGTGGCCGTGTATCAGCTCCGGTGGCTGCGTCGCAGCCGTAACGAGCCGCACACGCGTGCAGTGTAAACGAGGCTTTAGTCATGAGTTGTCTGACAGACTCCACTTTATTAATAAAAAAGTGAAGGAAATACTCACAAGTGGAGACTAAGGCATCAGTCAGAGGACAGGTATTTGGGTTCACAACAGAATTAATTGTGTTAAAGATCACCCTGGGACAATGCCCACTGTTGGTGATAATATTTGACAAATATTTCGACTTTGCCTCTTTTACAGCTCTCTGATTATCAGAAAGACAGCCCCTAATATTTCCAAAGACACATTTAATTTATCCTTCTTCCATCTCCGCTCTGCCTGTCTACAGCGCTGCCTAGTCAAGTCAAGTCACCTTTATTTATATAGCGCTTTTTACAATGCAGATTGTGTCAAAGCAGCTTTACAATGATAACTGGTACATAATTTTTGCTGCACAGCAGCTCTTCAAGAATAGTGTCAATGCAGTCAGATCAAAGCACTGTTGAATATCAAATGTCAAGTCAAATGTCAAGCGTCCCCAACTAAGCAAGCTAAAGGTGACAGCGGCAAGGAACCCAAACTCCAACAGGTGACATCAGGTGGCAAACAAGTGGCAAATAGGTGTTAAAATGGAGAAAAAAACCAGGAGAAACCAGGCTTAGTCGGGGGGGCCAGTTCTCTTCTGGCGAACAGTGCTTTGTTACGGTTCAGGTTGCTATCATAAGTCTGATAGGATCACAACATTCAAAGTATTTATTTCAGTTCCATCCAATTGAGGATCGTATTCATCACGCCGGTATGGACGGTCTGTTGAGGAACTGTGGCACTGGCTGTCGTGTCGTTGAGGCCTTCACAATGGATGATCCAGTTGACTCGATCTCTGCTGATACTTCAGGGCTGCGTTGTGGTCGTGTCATGGCACCGGTCCTTGGTCTCAGCTGGATACGGCCTGGATCCGGTTGATTACGGTAAACCTCGGGACAGAGGTGGAAAGTCCAGGGGTCAGAAAGTAAAAGTCCTGCCATATTTTTTTTCCCACCCACTGAAGCGGTGTTAAAGTTAATGAGATAATTAAGTGATTAATTGAGTGATGATTGAGCATTATTGAAGACACCTGATGATAACAAGCAGAATCACCAAAGGAGAAAATCACAATTTTTAAGACACCATCGTGGAGATGAGGGTTTGCTTTAGTTGAGCTCTTGACCCTTGACTTTTTAATATTAGAATTTACTTGGGCAGTTTTAACTGCATTAAAACCAACCAGACAAGCAAAGTTAAAACATGATCAGGTGGTGTTGGTTATGTTTTCACATAATCATTATTTGATCTGAATCACTGAACTCATCTAGAGCCCAATCTCTGAGTTAGATTTACATTATTGATTACAGCAGAACTGTGATTCTACAGCACAAGATCTGCTTTATCAATATAATAAGAATTTTTTAAAAAGTTGTTCCGATCAAAAAAAGAAAACTCTGTCTTTTAAGCACACACAGACATCAAGAATCAGCCTGTGAATCTCAATGACGGTGACAAGCAACATATTCTGATCAACAGATCAACTCTGAATATTAGAAAACAAGCTACTAAAAAGTCACAGAAAAACAGCAAAATTTAAATAGAGAGAAAAGAAAATTACTAAGACAATTCAACTCATAATTTATTCATGCAGCAATGCATGATGGGAGCCATGGATGAATTTTGATTGGTGGCACCCAGAATGCACTGCAACATGCTTTATTATTCTCACCACTGTTGAGATTCACAGGCTGATTCTTGATCTCTGTGTGTCTAAATGAGAGCCTTTTTACTAAGAACAACTTTTGATGAAACCTTTGAATTATTTTGAAGAAAACTGGATCTTCTGCTGTAGAATCACAGTTCTGCTGTAATCAATAATGTAAATCTAACTCAGAGATTGGGCTCTAAATGAGTTCAGTGATTCAGATCAAATAATGATTATGTGAAAACATAACCAACGTTACCTGACCATCTTTTTTTCTTTGCTTGTCTGGATGTTATAACTCAGTTAAAACAGCCCAAACAAAATCTAATATTAAAAAGTCAAGGGTCAAGAGCTCCACTAAAGCAAACCCTCATCTCCACGATGGTGTCTTAAAAATTGTGATTTTCTCCTTTGGTGATTCTGCTTGTTATCATCAGGTGTCTTCAATAATGCTCAATCATCACTCAATTAATCACTTATTTATCTCATTAACTTTAACAGCGCTTCAGCGGGTGGGGAAAAAAATATGGCAGGACTTTTACTTTCTGACCCCTGGACTTTCCACCTCTGCCTCGGGATAAACAGAAAGACTAATATTAGCGTAGATGCCATTCTTTTTCTGATGTAACGAGTACATCTGGTGTTATAGGAAGTGTTCCCGGTTCCTGCTGACCTAATTTATGCAGCCTAATAATCCTTTAACGGATTTGAAAATATAAATTGATAATGTGTTATGTGTATGCCAGGTTAAAGAGATGCGTTTTTAGTCTAGATTTAAACTGACAGAGTGTGTCTGCTTTCTGAACAATGCTAGGAAGATTGTTCCAGAGTTTAGGTGCCAAATAGGAGAAGGATCTACGCCTGTGGTTGATTTTGATATTCTAGGTATTATCAGCTGGCCTGAATTCTGAGATCGCAATAAACGTGAAGGACTATAATGCATTAAGAGCTCGCTCAGGTACTGGGGAGCTAAACCATTTAGTGCTTTGTAAGTAATTAGCAAGATTTTAAAATCTATACGATGTTTAACAGGAAGCCAATGCAGTGATGACAGAACTGGGCTAATATGGTCATACTTCCTAGTTCTAGTAAGAACTCTAGCTGCTGCATTTTGTACGAGCTGTAGTTTATTTATCAAGCGGGAGGAACAACCACCCAGTAGAGCGTTACAGTAATTTAACCTCGAGGTCATGAACGCATGAACTAACTGTTCTGCATTTTTCATTGAGAGCATATGTCGTAGTTTAGATATATTTTTAAGATGGAAGAATGCGGTTTTGCAGATGCTACACAGCAAAAACTGCAGTGTTAAATGAACTCTCCTGGGAGTATATGTGAGACCATACTCAAGAGTGTTAAAATGTTAAAATAAGAGTGTTAAATGAACACTGAAGCGGTGTTAAAGTTAATGAGTTAATTAAGTGATTAACAGTGATGATTGACCATTATTGAAGATACCTGATGATAACAAGCAGAATCACCAAAGGAGAAAATCACAATGTTTAAGCCACCATCATGGAGATCAGTGTTTGCTTTAGTTGAGCTCTTGACCCTTGACTTTTTAAAATAAAATTTTGTTTGGGCTGTTTTAACTGAGTTATAACATCCAGACAAACAAATGGAAAAGATAATCAGGTGGTGCTGGTTATGTTTTCACATAATCATTATTTGACTTGAATCACTGAACTCATTTAGCTCAATCTCTGAGTTAGATTTACATTATTGATTACAGCAGCACTGTGATTCTACAGCAGAAGATCAGCTTTATCGATATAATCCGAAGGATTTCTTAAAAGTTCTTCTGATTTAACACCACCTGATCATGTTTTTTCTTTGTTTGATTAGCTGATACAACAGCCCAAACAAAATCTAATATTAAAATGTCAAGGGTCAAGAGCCCAACTAAAGCAAACACTGATCTCCACGATGGTAACTTAAAAATTGTGATTTTCTCCTTTGATTCTGCTTGTTAACATCAGATCACCTTCCTGACACATTTACTGTGTTAAAATCATTGACTCAATGAATGTGTCAGAATTAACACAACAAGTGTTGTCCCTAAACTCACACACTGATGTGTAAGAATTCAACACATTTTGAGTCAGTTTTAATTCATCCTTTCTAAGAGTGTGTATTGCATTCATTTTAACTGGTCAAAAATAGCACATCTATGACACAAACTGTGTGATTTATGACACATTAGTGTGTTAAATATTTTAACACTGCCTGTGTTAAGAAGAATAACACACTGGTTGAGTTAAAAAAAGTAACACAACATGTGTTGTCCTTAACTAGACATACGGATGTGTTAAGATATAACACAGGTTGTGTTGTTTTTAACACAATCTGTGTTATATCTGAACACACCCGTGTTTAGTCATCCACCAATGAAGCAAGAGGCACAAACTTGCTTAACGGCTTGTGGAGTGACGTAGCAGCAATGTGATTGGATGATAGTTAACACATGTTGTGTTGGACACAGTGTTGTTTCTCTCTCTCTCACTCACATTACTGTCTTAAATATTTTATGCCTGTATTAAGAAAAAATAACACACTGGTTCAGTTAAAAGTAACACAAAATGTGTTGTCCTTAACTAGACACACAGGTGTGTTAAAATATAACACAGGTTGTGTTGTTTTTAACACATCTGTTTTAAGAGTGTAGTAACTCTAATGAGAGCAGTCTCAGTACTATGGTATGGTCTAAATCCTGACTGGAAATCCTCACAGATACTATTTCTTTCTAAAAAGAGAACATAGTTGTGATAAAACTGCCTTTTCTAGTATTTTTGACAGAAAAGTGAGATTTGAAATCGGCCTGTAATTGACTAAATCTCTAGGATCAAGTTGTGTTTTTTTAATAAGAGGTTTAATAACAGCCAGCTTAAAAGTTTTTGGTATGTATCCTAGTGATAAAGATGAATTAACAATATTAAGAAGAGGATGTATGACCTCTGGAAGCATCTCTTTCATAATAGATTGCTGCTGATAGGCATCGCTACCTGTTTGAAGAGTATCCTGGGTAAGACACAGAGTAGCTTCTGGTAAGCAACATGTTAAGAAAAGTGACATAAGTAAGGGGATGTTTATGAGAAAACCACCAATACAAAACCCTTTATGATAGTCTATTATTGCTGCATCATGAAATAAATCAGGGATCTGGTTTTGAGTAAAATAAGCATGAATAAAAATATTTATTAAGCATTTATGACACGAGTTAAATATTCCCAGCCAACATAGCATGGTGGGGCCCAGATGGGAGTCACCTGGGCAACCTAACTGGGGCCCAGACATTTTTGTCCACGGATTCCATGGAGGCCCCACATGGGTTAGCCCAGATGAAATGAACACTGCTCAGTGTGCACACTACAGGCTGTTAAATGAAACACAGAAACATACTGGAGTTAATGAGATAATTAGGTGATAATGAGCAGAATCACTGAAGGACAGAGGAACAACAAGAACTACGACTTCAGCCACAGCCTTCGATGAAATCAACTGAAGATAAAAGACATTAGACATTATTACTAAGCAGACTGACTTTATTTCTGACATACATCTACAGAAGGTGTTATTGAGAATTACCAGAGGTTTAGAAGTTGATGATTTGTTGAAAATAAGTTTGGTTTGATGTCATTGTGATCGAGGTCAGCGCTTACTTTAGTTAGGCAGTTTGACTCTTGACTGTTTTAGTAATAATGTTTCTTTGGCTGCTTTTGCTGTTTGTTATGGCAAGAAAAGCAAAAGACAATCTGTTTAACTGTTGTCAGCTGTTCAATGATATGAATCTAATTGTCATCATGTTATGGCTTTGTTCACTGATCTAATGACTGAGCTTTATATGAAAAAAAATTATTAATTTTGAGCTGGATCTCTTCCAGAATAACAAAAACAATTACAAAAATAAGATCAAAATAAAAAATCTGAAAAATACAATGTACATTAAATGCTTTAAAACACCTGCAAAAATCTCGACAATGGTGACATTCTTCATGCCGCAATGCATTCTGGGTGCCTCATACAAAACTCATCCATGGCTCCCAGAATGCATTGCAGCATGAAGCATGTCACCATTGTTGAGATTCATACACTGATTCTTGATGTCTGTGTAAGTGAATCTTGCAGCAGGTTTGAAGTGTTTAGTGAACAATGTGTTTTTCAAACTTTCTGATTAAAACATTATTGTTGTAATTCTAGAAGAGATAGCACAAAGTTAAACACATTTTGCTGATAAAAAGCTCAGTCATTAGATCAATGAATTAAGCCACTAAATGATGATTATATTTTTATCATCTAGTAGCTGACCACATTGTCTCTTGTTTTTCTTGCCAAAGCAAACAGCAAGAGCAGCCATAAAAACACTAAAACAGTCAAGAGTCAAACTGCCTAACTGAAGCAAGCGCTGACCTCGATCACTATTTGGCAGGTATTGCGTTAAAGTTTACATTTTTGGCAGTGACTTCTCCTGCAGCTGCTTTGCACTTTCTAGAGCTCCTGTTGCTTTCATACTAAAACCAAGATTTGCTAGATTTGCTGCAAGTGCAATCATTCTCCTGCAGCTGTGATATCATCTTCTCCAGCTGTGATGTCATCTTCTCCCGCAGCTGTGATGTCATCTTCTCCTGCAGCTGTGTTGTCATCTTCTCCAGCTTGTGATGCCATATTCTCCAGCAGCTGTGATGTCATCTTCTCCTGCAGCTGTGTTGTCATCTTCTCCAGCTTGTGATGCCATATTCTCCTGCAGCTGTGATGTCATCTTCTCCAGCTGTGACGTCATCTTCTCCAGCTGTGATGTCATCTTCTCCTGCTGTAATTTCATTTTCTCCAGCTGTGATGTCATATTCTCCTGCAGCTGTGATGTCATCTTCTCCAGCAGCTGTGATGTCATCTTCTCCAGCAGCTGTGATGTCATCTTCTCCAGCAGCTGTGATGTCATCTTCTCCAGCAGCTGTGATGTCATATTCTCCTGCAGCTGTGATGTCATCTTCTCCAGCAGCTGTGATGTCATATTCTCCTGCTGCTGTGACGTCATCTTCTCCAGCTGTGATGTCATCTTCTCCTGCTGTGAAGTCATTTTCTCCAGCTGTGATGACATCTTCTCCTGCTGTGAAGTCATCTTCTCCTGCTGTGATGTCATCTTCTCCTGCTGTGATGTCATTTTCTCCAGCTGTGATGACATCTTCTCCTGCTGTGAAGTCATCTTCTCCAGCTGTGATGTCATCTTCTCCTGCAGCAGTGACGTCATCTTCTCCAGCTGTGATGTCATCTTCTCCTGCAGCAGTGACGTCATCTTCTCCAGCTGTGATGGCATATTTTCCTGCAGCTGTGATGTCATATTCTCCTGCAGCTGTGATGTCATATTCTCCAGCTGTGATGTCATGTTCTCCTGCAGCTGTGATGTCATGTTCTCCTGCAGCTGTGATGTCATATTCTCCAGCTGTGATGTCATGTTCTCCTGCAGCTGTGATGTCATGTTCTCCTGCAGCTGTGATGGCAGAGTACAATAATACCAAATACCAAACCCAATTAGCACTACACCTACAAGTGCAATTATTGTGCTCATTACCTTTGTCTTCTTCCTTGGCATTTCTGTTTTTTTAAACATCTCAGGAGTGTAATGGCTCTTTTTATTTTTCTGCATTATTGTGTCGATCTTTTTCAGCAGTTCTGTGACCTGATCTCGATTATTTCTGTCCTCATTGTTGAATGAGTGAAATCTGCCACCACAGCTGTTAACTAATTCCTGCAAATGATCACTTTTCCTGATGTACTCATCCAAAGGCTTTCCCTTCAGCTGATCAGCGTGAGTGAACATAATGATGGTACGACACAAAGCTTCATCTCCAAAGTTCTCCTGAATCCATTTCACCGTGTCTCTCTCCTCTTTTGTGAATCTCATACCCAGCTTTAGTACCAGCAGAAACACATGAGGACCAGGAGCAGACATCTCTACACACTTTTCCATTTCAGCCTTCAGTTGTTGTTTTGTCACAGCTGTATTAAACAGTCCTGGAGTGTCAGTTATTGAGATGGTCTTTCCCTCCACCACTCCTTCCTGTTTCCCACACAATTTATTGGCCGATTTTATACAACCAACAACTTCGAATTTATCTCTGCCCAGGATTGTGTTTCCTGTTGCACTTTTTCCTGATCCAGTTTTACCCAGAAGAACAATCCGCACTAAAAAGAAAAAAGTTTTTTTTTAAATGTACATCCAAACATACATTCATATCCAGTCAATGATAATGTAACTTGATCAATGAATTATGTGATTCAGTTAACTTCTAATTCAGTTAGATTGATTAATGAGATTTTGCGATAGTCAGTCATGTCAATTATGCTGATATAAATAGTGTTGGGGAGTAGTTAACTACATGTAGCGGCGCTACTAGTTTAACTACATTTTTCAGTAGCTTGTATGTAGTACAGCTACTTTTAAAACAGTGTAGCTTTTCCAGTAGTTACTATATTTTCCAGCAAGTATCGGTGTAGCGTGACCAAAAGCTACAAGCTACATTCCGTTTTGTGTTCTGCGATGCATTGAAGCAGCACAGCGTCTTCAGATCACGAACTAAAACCGTGCATTACTGCCATCTATTGTTATATAACGCATCTTGCGGCTTTATCAGTTTATCAGCAGTTCATCAAGAAGAGTTCTTCTGATTATGTAAAGGACAGGAGTGGGTTCACACTGCATGAATCGATTAGTAAAGGTTACGCTTAATTTATAAACAAATGATTTAAACTCTGTCAGTGTTGAAGACTTCAAGCACGTACAGGTGAATAATAGCCTTTTAAATTGATTGTCCTGCTTTATTGCAGTCTATATCAAATGTGAACTATTTTACTACAGTGGTGATCCGCCTTAGTCTAATCTGACCCACCAGTTTTATAATGAACATAAGACCACTTACGCAGTGTTTTGCGTCATTGCATAGGCAAAGCATCCGTCAGTTGAACAGAAAACAAAATCGCGATATAGTTTAGTACGCTTGTCACACGGCAAAGGCTGAAGGTTCACGTGAGAAGCGCATGATTCGCGTCTCAAAGCTTCATCACTGCATGTGCTATGAGTTTAACCTGCATTTTTCTGTGTATCCAATTTAAGTTCCGGTTCAGTTTAAACCCAGCTAACAGAAATTTGTTATAAGAACGTTCTCTAAATATTCAGTGTTGGTTCTGGGAACATTAAAATCGTCCAGTTTTCTTGACGTTACAGGAACGTTTTTATAAGATATAATGTTCCTCAAACATTCTTTCAACATAATTTTGATCTAAAATTCAACATTATAGGAACGTTGATTTGTAACATTCCAAGAACATGAAAATGTCCAGTTTCCTTAATGTTAGTAGAATGTTATTTAAAGGTTAGTGTGATGTTCCTGAAACATTCTTTCAATCATTCAAACACCTGCTGTGAACAAACACTGAAAGAAAGAGAAATAAGAACACAAACTACAACTTTCTTCAGCCACAGCCTTAGATGAACTGAAGATAAAATACATTAAATCTCTGAAGATCTGATTCAACAACTCCACAAACAGCATTACCAGCTTCACTTATTACTAACCAGACTGACTTTATTTCTGTCACACGTCTACAGAAGCTCTTATTGAGAATTAACAGAGGTTTAGATGTTTCGTTTGAGGTCACCATCATGGAGGTCAGTGTTTGCTTTAGTTGAGCTCTTGATCCCTGACTGTTATAGAGTTGATTCTTTATCAGTAATCATGTTTTTTTTTTTTTTTTTTTTTTCAGAAAATATGTCTGCAATGATAAAGCAGCTCAACATGTCTGTTTTAATAACAGACAAACAACTGCACTAAAGTGGTTTAATAAACTGTTTTATTGTCATTTTCTTTACTTTTGGTATTGAAGTGTTATGTGAAAAGGAAATAAACTCAAAAATTATAGAAATTGTTTTTAACACTGAACTGATTTATGTTGGATTATCCAAAACTATTTGGAAGTTAAAATCGACGCACTTAGACATCAGCACTCATACAAACCTCAACAATGGTGACAAAAAAAAAAAAATTATTATCTGCATAATTTATTCATGTCGCAATGCATGCTGGGAACCATGAATGTGTTTTGTATGCTGGCATGAATCATGTCACCATTGTTGTGTTTCATATGCCGAATGTTGATGTCTGTGAGTGTATAAGTGACACAAAACAATGTTTTAAACAGAACATTAACAATGACAGTGAAATTTTTCACATTGGTTGAGTTTGATATACAGCATTTCAATTTCTTAAGTTAACAATTACAGAAAATGAGCAGTTGCTTAAACCACTTTAGTGCAGTTGTTAGTTGGTTATTAAAACAGATATGTTGGTCTGCTTTATCATTGCAGAAATATTTTCTAAAAACATCTGCAACTGCTGATAAAGAAGAAACTCAACTAAAGCAAACATCTAAACGTCTAGGTTACTAGTGTAACCCCCGTTCCCAGAAGGAGGGAACGGAGACGTTACGTCGATACTGACGTAATGGGGTCTCGCTAGGGAGCCCAATCACCTCCAAGGATACAAAACAAGCCAATGGGAATTGGCCTGTGAGATTTACATGCCGGGCCCCTCCGAAGCAAAAGTATGAATGAAGGTGAGTATGCCGGCCCTATTTATACCCGGATGCCGGGGGAGGGGCCCGGCATGTAAATCTCACAGGCCAATTCCCATTGGCTTGTTTTGTATCCTTGGAGGTGATTGGGCTCCCTAGTGAGACCCCATTACGTCAGTATCGACGTAACGTCGAACGTGACTGACTGAATGGGAACCTCTGTTAATTCTCAGTAAGAGCTTCTGTAGACGTGTGACAGAAATAAAGTCAGTCTGGTTAGTAATAAGTGAAGCTGGTAATGCTGTTTGTGGAGATGTTGAATCATATCTTCAGAGATTTAATGTCTTTTATCTTCAGTTCATCTAAGGCTGTGGCTGAAGAAAGTTGTAGTTTGTGTTCTTATTTCTCTTTCTTTCAGTGTTTGTTCACAGCAGGTGTTTGAATGACTGAAAGAATGTTTCAGGAACATCACACTAACCTTTAAATAACATTCTACTAACATTAAGGAAACTGGACATTTTCATGTTCTTGGAATGTTACAAATCAGCGTTCCTATAATGTTGAATTTTAGATCAAAATTAAGTTGAAAGAACATTTGAGGAACATTATACCTTATAAAAACGTTCCTGTAAAGTCAAGAAATCTGGACGTTTTTAATGTTCCCAGAACCAACACTGAATATTTAGAGAACGTTCTTATAACAACATTCTGTTAGCTGGGATGCTGGTCCGGTTCCAGAATCAAATCATTGAGGGTGCTTGAGGGTGATATAGTAAAGTGCAGATGTAATGTGTAAATATATGGCTTCACCATAATAAGAATAGCAATGTATAGTGAGACATTTAAGATTTTAAGTCATTTTACAAATAATTGGAATACAATTTCAAAAATATTGATTCAAAAATTGTAATATTTTTCTAGTCTGTTATTCTAGTCTATTATTATTCTTATTATTGCATATTTTTGTCCCGTGTTATGGTTATGGTAACAATTTTGAGCATGAATCCTGCATTTATATGTAGATATCTCTTCTGAAACTGCAGAGTGCAATTGGTGCTCGGTCCTCTCATAGCATGAAAAACAAAACTTATTTTAAAATTCTGAATGTATTATATATAAAGCATGCAAAGAGAGTCAGTGCGAGATATAGGCTACAATTGAGTATTGTATCTTTTGATATAGTTTACAAAATAAAACTTTGAAATCATAATTGTAGTGCATTGCTTTGTTTTAAACCCCAGACATTTTACTTAAACATTCTTCAGTTATAGTTATTTGTAATAAGCCATGTCATTTAAAAAAAAAATAATAATAATTAAAAGTAGTTTAAGAGTAGTTTAACTACTTTAATTTATGAGTAGCTTGTCAAACTATAGTTTTAGAGTAACTTCCCCAACACTGGATATAACCCTTCCTTGAAACTTAACTTCATAATGGATATTTATGGATTGTTTATTTATGGACAGTTGTTTGTTTGTTTGTTTGTTTGTTTGTTTGTTTTTGTTTTTGTACTCACTAGATTTCAAATAATATTCTATTCAAAATCCAATATTATTGGAGAATGAGTGGCTCTTTAAGCCATTTCTTCTTGTAGAGGACTTTGTCATTTATTTTGCATGACTCTCTCTCTCTCTCTCTCTCTCTCTCTCCTTTTTCATATCTGATGTCAGATCAGGTTTAGCAATGCGTATGCAACTTTATCAATGATATATAAGCATTTACTGAAAACATAAAGCATTATATACACTAATTACAATTGATGAAACTGATGTGTAAAAAATACTGCTAAACATTTTTTGTACTCTAGTAATATTCAAAGATTATTGTTGAAGTGGTGAGACAATTAAAATCCAATCATGCTTTAAAATCAAAGGTTCATCCTGAATGCTGACTGAAATACTAAGAGCACTTTAATACATGTTTTTCTATTCTATTTATTATTATATTTTGTTTATCAAGAGAATAATGTTTTCTTTTCTTTTAAACAGTCCTGTCATGTTACAGTTGTGTTGTAATGTAACACTAAACAGAAATTAACAGTATTCATGAGTTTATACAGACCTTGCTTTGTTGAAGTCATTGTCATTGCGCTGTCTTCTCTCTGAACTGTTTTCTGCTCAGAGTGAAAGTGCAGCAGCTCCTCTTATGGCAGTCAAACCCTTGTTCAATGATGTGACTATTTCCTCCTGAGACCTTTTAGTTTCTCTATTGATTATATGCTCACATTTATTATGCTTTAAGTTCTCAAACACACAAAATACACTATGGCCTATAAAAACTACATACTTGTTTCTCTGATGTTGTTACACAAGTGTGGCAGGTTAGTTCGTATTTCCAATTGGGAAAAACTAAGCTTTTTTTCCCCTCACACACTTTGAATACACACAGCTGAAAATGCCACTTGAGGGCGCTATAAATTTAAATTTACTCACCCTCAAGCCGTCCTAGGTGTATATGACTATATTCTTTCTGATGAACACAATCTGAGACATATTTTAAAATATCCTGATGCATCCAAGCTTTATAATGGCAGTGAGCAGCACCAGCAAGTATGTGAACTGGGTTCTAAAGCTAGATATTTTCTTCATAACTTATGGATATTTTTCTTACACAAACGCAGCGCTTCACTTCAGAAGGCCTTTATTAACCCCCCGGAGCCGTGTGGAGTATGTTTATGATGGATGGATGTGAATGAAGACACTTTCTTCAGCTCATACTCATGAACCCTCTTCACTGCCATTATAAAGCTCGGATGCATCAGGATGTTTATTAATAATAATCTCCGATTGTGTTCATCAGAAAGAAAAAAAGTAATATACACCTAGGATGGCTTGAGTAAAGCTTGGGCTAATTTTTATTTGAAAGTGAACTGATCCTTTAATGCAAGCTCATACTACATGACCTTTGGCTGGATTTTGCTGTCGCAGACAGATTTTCCAATGACAAAACAATGCTCGCTGTGGTCGCTGATGCTTGTGAAGTATGAGCAGGTTAGCGCTGTGGTATCATAATGATATGAATTAGCTCCAAATCTTTTTTGAATACCTTGCTGCCTGCATCTTCAAAGCATTTTTTTCCTGGTATATTCATGTCTTCTTTTATGTTTCTGGAAAAAAAATGCACAAAAAAAACAAAACAAAAAAAACACTTGAACAGTGAGCTGATCATTACCCTCCTGAAAGCATTTGGAGATGGTCATTTTCTTAATGATCCTGTTATGGCTATCCAAATAGTAAAGTTTTACAGTTTTTGATAATTATTAACCTAAAAAATCTAGAGAATTGTACTGCAATGGTTTTGAGGTTGAGTGAAATACCTAGGACCTTAAAGCAAAGTTATAGAGAATGAGGAGATTCAACATATGCTATGAATATTGATTATGTGTGATATGTAGGGCCACCCTGTGGCTGATTTCTTTCATACTTCACACAGACAGCGAGAGTCAAGAGTCAAATAGGTTCACCAAGTTTCGTTTTGATCGGCCTCCGTTAGCCTGGTCAAATAGGTTTTCAAACTTCTTAGGCCATTGGCAGCCATGTTTTTTTCCATTTAAACATTCATAGCTCCTTCGACCAAGACACTGCATGCCAACTTATGATTGCGCAGTTATAGCCTTTTTCATGTTTTTTTGGGGGTTTTTTTCCTGTTATAACGCCACCAAGTGGACAATCTCTTTACCATTATAGCAGCTTGGACAAGGACAGTGCATGCCAATTTTCAAGTCAAGCAGACTAACTGTTGTGTAGATGTAGTGGTTTTCATGTTTTTTTTTTTCTATTACAGTGCCATCAAGTGGTCAAACGCTACAATTTTTTACTGTGACCTTGGACTGAGCTTGTACACACATGTACCATGTTTGGTGAAAATATCTCATTGCAATCAAGAGATATAACCATTTTAGTAAAAGGTAACTGCTACTTCAAACATTTTGGCGCTATGTTGCGAACTTGAATCACCAATCCAAAATTCTTTTAATAACTTTTTGCCATGAGTGTTTCTAGATGATGCATGTCAAGTTTTGAACAAATTGCACAAATGGCCTATGAGGAGTTTGAAAAAGTATATTTTTCAAATAATCGCAAATGTTTAACAAACAATTTGATTAACAACAGTGGATCTTCAGGCAAAGTTGTTCAGAATGAGGAGATTCAACATATGATATGAATATTGTACAATAGTATATTATACAATAGTATATTATATTATATTATATTATATTATATTATATTATATTATATTATATTATGTTATATTATGTATTGTACAAATATAGTAAGCATCATGGTGAATTGCCAAAAAATATAATAATAGACATCTTTTTTTCACAATTCATAGACAAAACAGTCTAATTTATCTTTGCTAAGAAAAGTTTTGATTAAATTATTATTTCATGCATTGCAAAATGAAAATTTTCTTGCACTAAATACAGCATGTTTCAAAATGTGTTGCTTTGTATTTTGTAAGTGTGTGATGTTAAAATGTGAATTTTAATGCTTTGAGTTCACATACTGTTGACAGTCGTGACCTTATGACAGCTTAGAGGTTTAATAACATTGTACGATTTGTGGTTTGAAAGGTTTACATGAAGATTCCTTTCTAACAGTGTATTTAATATGAAGTGTGAATGAAAGTATTTTGAGAATTATGTTGTAACTCTTTCACAACACAAAGCAGCTTTATGGAAATAGCATCAGACAACATTCGAGTGTAATTTCTTGACCAGCAATACTATGCATCTGCATGATTTGTTTAGTGTAGTTTCTCAAAATGCAAACACTTGTTGACAGTAAAACAGCACTATATAGGCAAGAATCATAGAAACAGCCAAATCAAAAGTGCTTTGTCCTCTTAAATCCAGTTCTAGGTCCAAACTGATGGCGAACACCTCGCTTTAGATTACAGAACCTTTGGTTTTTATTGAAAAAAAAAAAAAAACACATTAAAACAACAAGAACCACTCTTAGAAATCAACCAATGATGTTTAAAAATATATCAAACAAACAAAACACTCAAAAAAGATGATTTCAAACAAGAAAAATACAACAACAGATATTTAGTGCAGCATATACTTGTCTTTGTGGCTGTTTTAAGTATATTTATTCTTCTCCAGCACAGAAACACCAGCAATAGAAGATGAAGACTGTTGGGGAGCTGCTTCTGAAAGCTCTGGAGGATCTGGATTCAAAAAAACTAAAGAAGTTTAAGTGGTTCTTAAAGAAGAATGGCTCTATTTCACCTTCTGTTCTGGAGAAAGCAGATACCGCCACTGTCACAGTGGATGTAATGGTGGAGCAATTTGAACCAGACGGAGCTGTGAAGATCACACTGGATATCCAGAGGAAGATGAACGAGAACCCCCTGGCTAAACTGCTGGAGAACTGGACTGTGACAACTGAGAAAAATGAACTGATAAATCCAGAGAGAGATGAGCCGCATCTGAATAGTGAGGCTCATAAAGCACAGTTGTTTAATAATCACTGGCCAGATCTCATTCAGAGAGTTAAAAATGTTAAGATCATTGCAGATAAACTGCTTGTGCAGCAAATAATTCACGAGGTACAATATTCAGAAATCATGCATGACCATTTAACCAGTGCAGACAGCTTGAGAAAGATCTGTGACATTATATGTAAGCGCAGTGACACTGTGAAAGCCAAATTCATCTGAATTCTTCAGGAAGTGGACCGATACCTTCTAGAAGATCTGTCTTGATTTGACACCTTGAGCTCAAGGTACATCCAAAATTTCACAAATATACTCTACCAGCAATTACTTAAAAATATGCATTAATTATAACATTACAAAGAAATCTCTTAAGTGTTTTCCTATGTCAAAGTAATGGGGAATTTTTTTTAGAATAATTTAAAGAATAATGATTTGTATTATTATAGTTGATCTCTGTCTACTCAGAACTCAAGTCCAATAAAAGTCTGATTTTGTAAACTTTTTGTTGTTCAAGAATCTCACATTTATTTCATACTCATCTTAAACAATCATAACCCGTCACTAAGCCAAAAAAAAAAGAAAAAAAAAAGATATTGTCTAATCAGATAGGGGTGAAACATGTTTACATACTTCTGTTAGATTTCATATATTTAAAGGAACACTCCACTTTATTGAAAATAGGCTCATTTTCCAGCTCCCCTAGAGTTAAACAGTTGAGTTTTACTGTTTTCAAATCCATTCAGCCGATTTCCAGGTCTGGCGGTACCACTTTTAACATAGCTTAGCAGAGAGTATAGAGAGAGTATAGTTCCTAGCCATATCGGCCTAGAAAATCGCAACTTTTCATTTTCCATCGGTCTTAGTACACGATGTAACTAAGAGTCAAGTTTTAAATAGTAAAAAATATATCGAAACTCTTTGGTCTTCGGTCTTCAGAGATTTAATGTCTTTTATCTTCAGTTCATCTAAGGCTGTGGCTGAAGAAAGTTGTAGTTTGTGTTCTTATTTCTCTTTCTTTCAGTGTTTGTTCACAGCAGGTGTTTGAATGATTGAAAGAATGTTTCAGGAACATCACACTAACCTTTAAATAACATTCTACTAACATTAAGGAAACTGAACGTTTTCATGTTCTTGGAATGTTACAAATCAACGTTCCTACAATGTTGAATTTTAGATCAAAATTAAGTTGAAAGAATGTTTGAGGAACATTATACCTTATAAAAACGTTCCTGTAACGTCAAGAAAACTGGATGTTTTTAATGTTCCCAGAACCAACACTGAATATTTAAAGAATGTTTGTGGCGAGGGGGGCGTGGTTCAGCGAAGTCTGCAGCGGGAGAGAGAGTCGGGAGATGCATGGTGAGTGAGTGAGTTAAATGTAAATCACGAACACCTGTTTCTCATTCCAGTAATTGGCGCAGAGACAGGATAAAACACCAGAAGAAGCAGGAGTGTGAGAGAGAGAGGGACTGCTGACTGAGAACGCTGGACTGCCGAGACACCTGTTACTGGAGTGAAGCCATTACTGTGGAGATTATTTTATTGTTGTGCATTTGCACAGACTTTTTGTTGGAGATTTAATATCTGAAATAAAGCTCAGTCAGCAGTCAAAGCCGACCCTGTCCTCTATCTTCCCTAAGAACTTTGAACTTTGCTACAACGTTCTTATAACAAAATTCTGTTAGCTTGGACTGTCTTCATATCTATGCTGCATTTGCAATCCTGCAGCTGTTTTCATATCAGTCATTCATATTAGTAATATGTATTAGTATTAGTATTAGTAGTCATTACTACTAGGAGGTTCAGGTTGAATAATTATTTCTTCCAATGTTTCATCATAGGATGCTCAGATTGATATGGTAAAATCGACACCATCATTACTGTTTTTACAGTGTGTACAATCGCTGAGCTCCGGAAGCCTCTGGAGCTGAATCGGTTATGGTAATGGGCGTTAGTTTCTGCACGCGATGTAAGCGGCAGACCAATCAGAACAGACTGGGCTGTCTGGCCAATCAAAGCAGAGTAGGCTCGCAGAAAAGAGGGATCTAGAAGCATCAGATCAGTCGTTTGAGAGTCATTGAAATATGTGGTGATGTGCAATGTATATGAGAAAGTGAAAGTGTTTTTTGACCTTTGATGCATGTAAACCTGTTATAAGAGACATCCTAAACAAAATTAAGAACCTTTAAAATAGCGTAATAGGTGCACTTTAAATGAAATATTTTCTTTGTAATCGTGATAAAATATGTCTGTAGAAGTAGATATTTGTGGAGCTATTTGACATCCAAACTATGACCCCTGTGTATATATATACCTATATATATTTCCACTATTTGTGTGGATGACACATATGAATTTTAATCCTTTTATTCATTTAAAAAATAGATAATTCTGAAACAGCATCAAAACCTCAAAATAAAAATACAAACACAATGCACTAATAATAATCCACTGATACAAAATGTTAAGATGAGCTGTTTTCTTACAACAAAAGCAGTATAACAAGACAAACAGGTTTTCAACACAAATCAGCCCAGACTGCATTTTTACTGCCACTGAAAACAAGACTGAGTCACGTCTACTGTAAGTCCAAAAGTAGTTTCCAGTAAATCTTCATCTAGTTTCTGAGGATTGTCACTGCAATAAGCGAGGTATGAATTTAATTTAATGACACATAAACAACTTAATTTCTATTGGATGATAATTTCTATTTAGAACCTGAATTTACTAATTGAGCAATATTTTTTACAAATGTATCAGTGGCAAAGTTGCAGCAAAGTTTTGGTACAAACCTACAGGCTAAAATACATTTGTTAAGATCTTTTTTTGTGTGTGTGAATAAAAGTTACTTGGTTTAAGTATTTTTTCGCATTAAGACAAGCTTGTCGCACAACATCAGATTTTTATTGAATATTTAATGAATTCAGGTATATCAGCTGTTTTAATTATATTTATTCTTCTCCAGCAGAGAAAGAGCAGTGATAGAAGATGTCATCTGTTCTAGAGCTTCTTCTGAAGACTCTGGATGATCTGAGCACACAAAAACTACAGAGGTTGAAATGGTACTTAAAGAATTATGAATCCATTTCCACGGCTGATATTGAAAAAGCAAAAGCCACTGATATAGTGGACATAATGGTGGCACGATTCACTCCAGAGGGAGCTGTTAAGATCACGCTGGACATCCTGAGGAAGATGAATGAGAATCATCTGGCTGAACAGTTAGAGAACAAACACAAGGATGGTAAAGAAGGAGTATTAGAAATTCTACAGCTGTAATGTCGGAAATGCCCTGTAAGATATGTGAATCCTTCTCTCTGTCTCTGTTCCAGTACAAAATGCAGTGCAGATCAGCAGAGACGCTCACAATGTTGATCCTAATCCTAAATCAGGTGTAACTGTGCATGCTCCTGTATTCACTAGAAACATCTCAAACCCAGTGACCTTCAACCCCAGCTCGAGCTCCAGTGCTGTTGGTATGATTAACACTGTCAAAATCAAACCACTGTCAATATTCTACAGTATTAGGGTTAAATATATAAGACTCTGTTTATTTTTAAACAAGGTCTAGTGCAATATTACAACAAAACTATGAAGAAAGTGGATCCAGTTGTGAAGTTTCCCTCTGCTGGATTGATAAGTCTGAGGTAGGATCATACATTCAGATTTCTTGCTTTACTTGTTTTGTGTACCTGAGCTAATACAGCAAAATCCCCGGTGTTAAATCAACGAGTACATATGGTCCCTCTCTACAGAGTGTTAAAGTAACACTGACACAGAGTTAAAGTTAATGAGATAATTAAGTGATGATTGAGCATTAATGATGAACACCTGCTGTTAACAAGCAGAATCACTAAAGGATAAACACAAGAGTAGTATTAGTAATAAAGTTAATGAGATAATTAAATGATGATTGAGCATTAATGATGAACACCTGCTGTTAACAAGCAGAATCACTAAAGGATAAACACAAGAGTAGTATTAGTAATAAAGTTAATGAGATAATTAAATGATGATTGAGCATTAATGATGAACACCTGCTGTTAACAAGCAGAATCACTAAAGGATAAACACAAGAGTAGTATTAGTAATAAAGTTAATGAGATAATTAAATTATGATTGAGCATTAATGATGAACACCTGCTGTTAACAAGCAGAATCACTAAAGGATAAACACAAGAGTAGTATTAGTAATAAAGTTAATGAGATAATTAAATGATGATTGAGCATTAATGATGAACACCTGCTGTTAACAAGCAGAATCACTAAAGGATAAACACAAGAGTAGTATTAGTAATAAAGTTAATGAGATAATTAAATGATGATTGAGCATTAATGATGAACACCTGCTGTTAACAAGCAGAATCACTAAAGGGTAAACACAAGAGTAGTATTGGTAATAGTAAAAAAAAAAAAAAGAAAAAAAAAGCTATTTATTGAGCAATTTGCTTATAGAAATAAATTTAATAAAACAATCAACAACCTTGAGTGGCATATATCTGTCCAAAAACTTTTCACAACCAGAACAGAATTATCACAAGAAAGGGATAATCCATGGCAAGGTGCGCATTAAATGATTGTAATGCACAACATGGAGACAAAGAACCAACAGTAAGAACCAAGCTATTTTAGTAGTAAAAGTCACAGGCATGTGTACACAAGTGCTTCAAGGAAGGCCTAAAGCAATGAAGTGAATGATGTAATAGCTTTATGTAACTGGGCCCTAATCTGCCCGGACCCATATGAGCATGCATTTCTTGCATACTCAATTTTTTTTTCACCAATAAAACATTATTTTATTGCATTATGTTTAAGGATTTTGCTGTCAACTTGAGATAACAGTGAATGTGTTTTTAACATTAATAAAGATTAGTTAATACTGTATCAAGTATATTGCTCATTGTTTATGTTAACGATCTGGTACATTAATGTGTGCTTTGTTCTTCCACAGTGAAAATGCTGGAGATACCGGGATCACCTTAAGACAACAGTGTAAGTCTGAATACCAGTGATGGATGCATTTGAATCACTGCTTCATGAAGCCTCAAAACATTTATGAATCTTCAGTTTCAAATCAGGGGTCCAGAGCTCACCAAGTCACATGTTTTCTGTGAATGAAGCTTTGTTACATCATAATATTTTTGTTTTGAAACATTTCAAAATTCTGAGGGGTCAAACACCGATGAACAACAGTCTAATTTATAAATAATTTTGGGTTAGTATTAAATGGAAGCTTGTTTTCGGCAAGGAATATTAAAAAAAAGTAAAACGGCAATTGCAACTTTTTATCTTGCGACTTTTATCTTGAAAGAAAGAGAAATAAGAACACAAATTACAACTTTCTTCAGCCACAGCCTTAGATGAACTGAAGATAAAAGACATTAAATCTCTGAAGATCTGATTAAACAACTATGATTAAACTAACCAGACTTTATTTCTGACACACGTCTACAGAAGCTCTTATTGAGTATTAATTGAGGTTTAGATGTTGAATTTTTGTTGAAAATGTCTAGTTTGATGTTTAGTCACCATTATGGTGATCAGCTTTAGTTGAGCTCTTGACCCTTGACTTTTGTTAAGTTGCTTTTGTTTTTTCAGAAAACATTTCTGCACTGATAAAGCAGATCAACAAGTGACTGCATTAAATTGTACACACACTTCCTTCAATCAGAGCTTTGAAAATATTCATTTCTCCCATCACTACTACACAAACACATTTACATTATTTAGTCAAAGACGTTTGTTGTAAATTTTCTTTACTCTTGTGTTCAGATGCCTGTGTTCTCACACTGGATCCCAACACAGCACATCCTAACCTCTTTCTGTCTGAGAGGAACCGGAAGGCGACACATGTGAGAGAGAAGCAGCCGTATCCGGATCATGCGCAGAGATTCGATTGGGAGCCGCAGGTTCTGAGTCAGGAGAGTCTGACTGGACGCTGTTACTGGGAGGTTGAATGGAGCGGGCGGATGGGTGTTGGTATAGTGGTGACATATAAAGGAACGAGGAGTAAAGGAGCTGATAATGACTATTCGTTTGGTCGTAATACACGGTCTTGGCAACTGAAGTGTTCTGGCTTTGGCTACATCGCCTGGCACAATGGTTGTCCGACTAATATACCTTTTCCTTCATCTTCTACTAAAGTAGGAGTGTATGTGGACGTGTCGGCCGGCACTCTGTCCTTCTACAGCGTCTCTGACACACACACACTCACACACTTACACACATTCAACACCACATTCACTGAACCCCTCTATGCTGCGTTCTTGATCCCCACAAACTGCTCCGTGTGTCTGTGTGAAATTTAACACCCATTGGATGGACTTCACAAAGAATACATGATCATTTGTTATACTTTAACAATCATTTGGTTATTAATGTTAAATGATAATTACTGCAAGTTAAGACATGGAATCACTGTGTTTGTCTGTTGTTTCTGTACAACTGAGGGTAAAAAACACTCATACTGTATGCTTAACTCATATGCTTAAGTTAAATGTATTAAAATTGTTGAGAAAATGAATTCAAATGAATATAAAAAGCCAAAACATGGCTATATAAAAAGACAGTCTAACTTTCTAATGGTTATTGATTATGCACATGTCACATCAAAGCATGCACTTTATTTTACTGAGAAGTTGCAATCATATTTACCACTTTGCTGCGAAAAATTTGTGGGTAAATTTTATTAGGAGTCTATAAGATTGTAAGTTTTACGCGAGTGAAATTCAAAGATTTTGCTTATATTCCAGTTGGTCGCATGAATTCAACAGAAATCTGCAGAAATCAGTGACTTCTGTGTGAGATCATACATCACTACACTTGACAACAGTTTTGTTTCCAATAATAACTAATGTCTTTGTTCTCATTTCACAATGTCTCTTCAGAATGTTTCACGCAGACTCATATTACAAGTTTTGTTTTCTTTACAGTATCTTAAATTGTTCCACTTAATAAAATTCATAACACCAAAGGCATATTTTTGTAGAATTAATAAGATTTATGAATACTGAAAATTAATAAAACAATAAAAAAAAACTAAGTGAACACAATAACAAATGTCTTTGTTCTCGTTTCACAATCTGTAAATACATTATTTAGATTATTTACATTGTCCCATCTTCTAATGTTCAGGCAACTTACAATACCAAAGTTACAATTCACAGTTTCAATTTCTTTTCCTTAACCATATAAAATGTTTTAAGTCATGAACTACATTACCCAAAATGCACTGCCAATTACTGGTGTGCATTTCACTCTGTACAGCAATGAATTAACCACGATCACAATGGAATGGCATAAAACTCAGTAACTTAACATTACCAAACCTCTTCATTGTTATGAAAATAAACATAGGACATATACTGATACTTCAGATGTTGTACTATAAATATGTTGTACAAAATCGCATGTTCAAAGCGAAACTGTTTATGCAAAATGTTAAACATGTACAACTTTTGATTTTACACACAACAGGGTCAACAACAGTATTACCAAAATGTTTTGTTTTGAGTTCATTGTAACTTCTATTTAGTATGCTCTAGGAACATGTTTGCATGACTTGGAAAATTGGAATCTCTTCAGGATTGGGGCAAAGCCAAAATAACAGGCTAAACAAAAGATACGACTGACTAAATCCACAATGATTTTATATATGTATATATATATATATATATATATATATATATATATATATATATATATATATATATATTGGGAACTATATGTAGATTTTATCTTGATAAAAATGTATTTTTTTAAGAGAAGGCAGACTAGGGAATGTTGCGACGGGAAGGACTCATTTACGGCATTTGCAGCAGCAAATGTGCTGCATTACTGTTTAACAGATAGAACAATAGATGTTGTGTAAAAGCCACTGGAAGGCAAGCCTGCAACCTTTAGCCAAAAAAGCGCTAATGCTAAGGCTGTGGCGGTACGCAGGGAAGGAGTTTTGAATGGCAGGCATGGGGAATGGGGACTTCCTCTAAGTCCGCACTTTCGTGACGTAATGCTGCTTTGACTACCGTTGTTGTGTAATATTCAGTTCCTGTGAAAAACTGTTTCAGTAGGTGGAGTATACGTGAATATTCATGATATTTCCCCTGTTGTGGGCGTGGCCTTGAGACAGTAGTATTAGTAGTAGTTATTTCTCTAAACAGTATTCTACTCTTAACTAAATACAACCTGTTTTTGTTAATGAAATCAGGATGTGCTCATTTGAGGGTCCATGTTAAAGGGATAGTTCATTAAAAATAAAAATTCTGATGCCCTCATCTTATTTCAAAGTTATATGACTAATTTTTTTCATGGGACATATTTTGAAAAACGTATCAGTGTATTTTTCAATTTACAATGGAAGTCAATGGGCACTAACATTAGTTCTACTGGTTCCCAAAATTCTTCAGGATATCTTCTTCTTTATAGAAGAAAAGAAAACATACTGGTTTCGAACGGATGAGTAAATGATGACAAAATTTTCATTTTTGGATGGACTATACCTTTAAACTATTATAATCAATTAGTACTTGGCAGAGCTGGCCCAAGGCATAAGCGAACTAAGTGGCTGCATAGGGCCCCCATGGCCACCAGGGGGCCCCCAAGAGCACATGACAGCTTGATTTTTACAGTGCACATTCTGTCAGTTTCATTTCTGTGCCTCCGTCCAATACTGTACAGAAAAGTTCATTATTTGCATGTGCTTTAAAGCCTTGCCGGTTAAATATTTAATTCTACTGTTCTGACTTGCGCTTTTTCTGAGCGCGTACATCGCACACTAAAAAGCAGTGTCTGATTACTGGACTTTATCTTTCGTGTCTGATTGTGCTAATATTGTCAAATACACAGAAGGTTTACATAAACACAGTTTGTTATGTCTAAAGTGAAAGTAATCAGTTGAGAGAAAATCAGATGTGTGTCTGTATTTTAGATGCATGCAGGTCTTAATGTAACAGAAGCCAAATAGTAAACATGCTGCCCCTTGTCCTTAAAGGGATAGTCCACCCAAAAATGAAATTTCTGCCATTATTTACTCACTTTCATATTGTTCCAAACCTGTATTAATTTCTTTTCATTTTTGGGTGAACTATTCCTTTAATGTTAATAAATGTATTATTGTTATTTTGTTACAGGTCCATCTGATCTGTTCATTTTATGTCATTATTTAAGTATTTAATTTAATATTGTCCGTTTTGTATATTTACATTTATATATATATATATATATATATATATATATATATATATATATATATATATATATATATATAAAGAGACTGTTTATCTTAAGTTATTTTATCTAAGGGGCCCGCAAATAAAATTCTGCTTAGGGCCCCATAAAAGCTTGGGCCGGCCCTGGTACTTGGAGACTAGTGATTCGCAAATAGGTGTGGAAAGATTTTGATGTTGCTTTGTTAAAGCTTAAAAAAAAAAAAAAAAAAAAAGTGACAGACGTAAATATGTGCAATTGTGTTACTTTAATTACAATTTTACATAATATCCAGTATAATATGAGAAAACAGGAAAAATGTGCAGTTTGTTGTTGATAAAGGAAGTTTGAGCCTTACTGACATGGCTGTGGAGGATGGGAAACACTGGCTATAAATAAATTAAGAGTTACACAAATACTCACAGCAGGCTAGCTTATATACATGTTATTAGGACACAGATACATAGAAGTTTATTTCAGACATTGTTGTGAACACTCTGCTGTACTGTTGTCACCGAATGGCAAAAATGTATACAAGCTACCAACCAACAAATGAAATAAAATAAAATAAAAGGATACAAACATCAAATAGTAATAAACTGTACTAGCCTAGACGAGCATGGGTTATTCGCTGATTGTGAATTTGTTAATTTTAGGTCTCAGAAGGGTGCTCGCGAGCGCCCCCTATGCGCCCTAGATGTGCACTTTTGCTGAGCCCACAGTGGTGCGAGCTCCGCGTGTCTCCGATGCTCTGATGTCTAGTTTCTGCGTTGAGTTTAGTTTTTATTCTTACTTTGTTTGTTTAGTCACCTAAAGCAGTTTAAAGCACAACTTCTCTGAGACTCACCTGAGAATGTGATGACGCTTTGTGTCACTAGAGGGAGTACAAAGACTCACTTTAACCAGGTGTCTAGAATCGAAAGTAAAAGAGGCGGTAGTAGGAAGAGACGCCAATTCGAGTCTTTAAAATAAACACTGGTTGTTTAAATGGAGCATAATTTCTGGTAAGTTTTCTTTATGAAACCATGTAGGTATATAAAATAAGCTGCTGTTTCTGCTCTCCTTTTAATTGAATTTCAAAGTCGGATCATTTCATTTCAACAGTTTAATGTGACAATGTCTGACCAAAGCGGCAGAAAACGTCGACGATTTTAGTTCTGAAGCTTGTTCATACGTTGAAAGTGGATGGGGTTTTTAAGTTAAAAAAAATAATAACATATATTCACCATGAAAGCATTATAAAAGTAGTCCATACGAGTCGTGCAAATAGATATGTAAATAAAGTGAAGTTTACGACATTATTCTCGCCTTTAAAATCTATCTTGACAGCCATTGCCTTTATTCATTTCCTAGGTAAGACAGTTTTGACTATTCTGCTACAGAGGAAAATCATTATAAGGCTTTGAAAGAAAGTAAATTATGGGCGACCTATTCCTTTCAGACACAGACTTTGAGTTTGAACAATGTTGTTGTTGTTGTTGTTTTTAATATAATAATAACTTAATTGTAGATGAATGACCATGTGAATTGTGAACAATTATAATCAATCTGTCTTTATTGTCAGTCTAAAACTATATACTATGATTGCTGAGAGAGCTCAACGCGCTGCATATGAAGAAAACACAAGCAAATAGAAAAAAAACACCAGCAAATAAAGAAAACGTTTTCATCAGTTTGACAACACATGTGCTGCAAAAGTTCACAACACACCCAAATACAGAAACATGCTCCAAATAGGCCTGCTCACAATGCACATACGATCAGGATGTTTAAATAAACAAAAAAACTCACTTTTCAGGTGCACACCACTAGGAGTAAACATTGAACAATAAGTGGTCCCGCCTAGGTTCTTCATTTGTAGGTGTTCCCTTAAAACAATTTCGCCAGAACCGGAGCCAGGACAAACATTTTGGGGGGCTTGCGTGAAAAAAAATATTATTAAAATATTAAAATGAAAATATTAATTTAATTCTAAAAGTAGCCAAATAATCATAATCATCATCATCATCATCATTCAGAGGGCTTGAGATCGCCGGGGCTGGTATGTGCTATTTGCAGCACGTTTCTGTATTTGGTTGTGTTGTGAACTTTTGCAGCACGTGTTGTCAAATTGATGAAGACGTTATCTTTATTTGCTGGTGTTTTTTCTATTTGCATGTGTTTTCTTCATTTGCAGCGCGTTGAGCTCTCTCAGCCACCGTAATATTCAAATGTCAAAACAATGTAAATTTATCCACTGCTAATTTTAGCTGAAAAATTCAGGTTAGGTTTCAACATATTGATTTCAGTTTAACATTGGATGTGCCCTATAGTCTTACATAGTCAGAACTTTGAGAAAATACTGATTTGTGAGAGGTTTCTTTACAAAGTTTTTGCCTCAAAGTTGCTAAAATAAATTTTTCATTGTCTCTTTATTTTGATGGTCCCCTTTAGGCATTCTGTTGAATATAAGTAACATTGCACCAACATGTCAACTAACTCTCACTAGAGTATTAGATTATAAGTAGACTGACTGTCTGCTTAATATCTGCTAACTATTTATTTTGATGATCCCCAACTGACATTATGCTGAGTATAAGTAACTTTGTAAGAGCATGCCAACTTGTTCTATTAATCCTTACCCCATATTCTACTAACCCTACCCCGGCTCCTAACAGTCTACCAATACTCAACTAATACTCTATTGAGAGTCTCCTGTTTTGCCCTCTAATGCTGCGTTCGAGACGAGGTTGGACGTTGGAATATCCCAAATTAAATGTCCCACTTCATCCCTCAGTGTGTTCCAGTCACTCACACGTCACGTTCACATGTTGACTATGTGATGTTGCCACAACACAACGAGTGCATATCGTGGTTTTGTGTCAGTTATGGCAAAAACAGAATAAAAGCAACATAATTGCTTCCAAAACAACTGATGAAAAGCTGAAATGTAGATATCATTACATAAACTTCATGTCTAATGTTAAAGGAACACTCCACTCCACTCCCCTAGTTGAGTTTTACCGTTTTCGAATCCATTCAGCCGATCTCCAGGTCTGGCGGTACCACTTTTAGCATAGCTTAGCATAGTTCATTGAATCTGATTAGACCGTTAGCATCTCGCTCAAAAATGACCAAAGAGTTTTGAAATTTTTCCTATTTAAAACTTGACTCTTCTGTAGTTACATCGTGTACTAAGACTGACGGAAAATGAAAAGTTGTGATTTTCTAGGCCGATATGGCTAGGAACTATACTCTCATTCTGGCGTAATAATCAAGGAACTTTGCTGGCGTACCATGAGTGCAGCAGGCGCAATGATATTATGCAGCGCCTGTGACCCCCTGCTTGCACAGGTAGTGTGCCTTGCAACCATGGAGACATTTGTGAGAGACACTGTGTAATATCATTGCTCCTCTGTGCACATTTAGTCCACAAATGACACATAGTGAAGGACAGGCATATCATGTGACATTCCAGGAACTAACAGAGGCTTCCAGAGATCACTAAAACCATGGATATAACATGCAGATCAACACATTTGAAAGTAATAGATAAACCACATATCGTCACAATCGTGTATTTGTGTTCTTCACGCCATGTCGGGTATTCATAAAAATAGATTATATTTATAATGCAATGCTAATCGAGATACATTTTCTCATTGTGCAGAATAGCATAAAATAATATATTTTCTGTCTGATTTTTGATCTGAAGCCAAATCACATCACAGAAGGTTATTTAAAACACTCAACTTGATAACATGCTAACGAGCCCAGAGATGCACCTGTTCTGAGCAAATGTAATGCAAATAAATCATTTTGTAAAGCTCACTGATTTTTTTTTTCTTTTTTTCAAGAAGGACATTGGATATAGAGAAGTTTGGTGAAAGAAATGAAGGATTAAATCTTTTTGAATAGAAAATCATCAGTAATTATAATAGAGACAAAAGAAAAGAATAATTAAAGCCATAAGCAGGCTGGAGAGGTGTGAATGTGTGTTCAGGGGAGACTGAAACTGAATGGGGCAGTTAGCACCATATAACAATCAAGACAATACACTTGAATAGATGCTTAGATGATGACAATAAACATCAGTTAGAATTTCAGAGTCTTTTCAAAATAAAATCACATGACATGGTGTTGAAAAACATTTAATAAAACTCTGCTTTCAAATGAGACCTTACTTATGCTTTTAGTGCAAAGGGTTCATGAACTGTATCTGTTTTAGTTTGAGTATGTAATTTCTTGGGATTTTCCAAAAGCGGGTTTGCTGGCTAACAGGTTAATGTATTTAAGCCCTTTGTTTGATTCACCCCTTGCCAGTTCTTGTTTTGATTCTGTCCATGGTTAGCTTGACATGTTAAACTGTTATGATGTAGTTTAGTACCCTTGATTCTTTGTTTTTCTAGTTAGCTATATTAGGTCTATTTTATTTTATTATTTTTTATTTTATTTTTGGTTTGGTCTTAATTAAACTTCTGCTATTTATTCAAAGTTGAATTAATGTCAGATAATTATAGTTTATTTGCATGGACATGGAAAGCCGTTCATTTTTATTTTTTATCATATTTACATTACACTTTGTAATTGACCTACACTTCATGCATGCGGTTTGGTCAGTAAGTATGCTTTCTCCACAATGTAATTTCTCAGCAAATTGCTGTAAATAACTTAAAATAAATAATTTTGCTCAAGAGCATGATCTACATGCTGCATTCCATTTGTCCTCGGAAGTGGGAAATTCCTAGATCCCAGTTGGAACTATTACCTGGAACATTCCCTCAAGTCAAAGTTGCGACTGGGAAACTCGGGGGAAGTGCAACAAACTTGACCTTCACTTTCTAAATCACAGGACAGGGCAGTTTGTAGGCATAGGCAAAATCACTTTCCAGAACCTATCACTAATATTTGTAAACTGCCTTGGATGAAAGCATCTGTTAAATGAATAATTGTAAATGTAAAACTGTAGTGAATTCAAGCTATACAGTAAATATGTGTAAAATTGTCTTTTGTCAGCATCAGCAAAAGGAAGAGACAGAGACCAGAGTCTCCAGAGCTCAGTGGCGTGTCTGTGAAGAGTGACGGATCTATGATGCAACACCCTGAATTCAGTGATGGACCCACGACCTCTGACCCTGAGTTTGTATAAACATTAACTTGCTAATTTATTGTAGTGCATCTCAGAGGAATAATTTAAGAAAATGCATAAAATAACACTAAATGTACTACAAAATATGAAACATGCTTTGGAAAGGGGTGCAGCTTGAGCTAAAATCATCCCAGCTAACAAATTTTTGTTCTAAGTACATTTTCCAAACATTCTTTTTTGGTTATGGAAACGTTAAAACGTCCAGGTTTCTTAATATTAGAGGAATGTTTTTTTAAAAGGTTAGTATGATGTTCTTGAAACATTCTTTCAATTTCATTTTTATTAAAAACTCAACATTCTAGGAACGTCATTTAATGGTTAGTATGATGTTTCTGAAACATTGTGTCAAACAGTCAAACATATATAAAATATATACAGACTTCCGCGTACGCACGTGAAACTTTCGCATAATTTACAAATCGTGCAGTTTCACAATGTCAACAAAAGGGGGCAGTACTAGATTTTAGGCCAGAGAATCGTGCCAAAAGCAGAACGAAACAGTGCTACTTGTGCGCACTGCTCGACTCACAAGCCCACAAATGTGTTTACTTGCTGAGTGTCTCGATCACATGAACAGTAAAAAGCCAGTGAGAAGTGTTCGAGTTCGGCGTAGAGGTCTCAGGTACAAGCTGCAGATCTCTCTGTGATTTAATTCAATTTAAAGCCAGTTGAAACAGCGCTGACTTAATCAACAACACTAACGAAATCAGGAAAAACATTTAGCCGATCCAGTTAGAAAATTTAAAAAAACCAACAATTCAACAACATTTATCATGGATTTACAGTGGTAACACTAACTTATACCGTGGTATTTTGTCAGAAATGTAAGATAATATCTCATTTTTCATTTTTAATGTAAACGTATTAAACGAGTAATAAAGACCAAATTACAGACTATTTTTTGTCATAAACTTTTTTGTTCATACATATTTATATTAAATGTGTTATAGACTAAGTACCATAACTCCATTATATATATATATATATATATATATATATATATATATATATATATATATATATATATATATATATTTTTTATTTTATTTTTTTTACTTTTTATATATATATAATTGAGAAGGAACTGGCCCCCAGATGTGTCCACGAAATCGAATCTGGCCCCCTTTTTAAAAAAGTTTGGACCCCCCTGGCTTATTTTCTTCATTCAGTTTCAACAGCACTAATTGCAAGCAGAGCCCTAGACATAAAGCACTTTAGATATAAAGGGAGGCACATTAAAAAAAAAAATAGCTGGATTCATCTTAGACAACTGGTCTAAGAAAGCCAAATTTTGAGCAAATACAGCTTTATTAATTCATGCGCATACATACTCTCGCTTTCTTCATAGAACTTACAAATAAAATAGGTTATAGTATAAACAAATCATAAATTGTAATGCGTGTGCACGTGATACATTTCATGTGTGCATGCAAAACTTTGTTGTGTACGCGCGATATGTTTCTCGTGCGCACGCGAAAGTTTCATGTGCTCAGGCGATAAGTTTCTTGTGCGCATGCATAAGTGTATATCTTGCAAAGGTCCCTTTAGAGGCTCCGTAAAAGGGATAGTTCACCCAAAAATGAAAATTATTCCATGATTTACTCACCATCAAGCCATCCTAGGTGTATATGAGATATATATCTTCTTTCAGATTAACACAATCTGAGATATATTTAAAAAATATCCTTAGTCATCCAAGGTTTAAAATGGTTGTGAATGGCTACCCATATTTTGAAGACAAAAAATAAATAAATGAATAAATGATATCCATAAATAAATGAATAAATGAAGACAACTATCCTTATTTAAAACTGTATAAAGTAAAATAACGGGCTTCTGGCATGACAGCCATGCGCATTCGACATACGTCCAATGACATGACATGCGTATGGCTGTCGCACCAGAAGCTTATTATTTTATTTTATAACTTTATAACTCTATCACTGTATAGCTTTTTATTTATACTTTAAAAAAGGATATTTGTCTTTGACAAACGCATTGATTCGCTTCAGAATGCCTTTATTAACCCCCTGGAATTATATGGATGCTTTTTTTTTTTTTTTTTTTTTTTTTGCCTTCAAAATGTGGGCAGCCATTCACAACCATTATAAACCTTGGAGGACTAAGTATATTTTTTAAATATACCCCTGATTGTGTTCATCTGAAAGAAGATATATTCACACACACTTAGGATGGCTTGAGGGTGAGTAAATTATGTGATAATTTTCATTTGTGGGTGAACAATCTCTTTAAATTTCTCAAGATCTGATTAAAGAAATCCATAAACAGCATTACCAGCTTCACTTACTACTAACCAGACTGACCTTATTTTCTCTCACATGTCTCTACAGAAGTTCTTATTAAGAATTAACAGAGGTTTAGATGTTGATGTTTGGTTGAAAATGTTTTGTTTGAGGTCACCATCAGGAAGATCAGTGTTCACTTTAATTGGGGTCTTAGTGTAATTGGGGTTTATTTCTCTTTCAGCAGTTTTAGGTGTTTTTATATTGCATATTTGCATTGATAAAGGGAAAGATTGAAGAAAAGGCAGATCAACATGTTTTTTTAATGGCACTCAAATGACTGCATTAAAGTAGTTTAAACAATGTTTTTTTTTTTGTAGATTCATGTCTGACTTAAATGATTATGGAAATTTAAGCATTAATGAAAAAAGTAATAAACTAATTCAGCGGTTGACACAGCCTGTTTTGTAATAGTTGAGACACACAGACATCAACACTCACCATACAAATCTCAACAATGGTGATAATAGTAAAATAATTCAGCTGCATAATTTTTTCATGCCACAATTCATACTGGGAGCCAAGAAGGAGTTTTGTATGCTGGCATTAAGCATGTCACCATTGTTGTTTCATGCTGATTGTTTGTTTATTTATTTTTTTTATTTCAGGGCTCGAAATTAACTTTTTTACTTGGTAGCCCTGGTGTTCCTAATTTCAAAAAGTTATAAGCACCAGTAAAAATTCAGGAGCACCACAACTATATTTACTATTGTAAATATAATTAATTTTGAAGCAGTATTCTCACTGGTGTTCTATCAGCTTTGACATTTAAATCTGCATTTTTGTGATATTTACCCCCAGGGCACTGATTTTTTTTTTATTTTTTTTTTTATCTTTTATAAAGGGCATTTTTTCTCTAATCTCATTAAATGTGTGGTTCATCTTTCATTTAAAATTATTACATTTGTATTTGTTGTATATATGTTCTAATTTGTTTAATATAATTAATGTTGGAAAAAAAAATGATACTTTTAATGATATTTTTAAACATGAAACTAAACCACCAGTACATGGCGGCAAGCGACTGTCTGACCTCTGACCGTCTTAATGAGTGAGTAATTGAGTCATTCATTCAAACGATTTGTTCAAAAGTATGAATCATTCAAGAATGAGGCAATTGATTATGGATGGGTCATTGAATCTTTGACTTAACTGATTAGTTCAAAATGCTGAATCATTCAGTAATGAAAACATGATTGTCTTCTCATAAAATGCACTATGGTTCTGCTGTGATCTTTGTTTGGAACTATTTTCGCTGCTGATACAGAACAAAAACAGATAATATTGCATCTAAAATGTAAGTGGTGTAATTTTAACTACTTTTTACAGTTTATTGAACTGTTGTATGATTAATTTAAATACACTCTTCCCATAAATTTTGCGTCTGAAAGGGAAACTCCTACAAATGCATATGCAATAAGGTCAGCCACAAAAACAACCCAGTCCACTCCTTTTCAGCACTAATTTTGAACTGTGTGTCTTTAGTAAATCCTGACAGTTCTTTTTTAACACCAAAACAGGGTTTGCGCTTTCGCAAGCTGTTAGTAAATGTGGCCCTTGGTCATGTAATGTTACTTAACTGTATCATACTTTATAAATATAAAAACTCAAGTGTTATTGTCGAGCCCTGTGTAACAGTGTTCTTTCATCTTCTATCTTTTCTTTCTTATTATTCTTTGTAATTCTAAATATTTTGGATGCTTTATTGCAACGTTTATACATGAAAGCAGTTCTTATGTTTAGTAAAACACTATAACTATAACTAGATAACTTGTTTGAATAGTTTTTTTTTTTGGATAAAAGGCCACCATGGTTCCAAATGCCATAACTTTTGATTGTTTTGAGACATCAACACAAAATTTTCGGTTCAGATGCAGTTGACATGGTTGTGCACAAGTTAAAAATTGAAAGTATGACCTTCTATATATGCATTCTTATAGTCATCATGTCAAGCATGAATAATAAACAAATGAATAAATTGCATCACTGTTTCTGGGGTTTTCTCAACAGTGATGTAACATAAGAATATCCAAGATCAATAGCTTGAGCTTCTGTTTACCACAACTGCTGTGTAAGTTTGTGACGGCCCAAGTGGTGGCCACACAAGAAGGGTAATGTGAACATATCGACACGCACACACACACACACGTACACATGTTTACATGGATATTCATTTAAGGTTAATCTTTATTTAAACTTATTTTGTCATTCACATTCATTTTGGTTTCAATATGTTTGCTTTAATAATTACACAAGACGAACAATATTCATTAATTCTTTATTTGGTTTGCATATATTATATTTATTACACATCTTTTATATACGTTGTTAATTATTTGGGGTTGACACAAATTAGTTACATTGTATCTGTTTCTTATATTTGTTTCTATTTTTTGAGTTTAAGTTTACCGTTGACGGGTGGCAATCTCGTCAGGGTCTGCTACAGCCGCATCCTGGTGTCACAAAAATTGGTGTCTGGCCAGAACAGGGCATTTAAACACTATTGGTTCCACCCAGACTTTCCATTTGCTGAAGTTGCCCGGGGGAGAAGGAAATGTTGTTGTCTTTTGTTAGTTGATTTATGTAGTTGTACATTTGTGGTATTTGATTGCATTTTTCTTTATTTTGATTTGATATATTTCTTTGTATGATTCTATTTTGATTTATTTGGTGTTATATGTTAAATGTTAAGTCTCATTTGTTTCCCTCTTAATTTGTAATGGGCCCATCCTTTCCTTTATAAGTTGTTGCTTTGTTCATTAGATGAAGTCAGCTTTAGTTTGTTACGTTCATTGTCTGAATAGTTTGACTTTATTTTCTTTTTGTTTTGTTGTTTTCTTTATTATTATTTTGTTGTATGAGTTGTAAAGTTGATTTTTTTCCCCTTGGGTTCCAATAAAAACCCATGTTTATAGTAAGTAGACGGTGTTCCTTGTCTTTGGCTCCTCGGTGCCTCACAAAGTTAATGAATGTTTATATGTGAATATAACCCTGAATTCAATCTGTTCATCATATAAAGTGATTGTGTCTCTTCAGAAAATTTGGACTTAACTGCTCGATAAATATGGGTTAGTTTTTCAATCTCTTTATAAACTTTTAAGCATCAATGTGTCAGTTGCATAGTTGTCTGTGGAGGGACAGAAAGCTCTCAGATTTTATCAAAAAGGTCTTCATTTGTGTTCCAAAGATGAATGAAAGTATTATGGGTTTGAAAGAACATGAGGGTGAGTAATTAAAAATAAAAAAATGTAAATGTTTAGTTCTAACTCTTGCAAAAAAATTACACAAATTTAAGACAACACTTAGGATCAATACATATGGGAAAAGCTACAAAACTTTCCCACGTTCAAAGGATGTTCCTTTAAGAAAGCAAACTCATCCTTATATCATTTGAAGTTAGCTGTCATTCTGATGTTTGAAGGATGTTCCAAGAATGTTGTTCTACATTTTTTTTCCCCACCATTGAGGAAATTTAAAAAACCTTCTTCAAACTATGTATAAATAAAACATTTTACTAACATTTTTGAGACCAGATAACATTAAAATAAACTTGCTATTAACATTACTGGATGAACATTTATTCAAAACTTTAAAAAAAAACTTGCCAGAACATTAGACAAAGTTATAAGAATGTTTCCTGTTAGCTGGGATATCCTGTAATTAATATGTTTTTGATGGTCTCCAACAGTCATTATCATTTTACTATTTTTAATTTTTATTTATTTTTTTTTGGCAGGGGGAAGAAACATGAGCTGATCAGATCTGTGCCGTTCTCTACATCTCACTATCAGAATCACATAAGGCCGGACCAAACTGAAGCAGTCCTGCAGACACACTCACTAGAGATTGGAAACCTGCAGAGAGTCAAAGACAAGCACAAAAGAAGCATGAAGAAGAAATATGAGGGATTATTTGAGGGAAACAAACTTCAAGAGAATCAAACCCCCCTGAATATGATCTACACACAGCTCTACATCATAGAGGGAGAGAGAGAAGGAGTGAATGAAGAACATGAGGTTTTACAGATGGAGAAAACAGCCAGAACACAACACTCACAAGGCACTATAATCTACTGCAATGACATCTTTAAAGCCTCACCTGAACCAGAATGTGAGGAGAAAGACCAAATCAAGACTGTTCTCACTAAAGGCATCGCTGGCATTGGAAAAACTGTCTCTGTGCAGAAATTCATTCTGGACTGGGCCGAGGGAAAAGCCAATCAGGATGTAGATTTCATGTTTGTGCTTCCATTTCGAGAGCTGAACTTGATCCGAGATTATCTGTACAGTCTTCACAGTCTTCTGCTGGACTTTCATCCTGAACTGCAAGATCTGGACTCAAATATTTATGAGGAATGTAAAATTTTGTTCATCTTTGATGGTCTGGATGAAAGCAGAATGACACTGGTGTTTTCAGACACTCAGAAAGTTTCTGATGTGACTGAGACTTCATCAGTGGGTATGCTGATGTCAAACCTCATTAAAGGAGAGCTGCTTCCCTCTGCTCACATCTGGATCACCTCCAGACCAGCAGCAGCCAATCAGATTCCTTCCAAATACATCAACCATCTGACAGAAATTCAGGGATTCAATGAGCCTCAGAAGGAGGAATATTTCAGGAAGAGAATCAGTGATGAGCATCAAGCCAGCAGAATCATCTCACACATCAGAAGAGCAAGAAGCCTCCACATCATGTGCCAAATACCTGTCTTTTGCTGGATCTCATCCACTGTGCTTCAAAAGCTCCTAAAAGAAGATCTTAGTGGAGAAATCCCTCAAACTCTGACTGAAATTTACATCCACTTCCTTTTGATTCAGATCAACATGAGGAATCAGAAGTATAAAGAGAGAGATTCAGAGAAACTCCTGCAGTCCAACAGAGACATGATTGTGAAACTTGCTGAAGTGGCTTTCAAACAGCTGATGAAGGGCAATGTGATGTTCTATGAGGAGGACCTGAGAGAGAGCGGCATAGACGTCACTGATGACTCACTGTATTTTGGGACGTATACTGAGATCTTGAAGGAGGAATCTGTTATTCATCAGAGGAAAGTTTACAGCTTTGTTCATCTGAGCATTCAGGAGTTTCTCGCTGCCTTCTACCTGTTTTACCTCGATGTAATAAAAAATGTTGACACTCTTAAGTTTTTTGATGTCATTTATAGCGTTCTAAAAAATGCAGTAGACAAAGCTTTAGAGAGTAAGAATGGGCATCTGGATCTGTTCCTGCGATTCCTGCTGGGTGTCTCACTGGAGTCCAATCAGAGACTCTTACGGGATCTACTGACACACACAGAGAACAGCTCAGAGAGCATCAGGAGAACCACACAATACATTAAAGAGAGGATCAAAGATGGACATGGACTCTCCACTGAAAGATCCATCAATCTGTTCCTCTGTCTGCTGGAAATGAAAGACCAGACCCTGTCCAGAGAGATTCAGGAGTTTGTGAAATCAGAGAAGAAACTCTCTCCTGCTCACTGTTCAATAATCGCCTACATGCTTCAGATGTCAGAGGAGGGGGTGGATGAGCTGGACCTCAAGAAATACAACACATCAGATGAGGGAAGAAGAAGACTGATACCAGCTGTTATCGACTACACAAAAGCTTTGTGAGTGTAACAATGAAGAAAATGTTTCAGCAGAGCAGGATTATCCTCTCTCTGAGGTTAATTAAAATTTATGATGTTCACAAGAATTAAAGTCATATTGAATTTTGAAATGTATTTATTTGAAAAAAAAAAAGAAAAGTTCAGTTCATAAGGTTCAGAATTTATTTACTTTTTTTCCAGTCTTTCTGGCTGTAATCTCACTGCTCATTGTTGTGAGAGTTTGTCATCAGCTCTACAATCATCAAACTGTGTCCTGAGAGAGCTGGACCTGAGTAACAATGACCTGCAGGATTCAGGAGTGAAGCTGCTCTCTGATGGACTGAAGGGAAACTGTCAGCTGGAGATACTGAGGTTTGTGATCAGTGGCACATTCTCTCTGTAGTGTGGATTATATAAACACTCAGTAGTGTTCATCAATTCATCTGGTGTAACTCATGTGGAGCCTCGCTGGGCTGAAAACTGGCTGTAACCCAGATGGGCCCCACATGGCTGTGCTGGCTGGGTGGAAAGTGCCTCAAAGTTCATATACAAACTTTTTGGCCATGACCAACGTGTGTTTACAGAGACAAGAGTGATAATTTAGAAAGTCTATTTCCAATTACATTTTTCAGGTAATAGGGACATTATCTGTGTGCCATATCACTTATAATATTTTTATCCAGAGCAAAAATGTGGCTTAGAGTTGACAGTGCATGAGGAAGTAGCATGAAACCTATTTTCTGTTGTCTGTAAACATAAATAGCAGGTTCAATCTGTGTTAAAGATCTCAGAACGGTTTAGTAAAATTATTTCCCTTTCAGTTGGTCACATTTGACATATGTCAGAAGTGAACTGACGAATCGGGTTATCGTATGAGAGCCTTATGACCTTCGAGTGTCTACTAAATGAGCCAATGAACATTGGTATGGGAGATTTGCTTGTCGCACTCTGCCCCTCAGCGCGGGTATAAATACAGAAGCGCATGCAAGAGCACTCTTTTTTTCGCTTTGGAGCCGAGCAGTTTGTTCGTTCTAATGCTACAAGATCTCCTGTTTGTGCCTACTAAAACAGATTCTTTTAGAGAGCAAGAACTCTTCTGTTTTGGTGTGACAGCATGCTGCCGCGGCGAGCTCATGAGCTCTTATCTCCTGTTTTCACAGCAAATCCGTCCAGGATGGTTAAGAGTGCACATGCAGTTGCGCTGCTGCTGTTTCGTGTGTGCTTCAGCACAATAAAAGAGTATTTCCATTCCTCTTAAAGAGCAGCGGACGTGACACTACCTCAATTTCTGGTGTCCCTGACTCCAGCTGATGGTCACAATTGCAGCATCTCATGTTTGAACCTTCAACACGCTAAAGCAGCTCTTGTGGATAGTTCATGTTCTCATTGTGGAATCTTGTCTATCGTGATGTTGAGGTCTAGACTTGCTTACCTTGGTCCTCTCCTCCTTCTCTGGTGGCCATCAGTGAAGTGCTACTTCATCAAATAGACCAGGTTATGGTCAGGGCTTCCCCGCTGAGATAATCTCTGTTGGCCCCTCATTCCTCTAATACAGCGCAGCCAGTGGTGCTTCCAGAGCATAATACTGGTCCCTCACTTGAGCTACCAGCCATTTATTTTGGAGCTCTCGCTGATGATCAGATGTCGATCGTGGCATCGGAAGGTGAGCTCCAGTTGTCTGGAGATGAAGACTCGACTACTTTGCCTTTATCTGGGAGAGTGGCATTGCTCGAGCCTGTTCCCAGAATTGATGGCTATGCTTTCCCGGGCTGCTGAGAGGGTCAGACTCGAGTGGGAGTTAATTTTTAGTCCATCTGTTATGCTGAAATGTCTGTCTTGCAGATATGGAATAAAAATGAACTCCCACACCTTACTGCCAGATTCTGGAAGATAAATTCTTCAGTGGGACAAGAGGATGTGGTGCTGGTCCTTCAAGAGTCACTCTCAATCTCTCTGTCTATAAAGCCTATAAAAACCCTGTCTTCATGTATTTTACAACACTACAGCTTGTGTTTCTTATTAAGAGTGGGTAATTTTATTGGTTTCTTTAGCTAACCTAAGTCTATGATATCCTGACACCTTGCACTTCTGGAGACTCCAGGTAGGTTGCAGTTCTGGGAAATGGTGGTGCTGGAGATAAAGGGTTCCCGATGGAACCCTTAAACCCTCACACCTAATTCTTCACCTTAATTCTTAATTATTTTGCAGTTAACATGTGTCTTTTCTTTTCCACCTGTTTTTGTATGACCCCACTGCCCCAATGAGCGTTTTGCTGTCCATTGGTCATGTTTTAACTTTGCAATTTCTTGTAATGCATTAGTATTACATTTTAGTATTATCTTTCTCATGAGCATTTCATTTTTTTGACTTTTCAGTTTTGGTTCATTTTGCCTGTAAAAGAAAACCTGCCTAATAATTATACACACCTGAATATGAGACGTTTTTCATTTCCAGCCTTCATGAACAATTATATATCAGAGTTCAGGTAGTGAACCTGCAAGCACCCTGTAGAGTTCCTCTGCCACCCCTTGTGGCCTCAGACATTGCTGAGTGTCTGTCACTAGGCCAAGCACTTGTGTACTTGTCACCTGTGCTAGGCTGGGTGCCACATGTTGCAACCACTACAGTGGTCCCACATGTGAATTCCATGGTAAGTCTCCATATGGTGAGCGTGTGTCTTTCCCTTGGCAGAGTCCGTCCTGTCATCCCTGCCAGATGTTGTCTCCCTCCTGTCATGGTTGGAGACATCCCAGGGCTATTCCATGTGTTGCAATGCCCCTTGGCCAGTTAATATGTGTATTTCCCACATGATATCTCCCTTCGGGTAGGATTTGGCCTCCGCAGTGCTCCCCAAGTCTTACTGAATGGGTCATGCGGAACAGCAGTAGACTTTCTCGGTGTAACGCTGTGCGCTGAAAGGGTCAGCAACTGTGGCGTTTTCAGGGATCTCAACTTGTCGGTTCACTTCTGACGTACGTAGAATGTGACCGACTGAAAGGGAACGTCTTGGTTATATACAGTGGGTACGGAAAGTATTTAGACCCCCTTAAATATTTCACTCTTTGTTATATTGCAGCCATTTGCTAAAATCATTTAAGTTCATTTTTTCCTCATTAATGTACACACAGCACCCCATATTGACAGAAAAACACAGAATTGTTGACATTTTTGCAGATTTATTAAAAAAGAAAAACTGAAATATCACATGGTCCTAAGTATTCAGACCCTTTTCTCAATATTTAGTAGAAGCACCCTTTTGATCTAATACAGTCATGAGTCTTTTGGGGAAAGATGCAACAGGTTTTACACACCTGGATTTGGGGATCCTCTGCCATTCCTTCTTGCAGATCCTCTCCAGTTCTGTCAGGTTGGATGGTAAATTTTGGTGGACAGCCATTTTTAAGTCTCTCCAGAGATGCTCAATTGGGTTTAAGTCAGGGCTCTGGCTGGGCCATTCAAGAACAGTCACGGAGTTGTTGTGAAGCCACTCCTTCATTATTTTAGCTGTGTGCTTAGGGTCATTGTCTTGTTGGAAGGTAAACCTTCGGCCCAGTCTGAGGTCCTGAGCACTCTGGAGAAGGTTTTCGTCCAGGATATCCCTGTACTTGGCCGCATTCATCTTTCCCTCGATTGCAACCAGTCGTCCTGTCCCTGCAGCTGAAAAACACCCCCACAGCATGATGCTGCCACCACCATGCTTCACTGTTGGGACTGTAATGGACAGGTGATGAGCAGTGCCTGGTTTTCTCCACACATACCGCTTAGAATTAAGGCCAAAAAGTTCTATCTTGGTCTCATCAGACCAGAGAATCTTATTTCTCACTATCTTGGCAAACTCCATGCGGGCTTTCATGTGTCTTGCACTGAGGAGAGGCTTCCGTCGGACCACTCTGCCATAAAGCCCCGACTGGTGGAGGGCTGCAGTGATGGTTGACTTTCTACAACTTTCTCCATCTCCCGACTGCATCTCTGGAGCTCAGCCACAGTGATCTTTGGGTTCTTCTTTACCTCTCTCACCAAGGCTCTTCTCCCCGATAGCTCATTTTGGCCGAACAGCCAGCTCTAGGAAGGATTCTGGTCGTCCCAAACGTCTTCCATTTAAGGATTATGGAGGCCATTGTGCTCTTAGGAACCTTAAGTGCAGCAGAAATTTTTTTGTAACCATGGCCAGATCTGTGCTTTGCCACAATTCTGTCTCTGAGCTCAGGCAGTTCCTTTGGCCTCATGATTCTCATTTGCTCTGACATGCACTGTGAGCAGTAAGGTCTTATATAGACAGGTGTGTGGCTTTCCTAATCAAGTCCAATCAGTATAATCAAACACAGCTGGACTCAAATGAAGGTGTAGAACCATCTCAAGGATGATCAGAAGAAATTGACAGCACCTGAGTTAAATATATGAGTGTCACAGCAAAGGGTCTGAATATTTAGGACCATGTGATATTTCAGTTTTTCTTTTTTAATAAATCTGAAAAATGTCAACAATTCTGTGTTTTTCTGTCAATATGGGGTGCTGTGTATACATTAATGAGGAAAAAAAATGAACTTTTAGCACATGGCTGCAATATAACAAAGAGTGAAAAATTTAAGGGGGTCTGAATACTTTCCGTACCCACTGTATGTATCCCTTGTTCCCTGAAGGAGGGAATGGAGACATACATCCCATTGCCACAGTTCCTGTGCCGCCGCTGAGCGCATGCCACATGCTCGTGAGTGCATGCACGCACTTGTCTAAGTCTAAAACAGAGTGCACTTGCATGCGCTTCCTTATTTATACCCGCACTGCAGGGTGGAGTGCGACATGCAAATCTCACACACCGATGTTCATTGGCTCATTTAGTATACACTCAAAGGTGATAGGGCTCTCATGCCAATTCGTCGGTTCGGTTCTGACGTATGTCTCCATTCCCTCCTTCAGGGAACAAGGGGTACATATGTAACTGAGACATTTTATTACAGTTTTGAAAATGTCTCTTCAGTTCAGCTATGTAGTTTATTGGTGTTATGTAGTTTAACAGTGTTGTTTTGGTGACCACCCATTGCTGAGCAGAAAAAAACTTCTAGATAGTCTTGAACTATTTGTAAATCAAAACTTGTATAGCGTGCACTTTGTGTTTCATTAATGATGAACGGACTGTACATTTCATATTCCACTACTTCGTAGGTAAAATTCACAAAAAATAATGGTAATTAGACCATTAGAAGTATTTTTGTCTATACATAATACACAAAATAAATCTATTTTCTCTCTACTTTCCTAAAGAAAATGTAATGCTCTCTTACACATCTGTAGGTTGTCAGGTTGTATGGTGACAGAGGAAGGCTGTGATTATGTATCTTCAGCTCTGAGTTCAAACCCCTCACACCTGAGAGAGCTGGATCTGAGCTACAATCACCCAGGAGATTCTGGAGTCCAGCTGCTCAACAACAAACTGAAGGATCCAAACTGCTCACTGCATATACTCAAGTATGTCATACAAAATTTAACACTCTTCAACCCACTTCAAATAGAAGCTCAAATATGAACATGCAACATTTTTTTATATATACATTGAGGAAAAAATCATTAAGACAGATTTCAAAGACCCAAATTACAGTGGAAATTAAACTAGATGTTTTACCATGATCTGGTTCAATTTTGAGGATGATACACCCCAGACTGTTTTTTGTTAGCTTTTGTCAAAGTAAAAATTAAGGTGTCATTCCAAGAACACTTGGACACACCAAAATGATACATGATTACCAAATTATATGATTCCATAATTTAAAACATTTTCATTTTCATAATTGCAATAGCAATGTGTGTAAATAGTGCAACAGCAAAAACTGTGACATAATATTTTTTTGTATACAACATTTTTAAACAAATAATTCAAGGTGTGATACCTAACAGGACCACTCTGAGATGCCAAGAGACAATTTAGGGCTTAGCTGCATCCCCAAGGGGTGGGAGCTCCATAAGGGGGCAGGATTTACAAACAATTTTTCCTGTCTGAAAGTCTGTTTTGAGGGCTATGGGTTTTTTTCTATGGCCTCTGCCTTTCCATGTGGCTACATAGTTCAGGGCAATAAACTAAGCCTTATCAGATGGTGTCCATGGTAACTGAAGCCCTTGCCCAAGCTGGTCCATTGGGGGAGGGTTCCACAGACCACAGTTTTAACACCTGCCGGTGAAAAAAAAAATTATAATCAAATTACTAAGCAACCACTGATAGGAATAACACAAAACTGATATCATTTTAAAGCTTAGAAACTCAGCTTTTTAATCATTTTGTTCAGCTCTTAACGAGTGCTGAGTTATCACTCTAAAACGGAGTGTACCCACCGAGGGGGCCACCTAGCCATTAAAAAATATATATTTTCCAAACTCCTGCTTATATAACAAAATAAGTGTCATTTGAAAGCTTAGAGTCTGAACTTTACAATGAATGTAGTCAATTTGATTAACTCCTAAGTACTGCTGAGTTATTTGCTGGAAAACAATTTAAAAAAATCATAATTTATGAATTTTTTTATACTATGTACTCAAATGTGTCAAAAGCATCATACAGCTCAGATAATCATGTGTTATATGTCATTTGTAAGGTCTCAAGGAGTAGAATACAACAAGTATAATTGTTTAGGGCTTTGACTAAACTTGAACAAGTTTTTTTTTTTTACGTGAAGAACAATTGGACATCATTATTTACAGCAGATTCTCATGATTAAAATGAGTCCAACATGAGCATAATCTAATTAGCCAATTACGAAATATTGCTCACACAATTATGACACATAAATCCCCACAGGTGCACAGATGCTAACTAAAATTAAAATGTAGTTGTTACTTGGCATTTATGCTTATATCTTCATGAAACATGCATAGATAGTACAAAACGGCACAACATTACTTACAGTGGGTTCTTCCAATTGAAATGAGTCCAAGATCAACATATTCCAATAAGCCGATCACGAGTTACTCAATGTGAAAGAACGATTTTAAAAATGCCCATCAGGGGGAGCAGGTGGATAAACAAAAAGGCTACCTTGGTTCAAATGCTGTAACTTTTGATTTCTTTATGGGATCACCACAAAATTCAATCTAGATACAGCTGACCAATTGAGGAACATCACCAAAAAAGAATTGTCATCCTACCTTATTTCCTCTCTGAGTTATTGCATGTCAAATCTGGGGCCGTATTCACAAAACATCTTAAGGCTAAAAGTAGCTCCTAAATTGCCGATTTAAGAGAAACTCTTAAAAATAATAGGTGTGTCAGTCCTAATTTAAGGAGTCCTAAATTTTTGCTCCAAGAGTATTTCACAAAGCATTTTAGTGCTAAAACTAGCTCCTAAATCTGTGAAACGCTAGGAGTAGTCAAGAGGACTCCTAAGTCACTATGACAAAATCACAAACAGTCCTAATCCACCCAAAGACACTGTCCACCATCAACACAATAGCGATAGAGCCTTAGGTGCTGAACCTTTTCCTCATAAATGTAATACATTTTGATTTACAGATTTGAATCTACGATGAGATGCCAAAAATAAATCTTTAACAAATAAATAAATATTGTCTGATTACATGTGGCAGTGGTTTTCACGAGTTCATATTTACAAATGATTGAATAGAGTAAAAAAAAAAAAAAACAGAAAGAATGTGCTAAGCGTATAGGCTATAGTAAGCTAAGCATATTTGGTGTGCTGTCCAAGGGGATCGAGCGCTCCGAGCTTGGAATTTAGCCCAAACCCAAAGTTCTCCCCATATCCCCAGCCAAGAGTGAGGAGCAAGGTGGCGGAGGGATACAGAAAACTGATGAAGTAACTATAGGCGAGTCGGCTCTTTGTCACTTGCATTTTGCATTCTCTTGAAATGCAGACATCCAAGAGGCAGGCAATTTTTATTAAAAAAAAAAAAAAAAAACTTTATTTGAATAGGGCAACATTTGTGTTTTAAAACCTTTATTTTATAACCTTTATATATGATACCTCATTCTACAATGTTTCTATGATTAAATCGCTGACTCTTCCCCTATCAGCCAATCACTGTGTGTATACTCCATAGCAACGAGCTCAACCCCGCCCTTACTCTTAGCTTAAGACTTCTCTCTATTCCTTAGTAAAAGTTTGTCTCAGCAGCTTTGTGAATAGGTTTTAAGAGAAAACTCTTAGCTAAGAACTTTTACTGCTATTTAGGAGAACTCTTAGTGGTAAGATAAAATGTTTTGTGAATACGGCCCCTGAAATGTATATCAAACTTTTATTTTTTTTGTCTTTATCAGCAGTTTCTCAGCATGAGAATGTCCAAATTTAATTTATTTTATTTTTTTATTTATTTAAAAATGTAAAAAGTTTTCTCTTCTAAACGATAACCTTTCCTTGCTAGAGATTTCAAGTTGAGTCATTATTTTTGTGCATGACATTTAGAAAACAAAAACATAAAAAATACCTACCTGTTCCAAATGCTGTATCTTTTGATTTCTTCATGCAATCACCACATAATTTGAGCCAGATACAGCTCACATATAGAGGAACATCACCGAAAAATAAGGATCCCACTACCTTATTGTCTTCATGAGATACTCTGAAAATACTCTCAGGGCTTAAGGGGTTAAAGATTATTTATTAAATATGACAAATAACTGTGTCTTTGTCTCAGTCGTTACATCATTTACATTTTAAAGATCACCAGTCATTTTCCAAATCCTTTAATTTAGAGTGGCGAGCTGCAAAAATAGCTTATATTTCCAAAAACCTGCAGTAGTCCGACAAGGAAAAGTGCACACTCTAAGATGAAATCTGTGTGATGAAAATGTTTACCAGCTTAAACATAAAACATAACATAATATAATGTTTCTTGTGCAAAAACATAGCTTCTTAGTGCTTTTTAAAGTATTGTTTGATAAGTTGTCTTCAGAGGTCGAATCATAAGGTTTTCAGCTTTCAAATGGTTTATAGTTAATGAAGATGAACTGAATAATTGAGATAAAATAAAGCAATGAACTGCTGGATGTAAATTGTCTGTGATGTTTTATACCTAGGCATGAATACAACATCATTTCATTGTGTTATCCCTTCATACTTACCAGTTTGATGTGTGTGTGTTTGGGTTTCTATAGGCTGGGTCATGGAGGAGAGAGCAGAATTAAACCAGGACTGAAAAAATGTAAGTTTTAATAAACCCATCCACACATACAGTCAGTGTATAAAACACCAGATTACTTAACATGATATACATTTATATGTAAATAAAACCACGCAGAAAGAAAGAAAGAAAGAAAGAAAGAAAGAAAGAAAGAAAGAAAGGAGAGTAAATGACATGATCAATAGGATTTATCCGGGGTAGCTGCACTTTAAAAAAAAATATTCTCACTTATTTCACCATGTTATGAATAATCTTTTTTTTTTCTCAACTACAGACAACTGTGATCTCACACTGGATAAAAATACAGCAGACTGTCGTCTCGCTCTGTCCGAGAAGAATCAAAAAGTGACCCGAGTGAAAGAGCGTCAGCCGTATCCCGATCATCCAGAGAGATTTGATTACTATGGTAACGTTTTATGTAAAGAGAGCCTGACTGGGCGCTGTTACTGGGAGGCTGAATGGAGTGGAGTGGCTGACATAGCAGTGGTATATAAAGGAATAAAGCGAAAAGGAAATAGTAATGAGTGTTTTCTTGGTTACAATGAAAAGTCCTGGACTGTTTACTGCACAAGTAGCAATTTCTCTGCACTACACAATAAAAAAAGTACTGACATACCAGCCCCTTCATCATCCAAAAGAGTGGGAGTGTATGTGGACGTGTCGGCCGGCACTCTGTCCTTCTACAGTGTCTCTGACACACACACACTAACACACTTACACACATTCAACACCACATTCACTGAACCCCTCTATGCTGGATTTGGGTTATATCCAGGCTCCTCTGTGTTTTTGCGTTAGATACACAGCTAAATAAAGAATTGAACTGATTTAGAAGTAGTTGCACAGATAAGTTTCAAAGGTAGTTAACAGCATAATACTAAAAGATTACATTGAAACTATGCCTCTGTAACCAACTGGTATACAATTAGAAATAAAGGGTCATAGTAAATTCCTGTATTGTATTGTACTGTTATCCTGGACTGTATCTATATTTTTTAGCCCTTTTGTACTCAAGTATAAAGCTCTGTCCCATACACAGAACTTTAGGTTAAGATTCTTTAAACACCAACATGCTACCATTGCTACTGTACAAATGTACTACAAGACTACCTTCAATAAATTCTTATCCCTACAAGAACTTTGGTCAAGCTTACTTTTTTTAATGTATTAGACTAAATCTAATACATTGGCAAGCCACCCAAACAGCTTCTCAGCCAAAAACAAGAACATCAAGTGCTATGAGATATTGATTTGTTAGCAGGATGATCCTTGGTATACTCAATATGCTATCATGTATAAAACTTTGTGTAGACTTTATCTTGTATGCATTTTATATATCTTTATCATATCTTTTTTATGTTACACTTAAAGGGATAGTTCATCCAAAAATGAAAATGACCCCATGATTTACTCACCCTCAAGCCATCCTAGGTGTATATGACCAGTGTTGGGGAAAGTTACTTTTAAAAGTAACACATTACAATATTGCGTTACTCCCTAAAAAAGTAACTAATTGCGTTACTTCGTTACTTTTTATGAAAAGTAATGCGTTACATTACTTTTGCGTTACTTTTTCTCACTGGGGCTGGGCTTGTTTGTTTTTTAATAACAACAAAAAAGTCATATTTTTGGCAAAAAGGCCCTTTCACACCAAAAGTGAAATGAATAAGCCTCAAGCTGAAGGAAAAGCATATTTACACCTGTACAGTAGAGGGCGCAGCTCAAACAAACCTTTCTAATGTAAAGTATTTTTTGCTTATTAGTATGGTTGAATTAGGTATATTGAAGATCAGCAGCAAAGACATTGGTTAATAATTGAGATTAAATACATAAAGTATATTTGTGTAATTTAATATAGTTAATTATTACAAGTTTGCAAAAATTCTGAGATTGCATTTCACTGTTTTTATTCATTTTGAGGAATACTGAATGTTTTCGTGCAAGTGAGATAAGTAAATGCATGTTCACATTTAGTCTAAAACTACAATAACCCCCATGTTCACACAGCGCACACAACACCCTCTGCACTTTATTTCTCTCAGCATGGGGACAGGAGATCTGTCAGTCAATAAATGTGAAAAAGTAACTTGCGTTACTTATTTGAAAAAGTAATTTAGATATTTTGTTGTAAATTGAAAAAGTAATGCGTTACTTTACTAGTTACTTGAAAAAGTAATCTGATTACGTAACTCAAGTTACTTGTAATGCATTACCCCCAACACTGTATATGACATTCTTCTTTCAGACGAATACATTCAGAGTTATATTAAATAATGTCCAGGGTAATCCATGCTTTATAATGGGAGTGGATGGTGGCCCAAAATTTGAAGTCCAAAAAATTGTACACATCCATTATAAAAGAAGTCCACATGGGTCCAGGGGGTTAATAAAGGCCTTCTGAAGCAAAGCAATGCATTTGTAATCAAACCTATACCAACAGAGGTTGAGAGTGTTTGCTGCCACAAATGGGCATTTGGAATGCCACCTTTAAAAGTTTTTGATGCTGCCGGTAAGAGGACTGAGTGCTGCTGTGTAACACAATATGAAGGCTTTCTGCCTTTGTTGAGCCAAAGTGTACTTGAAGTAGTATTCTCCTTACCTTGTATAAACTGTAGGCATCGACAAAGGCCTGAAGTATGGAAGCTTATGTGTAGCAATATATTTAATTTGAAATGTAATATGCAAAATGGCAATGCATTTCAGTATTCAAATGTACATTTTCCATACCATATATGCAATGTTTGGAGCAAAATTATAATTCAAATTCAATAATATAATTTACATTTGCCATTTCCTACACTAATTTTAACATATAATTTAAACATATATTTTAATGCTTTATAAGTTGCAAAATTAAAATGAAAATGTTTTACAGAAATGATTACATGTTCAAGCAAATATTGTAGCAAAATTATCATTTAAATGTTATTATTCTTAATTGCATTTTAATTAAATGCGGGACATTTAATGAAAATGCAATCGCACTGTGAGTGCAAATGCAATTAAGAAAAATAACATTTAAATGATAATTTTGCTACAATTTTTGCTTGAAAGTGTTAAACATGTATAATCATTTCTGTAATACATTTTCATTTTAATTTTGCAACTGAAAAAGCATTAAAATATATGTTTAAAATATATGTTAAAAGTAGTGTAGGAAATGGCAAATGTAAATTATATTATTGAATTTGAATTATCATTTTGCTCCAAACATTGCATATATGGTATGGAAAATGGAAATTTAAATACAGAAATGCTTTGTTATTTTACATATTGCAATTCCATTTTGCATATTACATTTCAAATTGAATATTGCTACACATAAGCTTCCATAATGGAGAGCACTAGAGCGGCTGTAGCATTGATATCGATAGTGGTTGAACAATCATTTAAAACCAGACATGTTTAGACCTTACAAACCTTACTATGTAAACATGGTGGACAGCTGCTGTGCGGCAGGATGCCAGAACAGAAGGGGGAAGGCAAAAAGTAAATCATTTTATTGTATTCCTAAGGATCCCGTATAGATGACTGAAATGGTTCACTACAATAAAACGTGCTAACCAACACAACAAAACAAAACAACAGATGGCTATATATATATATATATATATATATATATATATATATATATATATACTGTATATATATACTGTATATATATAGTCTTTTATCTCAGTATTTCTATAAGTGTTGTATAAGTTGTTTTTATATATATATATATATATATATATATATATATATATATATATATATATATATATATATATAGTAACCATAAATGACATGAAAGAGATTAAAATGTGTTAAACAACTGGGCTAGTTATATAAGAATTTCAGTAACATTCCACCGGTCACAATTGTGGCAGACCATAAAACACAATTTTTTACACACATTTTCATTTAAAAAAATGCTTGTTTCCAATGCTATAGTGTCATTGCCGCTACTATAAACACATGATGCAGTAAGTTTATTCGGGTACATGCTATCTTAAGCTGCTGTTTTAGACTTTATGCTTTATGTTATCCAAGCATATTGCATACTATTTTATGTATTAGGCAACAGGTGTATGCTTCCCTGACCAGATTGCCACTAGTTTAAACTAGTCTGTGATTTTCAACATGCTTGTTGTATCAGATTTGGTGCCACTAGGCGTGTAAGCTTCTCCATTAGAGAAGAAAAGCCCATCCAAATTAGTTTTGCAACATGCTTGTTGCAATAAAGGCTCATCGGGCTCAGTAACATGCTTGTTACTATTGCTGATTCGTGTTTTGACAGCATGCTTGTTACAAAGGTGCATGATACTCAATTGGCAACACGATTGTTGCTATGCGCTTAGCAACATGCTTGTTGCAAATATCATACCACTTCCAGCTGGATCATTTAGGATGCTATGTGCAATTCAAGGTCGTCTGTAATCATGCTCGCTTAAGGCTGCTCATTTACCTTTATCATTTATTATGGTTGGGGGTGGTTTGTTTTGGGGGAAATGTATCGCTGCACTCCCTGCTCTCTCCAGGCATGGCTGCTTGAAAGCCCACATCAGCTGACATTCATTTAACCCTGGGGATTTTGCTGTGTACGTGAATGGGTAACAATCCTAGCTGTTGAATTCTGAATGATCTGTAATCGATGGAGTTGTTTTTCAGGAAGGGCAAAATAATCAGTCCGTGATGTAACCAAAGTATGAATAATGACTTCAATGCTATGCTGAGAAAGAGATGAACGGAGTCTTGCAATGTTGCATAAATAAAAAAAAGCAGTACATGAAATATTGTATTTGTATTTATTTTATTTATTTTCAGTCTTGTTTTGTGTTATGTTGGTGTTTTACACCTTAAGTATGACGAAAAAGGAATTTCTATCCTCTGTATGTCCAGTACATAGAGTAGAATTGACAATAAAGTTGCCAATTGACAATTGAATTAACATTAAGGCATATTAAGACAAAACAATCAGTGAATAAAACAATGGACAAACTAATCAGTGACTGTGGAAACAAATACTAGTTATACTAGTAACACAGGAAATAGGGAATAAACAAAGAAAACTAGAACTCAAATATAACACGAACAGCAAAAAACTTCTGATGGGCATTAGCACGGTCAAATATGCTGTTTCATGTGATTACAGAACAATACCTTACTGGATCTAAACTAAAATAAAAATAGAAAATATTTATATAAACATAATAAATCATATACTTTAGCAGTTCATCATTTACAAATGAAAATTTTAAATATATGATATTTCATTTTTGTTATTCAAGCATTCTAAATTCTAATTAACGTCATAAAATCTTATAAATATGTTTCAGGGAGTACAGCAGAGAGCAAGAAAATTAGTTCAAAATGAACAAAAACAAAAATGGATGACATCATATTAAACAAGAGTCTCCCTTCAAAACTAGGATCATGTTTTGAGCATACATAGCTGTGTGTTTATAACGACAGGTATGTCTTTGTAGTCTGTCTTCTCTGCTGCAAAAACACAGGGGAGTCTGGATAAACCTTAAATCCAGCATAGAGGGGTTCAGTGAATGTGGTGTTGAATGTGTGTAAGTGTGTGAGTGTGTGTGTGTCAGAGACACTGTAGAAGGACAGCGTGCCGGCCGACACATCCACATACACTCCTACTCTATTAGACATTGAAGGAGCAGGTATATCTGTTTGCTTTAGATTGTAACAAGCAGAATAACTTCTGCTAGAGCAGTACAGATTCCAGGACATTTCACTATATCCAAACCAACAGTCTTCACTCAGCCCTTTCCTCCTGATTCCCTTATAAGCTACTGAAATATCAGCTTTTCCACTCCATTCAACCTCCCAGTAACAGCGTCCAGTCAGACTCTCTCGACACAGAACCTGCTCAAAGCCATCAAATCTCTCTGGATGATCAAGATAAGACTGTGGCTCTTCCACCCGTGTCACCTTCTTGTTCCCCTCAGACAGAATGAGTTTAGCATGTGCTGTGTTTGGATCCAGTGTGAGATCACAGGCATCTGAACACAAGAAGATAGATTTAAAGAAAGAACTTTTACAACACATATATCTTGTCACTGGATATGTTGGCCTTATGTGTCAGGATAACATGGCAGAGATAGGGATACAGTTATACTCATAATCCTGGAATAACTACTGGAATATCTACCCTGTCAGTAAGCAGGTTTGAGAAGCTGGTCATGTGTCGTACACAATGCGTGGTTTAGTTTTAACAGACCAAATCACACACAAAAAAAAAGAATAAATTTGCCATGCTCCTGAATCGTGAGCAAAATGAGCAACTGTTGCAAAGAAAAATTGTTAGGTAGTGGAGGGTAAAATCCTGAGAGGAACCAGACTCATCTGACAATAATAAGTGTGCAAAAAAAAAAAAAAAAGCAAAACAATAAGTAATTCATAATATGTATAATTTGAAAAGAATGTTTGTCCCTTTATTTCATGCCATTGATGTTTTCAATGTTAAACAGTAGTATTTTGAAAAAAGAAAAACAACAGATTGCTCAAACATGCACAATGATTTCCTAAGCAAGTTATTAATTTAGCTTTAAATTTCATTTACATTTCATGTACACATACAATTTGTGTTGCATTATTTAATGTTTGTGTGAAAGGTTTGTATTGAAAGAAATGATATAATGATTTTGGCCTGATTAGTGTTTTGAGACACTATTAGAATGTATATATACATATACATATATACATATACATATACATATATACATATATATATCACAATAATTGGCCTGTACATGCATCATGAGGGAAGCATTGCTTACACAGTGGTTTGCTGGAGCTTAAGTTTTAGATTAAAACATATCAGTAATTTAAAGGCAGGCTGAATTTTTAACAAGCTACCTTACTTTTATAAAGTAAATCCAATAAAACTTTATAAGTTCAAACAACTCAAAAATCTGTCAAGATAAAAAAAAAAAATATTCTACGTAAATACAACTTAACTGTTTCAGTGCAAAAAGTTAACTCAAAAAGTTAAAGGGTTAGTTCACCCAAAATTCTGTCATTGATTTCTCACCCTCATGTTCATATATATATGAACTGATTTCAAAACAGATTTTATTAAGTTAGAAATAATAATAAAAAAATTGTAGAATGACAACATCAATACACAGTTGACATGTGAGGATGTGTTTGTTTTACAACATACATTTTTGTAGTCCTGGTGAAATCCTGGTCTCTCCTCCATGGTCCATACTACAGTAACACAAACATACCAAATTACAGTGACACATCAACTATTTAACCAACCTATATATATATATGTGTGTGTGTGTGTGTGTGTGTGTGTACATGGGAACTTTGCATCATGTTTTCGACATTCCTTCATAAAAAAGATTTAAAATGAAAATACTGAAATGTTTATAAAATGATGAGGAACAATGTGTATTTTTTAATATCAATTATTAACTTATCAAAATCTCAACATGCAGTACTGAGCGAAATATTGGGCATACCTACTGAATTTTAGACAAGAACAATCTTGAAAAGAATTAACTAAAAAATAAATATCACTTTACACTCAATCATTTCCTGTCCTGCAGTGTGATGTACAGTTAATTATTTTCAAGATTGTTCTTTTTTAACTCAATGGGTTAGTTCACCCAAAAATGAAAATTCTGTCATTAATAACTAATTTTAACATCTTTAAGACCTTTCTGGACCTCGAAAGATTGCTGTTGATGGAGGAGTCAGATACCTCTTGGATTTCATCAAAAATATCTTAATTTGTGTTCCGAATGAAACAGTTAAGTTGTATTTACGTAGAATTTTTATTTTTTTTTTATCTTGACAGATTTTATGTTGTTTGAACTTATAAAGTTTTATTGGATTTACTTTATAAAAGTAAGGTAGCTTGTTAAAAATTCAGCCTGCCTTTAAATTACTGATATGTTTTAATCTAAAACTTAAGCTCCAGCAAACCACTGTGTAAGCAATGCTTCCCTCATGATGCATGTACAGGCCAATTATTGTGATTATCTAAATTATCACACAGAAAATGTTAACGGTAGTTCGATTTACTACCTCAGTGTGAAAATGTTAATTTTAGACAGGATCAGTGGTGTAGTCTACGTGATACGCAGGTATACGCCGTATACCCACTAGGAAATGTCAAGGATTTCCGTATACCCACTTAAAAAAGCGAGAGGATACGTAACCATCCAGTTAATCACAATAAGATTTGTGGTTTGTTGCTTTTGATATGAAACATAGTCTCATTTCAAATTCTGGCCATTTTACTACGAAATGAAAAAAAAAAAAACATACCGTTTTGGCGCTCTTTAATGTGTTGTGACCGCTGTAGCGCCTCATCAGTTCAAGAGAAGCGGCTGCGTGACCCGCCCGTGAACTGATCCTCTCCTCCGTTTAATACCAGTTACAGCGCGAAATAAACATGAATGAACTTCCGAAGGTATGTTAAAAGTCAACTCAACTAAATCCGTGTTATGTCTCGTGTATTTGCGTAATCAGTGTTTTAACCGCGGAATAACAGCTTGTAAACAATGTCACGTAACGTCACGTTTACCTCAGAAAAACATATTCAATGACCATAAACTCGTTAGTCAGCTATATTGTGACATACTGATAAGCCTCATCTTTCCATTATTGTTACACTCTAAAATGCTGGGTTAAAAACAACCCAAGTTGGGTTGAACATGGTTTGGGTTGTTTTAACCCAGCAGTTGGGTTTAAATGTTTGCCCAACCTGCTGGCTAGTTTTATTTAACTCAACTATTGTTTAAAAATTACTATATGACTGGCATAAAATGAACCCAAAATAGATTGGAAATTAAAAATCTGATACATAATTACTAGAGGCAACAATAATAATCAAAAGGTGATCATTTATTAATAAACAATTTAAATGTTTATTGTTTTATTATATTTAATATTAATAAATGTTAATTTCCAAACTATTTGGGGTTCATTTTAAGCAAGCAATACAGCAATTTTTACACAATAGTTGGGTTAAAACTACCCAATTGCTGGGTTTGTCCATTTTCAACCCAACTTGGGTTGTTTTTAACCCAGCATTTTGTAATAATAGTTGCAACTTGCACTCTTAAATGTGCATTGAAACTTGCCAGCTGAAACTTAAGATCCAGGGACCATATTCATATAATTTCTAAGGTTATCTTAACTGGCTGAGTTAGATGGCGATTGACACTAAACAGTAGAAAATCATCCAGTCTCTTCAGCTGTAAATGCCATTGGCTGTTAAAGTCTTGTTTTGCCCAGATTTAAGTCTTTCAGAATGCTCTCAATAACATGTAGCCTAGATCAGATGCATACTATATGCATTAGTGAGTTTGGCGGTGCTTATGGGGTGTCGCTCTGGGACGGGTGAGTATGAGGTTGGGAGGGAAAAATCACAGTATACTCACTACAAACAACTAGACTACACCACTGGACAGGATACATTAAAAGCTACAGTGTCATTTAAGTACATGTCAGCCTATCAATTTGAATGTTCATTGAGCTGTCGCAGCAATGAGAGAGAAAATTCCTGTTCCAAATTTCAGAAGCATGCATGTCCTCTCTTTGCGGATTTCTATTGTTTTTGAACTTCGTTTCAGCAATATCATCAAAGGGCCCATCATCAAGAACACGGCTGTAATTTTCACCATTCTCGCGTCATCACTACATCAGCAATTTCATCTCAGTGATAAGTATTTTCATTGTTTTATGGACTTTGGTTGTGTTGTTTGGTTTGTCATTTGGGTGTAGAATCATACTCTTTTGCTCTCTCTTATCACATAGGTTATAATAAGCAGAGCTGTATAGTGCAGTCACACACATTTGTTTGAGTCGAATTGCTTATTCACATTGTAACATGTAGCACGTCGTTAATGATCCACATGACACAGGTACCGTTCATTTTAGAAAATCACAAAACAAAGAATGGTGTACCATATTCGGCTTTATCGTTGCAAGGCTCAGGGAAACCCCAAACATGGTTTAAATTTTAAAGCAACATATACACCCAGATCATTACATCGTAATTGGAGGCTGCATGATTAACAGAGGGGAATAGAGAAGTAGCTCAGTGAATTCACTACATACTACTTAAATATGCTATGTATTGCAGCAGGCTTGCGAAGAATAGCCCTGGCATCAGTGCATCAATCTGCTCCTATTAATTGCTGCTCGATTCATCTCGGCAAGCGCTGCAAGTTATTACTTAAAGCATACAAATTAAGTAACATGACCTTGACATCTTTTTAAGCTTTGAGTGTTTGGACCTGCTGTCCAGCAGCAGAAAGCTATTTAACGACACATTTTTGTAGGCTAAATTATGGTGCATCCAGTGTCGAAGTAACTTCCTTTTGCAGTACTTGGATTTGTATCGTTAGAGGCAGAAACAATATTAGTGTTATTCGGTGTGTTGATAAAGGCTATGTCATTTACATGCTGCATTATAAACATGTTTTATTCTTGTTAAAATACCTGTATGTGTTTATATTTCTTCAGTTAATGTCTCTGTCTACGTTCTATTCTGCTACAGCGTCCTGAGGCCAACTCATCCTTCCATTCTGTCTTCTCCTCACTATGGCCTATCGTGGCCTCTTCCACGGCCTACATAGTCCTCATGTGACTGTATGGTACGGCAACTACTCCTCTTCCGACCACAAAGCTCTTCAGAGAGTGGTGAGAATGGCAGAGCTCATCACTGGACATAAATGTCCTGTAAGGCCAGGAGTCTATCAGACAAGCTGCTTGAGAAAGGCACACAGCATCATCAAGGATCGTACTCATCCTGCTCACCACCTGTTTGCTACACTGCCGTCTGGTAGACGCCTATGATCCATCTGATCACGCACAACAAGACTGAAGAACAGCTTTTATCTTAAAACCCATCAGACTGCTTAACAGCCGTCCTTCATCTAGACCTGCAATCACTGCTAATCGTATATACTTTACTTCTTCCACTTTGGACACTGAGACTTCTTACTCAGGAATACTTAATGCTCTTAAGATTTACTATTTATTGTATTGAAATGACACTTTTAATATTCTTTCATGTAGCTCTGTGACACTTTACACTGGACACAGATCTACCCCAGTATTCTTATCTCAGTACCTCAGGACTATTTAATACTCTTAATACTGTCTACTCTTATTGTATCTATTACTATCTATTACTATTATTGTATCTATTATTATTTATAGCCTTGTCACAAGCATTTCAATGCAGTTTTTACCCAGTGTTAACTATGAAACTGATAAATAAATGCCTCTTGACTCTTGACAGATCTAACATACACATGAGATTTCTGTCTCTTTACATTCACAGACATAACCGACTGTGTATCTGAACTTTGTGTATTTTTCACATAGACTTGTGTAACAGTTTAAACACAAGACATGAAAGAGAAGTTAGTTTAATACTCTTGCAACGTGTCATCTAACAGACAGCTTTCTGTTTGTGTACTTCAGATGTGTGCACTCAGAAAATTATAAATTAGAAGTTTGAACTGATATAGCTTTAAAACGCATGGAAATAATAAACGTATATGATGAAGAATTGCACTGTCCATGAGCGGGATCACGATATAGAAGATAATCAAAACCAAGCAGATGTCCTGTTAGTATTTGGCACAGTATCTGATGCAGGCAGGAGCTGTGATCGTGGGAAGGGTGTGGGGAGAAGCAGCTCATTTGCATTTATAGGCACATGCATGAAAACTGCATGTTTTTGCTTGCACACAGAAATGGGTCTTTAAAACATGGCATAATAATTAATCTGCGAGGTACTTTAAGCTGGACTTTCATAGACACATTCTGGGGACACCTGGAACTTCTTTAAAGGGCATAATAGGTCCCCTTTAAATGCTTTCTCTGGTCACAGTTTCTTCATTTTTTTCAGTTTTTTACCTATCACAGCTTCATTCAAAGTCCTGCTGTGTGCAAATGATTGCAAATATTCCATTTAGTTTCTTAATTACTATGTGACAGAATAACGTGGATAATAAATAAAAATATAATTTTAAGCAGCAATTACGGGCCTAACAAACCAATGGCAAGGTGCTATGCCATTCATACAAACAGAGATTAAAGAAAGTTGAAAAAACACTAGATTGCTTATGTTTGACATACTTGAGTATCTGCAGCGAGCAGTTTTTATCCTTCAGTTTGTCAGAGAGCAGCTTGACTCCTGAATCTCCTGGATGATTGTAGCTAACATCAAGCTCTCTCAGGTGCAAGGGATTTGAACTCAAAGCTGAAGACAGATAACCACAGCCTTCCTCTGTAACCATACAGCCTGACAACCTACAGATGGACAAAGATTAGTGTTGGGATGTTTGTAACGCCTTTTCCAGAATACTCATATGTAGACATGCATGCATACAGATTCAATTTCTCTTTATGCTCATTTATTATTTGGAAGTATTATTTAATTTCATTACTTTATTCATTTTAGTACTGGATGACCTCTGCAAAGTTTGTATGGGAGGTTCTATAAAATCAACAGTTTAAGGCAGTAACTTGTAAACACAGCACAAGATACTTGAATGTACAATCAAGCAAGACTTTGTTAACTACTCTAATACACAAACTAATCATACAAAACACACACAATTATTTATACAATGACAGGGGAATGGTGATATTGGTGATATTAACAGAGGGTAAATGGAGTCCCAAATGTCTAGAGTTAGACATTATTTCTTAGATCAAAACCTGAGAGAATCAACATACTAACAATCCAACCTTAGTTTGTTTGCTTGATAAGATTTGCACTAGTTCAGCAAGAATGAGGAGTTTGTTATGTTTGCGTTTGGATGCTCCTGTGAGAGTGTGTGTTCCTTTCGTGACAGAGTAGCTGGAGGGAATCTTGGCAGCGCTGATTGGCTGGCATTGTTGAGTTCTGAGGGACAACGCTCTGGCGGTGAATGGATAGTTAGCTTTGCTGGGTGGAGCTACGCGTGCTGGTTGCCAGGTTATGCATTGTGTCTCAATGAGCTGCAGGAAGCAAGGACTTTGAGAGGTTTTTCTTCAGTGAGGTTTAACGAAGGCTCAGACGGAATTGTTGATGAGACTTGGAATGAGTTCTTGGTGGTCGAAGAGCAGGTAAATGTGAAAGAATGGAGACGCACACACAAACCAAAGCAAAACCCTACTCGTGATTAATTCAGATTTGCTTAATTCAAGTTTCTGCTGGTTTAAGAGAAAATATTTCTCTGGAATGTGCAGCTGGGTAGAGGGGGTGTCCTGTAGGATATCACTGTTTAAATCTCTGTAGATGTGGGCCTTGGAGGGTCTCCACAGGTCTCCATTTTCTGATACGACCATAGATTTATGCATTTGGTCACAAAGGTGTTTCTTGGACCTTTAGTCTTAAAGTTTGTGGAACAAAAGAGGGTCTTCTTTATTGATTAGCTCAGTCAATACACACCCTTGATTGAGATTAGGCAGACATGGAAGAGACTGTCTCCTTTAGCAATTTAGGTACCACAGATTAATTTGTATGACTCACTAATGGCTTGGTGGGGGGATTTCTCTGAACTGTGGATTGTGGTGTTTTGTTCATTGGATGGTCTTGTTTGTGAATAATCCTACATCTTTCCAGTGCATATTTCATGATTTATACACTTCTAAAATTTAAAACATTCCAAAAAGGTGATGCCATAGAACAGAGATCTTAGATCCTCTTCTTAATATCATTAATTCATCTTTATCATTAGGATACGTACCGAAACATTTTAGCTGGCTATTATTAAACCTCTTATTTAAAAAACACAAATTTATCCTAGAAAAATAGTCAATTACAGGCCGATCTTGAATCTACCTTTTCTCTCAAAAATACTAGAAAAGGCAGTATCATCACAACTACATTCCTTCTTGGAAAGAAATGGTATCTGACAGGATTTACAGTCAGGATCTAGACCGTACCATAGTACTGAGACTGCTCTCATTAGAGTTACAAATGATTTGCTCTTATCATCGGATCGTGGTTGTAACTCTCTATTAGTGTTACTAGATCTCAGTACTGCTTTTGACACTATCAACCACAATATTCTTTTGAATAGACTTGAAAATTATGTTGGCATTAGTGGAATTGCATTGGCATGGTTCAAATCTTACTTAACTGAACGTTATCAGTTTGTAGTAGTAAACGAAGAGATGTCATATCAATCACAACTGAACTGAACTGAGCTGGATAATGACATCACTGTTTACTCCAATGCTGATATAGTTAAATTAACTAAATTAATAACTATTGATTCTTACAACGGAACGAATCAACATTGCATTTACTTGACAATGACACCATTTTCTTTAAGAGCTGCTGTGCAGCCAAAAATTATATACCAGTTATCACTGTAAAGCTGCTTCGACACAATCTGCATTGTAAAAAGTGCTATATAAATAACGGTGACTTGACTTTATATTATATAGTTTATTACCCTACTTTGTGCCATTTTTGACTTATGACTGAAAGAGTCATAATTATGCACCATACACATTTTGGGCTGGAACCAAACCAAAACCAAGACCATCACAGCAAACACAATTAAATACTATTTTATTTTTTTAGAAGTTTTACAACTGTTGTAAACCTTTTTCCCCCCTTACCTTAGTATCTGTAGCTGACAGTTTGGACTCTTCAGTCCATCAGAGAGCAGCTTCACTCCTGAATCCTGCAGGTCATTGTTACTCAGGTCCAGCTCTCTCAAGACAGAGTTTGAAGATTGTAGACCTGATGACACTATTTCACAATGCTGAACAGTCACATTACAGTCAGCAAGACTGAAGGAAGAAAAACACATGAAAATTAATCAATGAATTCTTAACCTCATTCTTAAACTGTATTTCAATGATATCTGCTTCATTCTTGAAAAAGACATTTAAATGAAATTAAGACATGATTAATCACTCACAGAGCTTTAGTGCAATTGATCACAGCTGGTATCAGTCTTCTTCTACCCTCATCTGATGTGTTGTATTTCTTGAGGTCCAGCTCATCCAGCACCTCCTCTGACATCTGAAGCATGTAGGCGATTGTTGAGCAGTGAGCAGGAGAGAGTTTCTTCTCCAAGTGTTTGCCTGATTTCACAAACTCCTGAATTTCTCCAGACAAAGTCTGATCTTTCACTTCCAGGAGACAGAGGAACAGATTGATGGATCTTTCAGTGGAGAGTCCATGTTCATCTTTGATCTTCTTTTTAATGTACTGTGTGGTTCTCCTGATGCTCTCTGAGCTATTCTCTGTGTGTGTCAGTAGATCCTGTAAGAGTCTCTGATTGGACTCCAGTGAGACACCCAGCAGGAATCGCAAGAACAGATCCAGCTGTCCTTTCTCACTCTCAAGGGCTTTATCTATTGCACCTTCCAGTAAACTATAAATTATATCAAAAAAATGGGATGTGACAGATTTCTGTCTATTGTAATAGTAAAACACATAGAAAGCAGCAAGAAACTCCTGGATGCTCAGATGAATGAAGCTGTAGACTTTCCTCTGATGAATCATAGATTCCTCTTTAAAGATCTCAGTGCAAATCCCAGAATACACTGAGGCGTCAGTGACATCTATGCCGCTCTCTCTCAGGTCCTCCTCATAGAACATCACATTGCCCTTCATCAGCTGTTTGAAAGCCACTTCAGCAAGTTTCACAATCACTTCTCTGTTGGACTGCAGGAGTTTTTCTGGATCTCTATCTTCATACTTCTGATTCCTCATGTTGATCTGAATCAGCAGGAAGTGGATGTACATTTCAGTCAGAGTTTGAGGGATTTCTGCCCTCAGATCTTCTTTCAGGAGCTTTTGGAGCACAGTGGATGAGATCCAGCAGAAGACAGGTATGTGGCACATGATGTGGAGGCTTCTTGCTCTTCTGATGTGTGAAATGATTCTGCTGGCTCGAGGCTCGTCTCTGATTCTCTTCCTGAAATATTCCTCCTTCTGAGGCTCATTGAATCCCTGAATTTCTGTCAGACGGTTGATGTATTTGGAGGGGATCTGACTGGCTGCTGTTGGTCTGGAGGTAATCCAGATGAGAGCAGGGGGAAGCAGCTCTCCTTGCATGAGCTTTGACATCAATATTCCCACTGATGAAGTCTCAGTCACATTAGAAACTTTCTGGGTGTCTGAAAACATCAGTGTGATTCTGCTTTCATCCAGGCCATCAAAGATGAACAAAACTTTACACTCCTCATAAATCTTTGAGTCCAGATCCTGAAGTTCAGGATGAAAGTCCAACAGAAGTCTCTGAAGACTATACTGATGATCCCGGATCAAGTTCAGCTCTCGGAATGGAAGCACAAACATGAAATCTATATCCTGATTGGCTTTTCCCTCGGCCCAGTCCAGAATGAACTTCTGCACAGAGACAGTTTTTCCGATTCCAGCGATGCCTTTAGTAAGAACCATCTTGATTTGGTCTTTCTCCTCATATCCTGGTTCAGGTAAGGCTTTAAATATGTCATTGCAGTAGATTGGAGTGTCTTGAGAGTGTTGTGTTCTAGCTGTTTTCTCCATATGTAAAACCTCATGTTCTACATTCACTCCTTCACTCTCTCCCTCTATGATGTAGAGCTGTGTGTAGATCCTATTCAGGAGGGTTTGATTCTCTTGGAGCTTGTTTCCCTCAAATAATCTCTCATACTTTTTCTTCATGCTGGTTTTGTGCTGGTCTTTGACTCTCTGTAGATCTCCAGTCTCCAGTGTGTGTGTCTGCAGGACTGCCTCAGTTTTGTCTTGCCTTTTGTCAGTCTGATAGTGGGATGAAGAGGGGGGCACAGATCTGATCAGCTTATGTATTCCCCCCCTGCTGAAATTAAAAAGAAAAGAGCAACCAAAAAGACAATTACAGACATTACAATGACCCTTGGAAACCATTCAAAAAATAATGGCTGCCAGATATAATTTTTGGTACAGAGTTCAGCTCCAACCCAAATAAAAACTCACCTGCCTGAAGCTTAACACTTCAGACCTTGATTAGCTTGATCAGGTGTGTTTGATTCAGGTTGAAGCAAACATCTGCAGGACTGTGGCTCTCCAGGGCTACATTCCACTCCAAATTTTTATGCCCTTCACTCGCTAACTTCCCTCTGTCTCTTGGATTCGGGTGAGCACCATTGCTTACAATGCAAGTGCCTACTACTGGTGGTGCATATGGTTTAAATGAAACACACTAAGCCCTTTATCACTTGGAATACACTATGGAGATGATTTATTATTTAAACCCATTTTTTACCCATATTTTTTTGTGCACCATTCTATATGCATATAAGTTGTTGGAGAAAATATATAAAAACAAAACAAAAATTTTTTACAGTGAACATTAGGTAGCTACAAGTATCAAATCTCAACATAATTAATATATTATACACTATTATGTGATTAATATAGCATAACCTTCAGTTAAGCGTGATCTGCTGTGATTTCACAATTAACCCTCTGGAGTCTGAGGCTGATTTGGGGCCTGGAGAAGTTTTGACATGCCCTGACATTTGTGCTTTTTTCAGTTGTTCATAAACATATTAAGGACAAAAGTGTCATTACACTGTATTCAGCACAAACTAGGCTACCGTAATATGTGAGGAACATATATGCACATGTTTGTGTTTTTGAAGGAATAACGTTTATGCGTGGTTATTGAAAAAACAAAAAAATTAAGTCACTGAAATAAGGCCAAAAATATATATTAAATCTGTGTTTACAAGACTTCTGGGTATTGGAGGTTGTAGGCTAGAGTTTTTGCTTCAAAATTATGTAAAAATTATAATGCCTACTTGTTCATATAAAACAATATATTGATTTAGTTTTTGCAAGACACTTTTTGTCAAGAAACACAGTATGCATGGAGGCGTGAATCATCATGAATAATGGCTCATTTACACCTGAGAAGACAAAAGAATTGCATAATAATGACCTGAAATGACTTGCATATTAATGAGGCCTTTCAGTCAGGTAGGCTGTGAAAAAAACTTCTGTAATCATGTCTCAGCTCAATTTAAAATAATGGTATTCTATTATATTCTTTAAAATATAATGTATTTCTGTGATGCAAAGAGTCTGAATATAGGCTTTTAGATTAAAAGCATGCACATTTGGAGAAATATTGATGGATTCTCATATGTTTATGTCAATTTTCTATACAGAGGAGTTATATTTATTCTATATTCATTGTCATAACTATGAGCACTGGTGTTTTCAGGTGATACTTGCAGCCGGAGGGCGATCTGTACACCTTTAGTCCACAAATTATTCTAAAGAAGAAGAGGACATTTCAGGAATGGTGTTTTCAATTCATACTTGTAGCCGGAGGGCGCTCTCTGTGCACATTTAGTCCACAAATTATTCTACAGAAGAAGAGGACATATCAGGAACTAACGGCATGTCTTCCAAAGGTCATTAACCATGGCTTTTACATACAGATAAACACTTTTCAAGACAATAAATACATGATTGAGACGATGAATGCCTGTATTGACTCATAATTTGCCTCTGAATAGCGCTCGCTCCGTGGGCGTGGCCGCATTAGCAGATAATGAGCTGAATCACGGACTTCTGACATGTGTGTCTTTTCATACAGATTACATAAACACAGAATTTTTGCTTTCGATATGACTTACACGATTTAAAACCTGACATTTCAACATGTCTTTAGACATAAGTGTAATTTTTTTGTGATTAGTATTCACTAAGTTATAGTTTATTTTCTGAGAACTATCAGATTAGACTTTGTTCAGAGGGAGAGGACAGATCATGCATCATTTTAGTTTTCTTTATTTTACAAAAAGCACAACATTTTGTTTTTACTTTGGGTGTATACAAATAAAAGAAGATATTCTATAGTTTCAATTGATATATTACTTATGTCTCTATGACAAAAAATGACAGAGTATTTTAGGTCTGTTTTGCTGCAATGTGAAAAAAAACTGCAAAACGCGCCGGCGCGTTTTCAGACCTCAGGGAGTTAAGTTCAATCAAGTTCAATATCCCCATATGTACACTATATTGCCAAAACTATTGGGACACCCCTCCAAATCATTGAATTCAGGTGTTCCAATCACTTCCATGGACACAGGTATATAAAATCAAGCACCTAGGCATACAGACTGCTTCTACAAACATTTGTGAAAGAATGGGTCACTCTCAGAAGCTCAGTGAATTCAAGCATGGTACCATGATAGGTTACCACCAGTGCAATAAGTCTATTCATGAAATTTCCTCACAACTAAATATTCCACAGTCAACTGTTAGTGGTATCATAACAAAGTGGAAGCAATTGGGAACAACAGAAACTCAGCCACAAAGTGGTAGGCCACGTAAAATCACAGAACGGGGTCAGCACATGCTGAGGTGCACAGAGCACAGAAGTTGGCAACTTTCTACAGAGTCAATAGTTACAGACCTCCAAACTTCGTGTGGCCTTTAGATTAGCTCAAGAACAGGGCATAGAGAGCTTCATGGAATGGGTTTCCATGGCCGCGCAGCTGCTTATCTGTCTGGCAATCCGATGGATAAGTCTGAGTTTGGCAGTTGCCAAGAGAACAGTATTTGTCTGACTGCATTGTTCCAAGTGTAAAGTTTGGTGGAGTGGGAATTATGGTGTGGGGTTGTTTTTCAGGGGTTGGGCTTGGCCTCTTAGTTCCAATGAAAGGAACTCTTAATGCTTCAGCATACCAAGACATTTTGGACAATTTCATGCTCCCAACTTTGTCCCTTTCCTGTTCCAACATGACTGCGCACCAGTGCACAAAGCAAGGTCCATAAAGACATGGATAAGCGAGTTTGGAGTGGAGGAACTTGACTGGCCTGCACAGAGTCCTGACCTTAACCCGATACAACACTTTTGGGATGAATTAGAGTGGAGACTGAGAGCCAGGCCTCGCCAACATTACTGCCTGATCTCACAAATGCGGTTCTAGAAGAATGGTCACAAATTCCCACAAACACAATCCTAAACCTTGTGGAAAGCCTTTCCAGAAGAATTGAAGCTGTTATAGCTGCAAAGGGTGGGCCAACTTCATATTAAACCCTACAGATTAAGAAGTCATTAGATGTCATTAAAATTCATGTTTATGTATAGGCAGGCGTCCCAAAACTTTTAGCAATATAGTGTAGCTGCTTGAAGTGTACATCAGAGTACACTCGCTTCCTCTGTCAAAATCAAGGGTATGAGGGTCTGTCCATATAAACTTCCCTCGTCTACTTTATGAAATGGAACACACTTCAAAATGGCGGCAGGGATTCCCCTGAGGGTATTTGCTTAGAGAAGTTGTCGAGTGCTTCTCAAAAAGTGGAGTGAAACGTAGCCCAGGACCAATGTTCGCCACCCCTTGTTTAGTGTTATTTTGAAAACTTTAGGATATTCATCTGAGATGCACCATACTTTAAAACGTACACATTTTTACTAACAGAGGGTCAGAGGTCATGGGTTCATGGGTTATTTTTTTAAATGTGCTTTTAATTTTTCTATTCACGCTTATTATATTTTGATCTATGACCACATTCTTTGCCATTCTGATAATTTTGCATTGTTTCAGTTTGTGCAATATATTTTTACATATTTTAAAATTTTTGATTCATGCTAATTATTTTTTGATCCATGACCACAATACTTTAGGCAGGAATCTGACCCCATATGGTAATGCTGTTTGTGGAGTTGTTTAATCAGATCTTGAGAGATTTAATGTCTTTTATCTTCAGTTGACTTCATATAAGGCTGTGGCTGAAGTCAGTTGTAGTTCTTGTGTTTCTCTTTCCTTCAGTGATTGTGCTCATTATCATCAGGTGTCTTCAATAATGCTCAATCATCACTCAATTAATCACTTAATTACCTAATTAACCTCAGCACGGCTTCAGTAGCCGCTTTTCCACTGTCGGGCCAGTGCGAGCCAGGGCTTTCAGCGGGCCAGGCTAGGCTAATAGCCCCGGACTTGTAGCACCGAGCCCAAAATCACGCTGTATTTCCACCGTCGGGCCAGAAGCTCCGCAGCGCTTCACTAAAACCCGCCCGTAACACGTCTCTCTTGAACAACGTCACACAAACACGTCATTTCACAAACAAATGGAAGTTTATCAGAAAAATAATCAACATAAAGAAATTAAAACATAAAGAAATTACTGGAAACTAACGAGATCGCAAAGTGAACATGATAAAAGCAGGCGTTTGTTGGCATTTTGTTGTTTACTTAATTTAAAAACCCAAACATCAATGTTTTACCAAACAAATTAATAATAATGAATTAATTTGTGTCAAGATTAAACATTAGTCACAGAAATAAAGTGGTATTTACTGTTATTTCACAAAAGAAAGAGGACACACATAGCCTACTTATTCAGTCGCGTCTGTTTCTGTTTATTTGTAGGCATAGGACAGTATTACATCACATTTACAAAGAATAATAATTTCAACAAATTTTCCACCAAAAATACGACATGAGGAGCGTTAGCACTCTCTCCAGTAACAGAGAAACAATCCCGAAAACAAGGAGTTGCTTTATTTTATGAAATGTGCAGAGCTAAATATGGATATCAGTCCGTTGAGAGATGAGACATGCTGACAGATAAAATAAATACATGATTGTAAAGCCTACGTATATTTGTCTGATTTCTTCAAGCCGTATTTACCATGCTTACTATGGTAGTAGCGCGCATTGCCCTGGTGATCAGAATCCACATCGGATCACAAACAGAAGTTATTTCAATCACTTGCTGCTGTCTGAGTTTTGAGCTATAATGATTTTAAAAGTGTTTAATGCTGATGTTAGCTGGTAACATACATGTAATCATCGGCGCTTCCGTCTCCACACACAAATAAACTCTGCCTTTGTTCGTAACCACTCCCTCAAGCCCGAGCTGGCTCGCTTTGGACCATGGTATTCGGCGGGCCAAAAAACCAGGGCCGTTGGCCCCGAGGAAGCCCTGACGAGGCACGATCAAGCCCCGGAAGTGACAGTGGAAACGCGACTGGCCCTGGCACGCACTAGCACGCTTTAGGCCCGACAGTGGAAACACGGCTAGTGTTACTTATAACACTCTGAGTTGGACTCATATAAACACTGGGCAGTGTTAATTTAACACTGGGAAGTTTGATGTGGTTTCATTGACTTAACTTTTTGAGTTATCTTTTTAAATTGACTTAAGTTGTATGAAAGTAAGGTGAACTAAGTTTACAATGCCAAAGTTCATGTTCATTTAACTTAACCCTTTGAGTTTCGTGTTTACATAGAATATTAAATACTTCAACTTACGATACGAAAGTAAAGTGAACTTACTAAATTTTCTATAATTCTGTTCATGTTCATTTAACCTAATTTGACTTATTTTCTTAGCTAAACCAAATAATTATTTTACTTAAATTGTTCTTATGTCAATTGTAAATAATTTTACTTAAAATATTTCAGCCATCTTTTGGTTGAGAACCTTTTCATTGGCATTAATTTCTGCTGCAAATAATAATTGATCTGATGTCAGCCACTGAAACATCAACTGCAAACAATTAAATTAAATCTTTCAAGATCTTAGCAGAGGATGATTAAACAACTCCAAAAACCAACTGAATGACTGACTGAATCCGCGTATGAATCTCAACAATGGTAACAATCAACAAAAAGCTTCATGCTTCAGTGAATTCTGCACCAATCAAAACTCATCTATGGCTCCCAGCATGCATTGTGGCATGAATTTTAGCAGTTTGTTTTGTCACCATTGTTGAAGTTTGTATGATAAGTGTTGATGTCAAAGTGTGTCTAAATGCCCAGTTTGAAATTGTTGCACAAAATATGTTTTCAGATAGTCTTAGTTTCTGTTAATGCTCTAGCACTCTTTCTCTCAGCTAAATTATTTTAATTATTCAGCATCAACCTTACTAATGTACCTGAAACTGTAATTTAAACCATAATCTCAATGCATAACACACATTTTCATGTCACAAAAGCAGACTACTTCAGCTGACCTACTTTATCAAAACACAAGTGTTCTTAATAAAACATTGTTGCATTTGGTGTAAAAAAAAAAATAAAAATAAGAAAAGCCAAGGGTCAAGTGCTCAACTAAAGCAAATGCTTTTCACTATAATGGTGACTTCAAACAAACAAAAAAATTCAATTAAAAAAATCAACATTAACTCTCAGAAACAACTTATGAAAGAAATAAAGGCAAACTGATATGTAATAACTGAATCTGGTAAAGCTGTTTTGGAGTTGTTTAATCATCCTCTGCTGAGATCTTAAGAAATATAATTGATTTGATTTGCAGTTGATGATTCAGTGGCTGAAATCAGATAAATTATTATTTGCAGTATAAATTAATTTAAAAGGGAAATGAGTTCTCCACTGAAACATGGCTGAAAAATTTGAAATAAAATAATTATTTACAATTGACATAAAAGAACAATTTAAATAAAAAAAATATTTATTTGGTGGAATTAATAAAAAGAAGTCAAATTAGGTTACATGAACATTGTATTGAAAACTATTGAACTGTAAGTTCAAATAACTAAATTTGTGAAGTTGAAAATACTTAATATTCTAAGTAAATACAGCTTATAAGATAACTTAAAAAGTTATGTTGAGTGAATTAACTTTTTTTACAGTGTAACAAAAGACAAACAAAATATCATTTTTAAACTTGTCTACCATTTGTCAATCTCCTGCTTCAAGCAAGTCTATAGCTTGAATGCACCAAAATCATATGAACTGTTGCAGAGAAAAACACAAACATAGCCCAAGACCAATGTTAACCACCACTGATTTGGTGTTATTTCACTGAAAGCTTTAGGCTATTTATCTGAGATGTACGGTGGCAGAGAGAGCTCAACGCACTGCAAAGAAAGAAAACATCTTCATCAGTTTGGCAAACCGTGCGCTGCAAAAGTTTACAACACATGCAAATAGAGAAACGCGCTGCAAATAGCACATACCAGGCCTAGCGATCTCAAGCCCCTTCTGCGATGATCTGAATGATGATGATGATGATGATGATGATAAGGCTACTTTTAGAATTAAATTAATATTCTAATTTTAATTCTAATACTAATACTTTATAGCGCATCACACACAACTTGTGTAACACCTATATCTCTTCTCATTTTTTTCAATACATATGGGCCACAAGAGAAATATTAAGAAATAAATTAAAGGTCCCATTCTTCGTGATCCCATGTTTCCAACTTTAGTTAGTGTGTAATGTTGTTGTTAGAGTATAAATAAAATCTGTAAAATTTTAAAGCTCAAAGTTCAATGCCAAGCGAGATATTTTATTTAACAGAAATAGCCTACAACGAACGGCCTGTTTGGACTACATCCCTCTACTTCCTTCTTTAATGACGTCACTAAAACTGTGTTTTGACTAACGTCCGCCCACAGGAATACACAAAAAAGGGGGCGTGGTCTTGTTGCGCTCCCACGGAGAAGAGCAAGAGTTGCGTTTGTAAAGTGTGTTTGTCGCCATGTCGTCGAAACGCTGTTATTTTCATCCCGCAGTCCAATCACCTTTGTTTGGCCTTCCCAGGGACGCTGTACTTAGAAATCAGTGGTTACAATTTATGTTTAACTCGGTTCCCGAAAATTATAATCCACATGTTAAACTATGTGCAGCACATTTTACTGAGGACAGCTTCCTCAATCTCAGTCAGTTTAATGCTGGATTCGCACAAAGATTATTTTTGAAAGATGGAGCAGTTCCCTCTTTGTCTGGAGAAGGCGTTGTTTGTGGACCACAACCGGTAAGTGTATTTTATTATTTACGTTGGTGCGTTTAACAGTTTCTGTAACTTATCACACAAAGGGCAACGCTGTTTAGCTTTGTTAACTAGATGGCAATTGAAACTTATCCGACCAAAACTTTTAAAAAGTGTAGTAATTCAACCGGACACCATCGATTGTTTGTGTTTGTTATGATCAGTTTAAATTATTTGTTGATTATATCTGTTGTTTACTGTTTAACCACATGCTGGTTTAGCTGCAGCCACGCGAATCATTGTTCTATGTTTAGGCCTATGTAACGTTACCTACTGTAAATAAACAGCTTACCATTGTGAAACATCCTGCAAAAGACGTGTTTGCACAGGTTCTACTCGATCCTCTTCATCTATGTTCTCCGGGTCTGATTCCGGCTCAAATTGATAGGGTAAAATTAAAGACATGTTTACAATAACACTGAGCGCGTGCATCTCCACGTTATGGTAAGAGGCGTGACTTTTCCGGGCACGGTGCGCTCAGAGCTGTCGAATCACAACACAGGAACCGCTGGCACAATCAGAACTCGTTACGTATTTCTGAAGGAGGGACTTCATAGAACAAGGAAGTCATCAGCCCGTTTTTATGACAGTGGAAACAGCGGTATACAGATAAGTAAATTATGTGAAAAATACTGTGTTTTTTTACACGCGAAACACATGTTATATTGCACACTATAAACACAATCAAAGCTTCAAAAAAACACGAAGAACGGGACCTTTAAGGTTAAATAGTGTTATTAGAACATGTTGAAGTAGAGCTCTCATGAGTTTTTAGTTTCACTTTCTGCAGTGAATAATTGACTGGGATTTCAGACATAAAATCAAGTAAATTATTAAAAAATATATATTATTTATTATGAATAATTAATTAATTATATTTTTTAATACAAAATAATACCCCACAAATCATTTGTCCTGGTGCTGGGACTGGCACAGACCTCAAAGAAAATGTTATAAGGGAACACAAACAAGTGACGAACCTGTCTGGGACCGCTGGCTGGGATTGTTCAATGTTTACTCTTAGTGGTGTGCACCAAAGGCGAGTTTTTTTGTTTATTTTAACATTCTGATCGTATGTGCATTATGAGCAGGCCTATTTACAGCGCGTTTCTCTATTTGCATGTGTTGTGAACTTTTGCAGCGCATGTGTTGTCAAACTGATGAAGATGCTTTCTTTATTTGCTGGTGTTTTTTTTTTCTATTTGCATGTGTTTTCTTCATTTGCAGCACGTTGAGCTCTCTGGGCCACCGTAGAGATGTACACTACTTTAAATTAGAAGGTTAATGTTTATACTAACGGAGGGTCAGAGGTCATGGGTCCATCACTGAATTCAGGGGGTTGCCTCATAGATCCGTCACTCTTCACAGACACAACACTGGGCACTGGAGACTCTGATCTCTGTCTCTTCTTTCTGATGATACTGACAAAAGACAAATAAAACAGCATTTTAAACCTGACAGCTTTTGTCAAGCTATATTGAATGCAGCCTTGATTTATACATTTAAATTGACGCATTTACAAATAAAGTAATAATTATCAATTTTTACAATGGAAGTGATTAAATCAAAAACAAACTTTATCTCGATAATAATTTTCCTATTGTCACTGTGAAGCTCCTTTGAAACAATATACAAAACAATATGCCATTCACTCACCAACCACCACATGCTTCTGGAATTCACTGCAAGTCATTTTGCATGAAATTGCCAATTGTTTTTATCATGCTGATAATTTTATTTAGTTGAACATTATCATCTAACATTGAAAAGAAATAAAAAATTTTAACAAGTTTCAACTCGACTGTGACTTTTACAAAACCAGTTGGAAGTTTGTACTGTAAATGAAAACATGAATGCAAATAACTTAGCATTCTTTATTGTCTTAACAGCATATCCAGCATGAAAATAAAAGTCTTGTAAACAATTATGTGGTGACAGTAAAGACCAGAATCCACAAAATACTAACTGCATAGTATACAAGTACTGCACAGTATTCTCATAATACATATATATTACTAAACAAACTGAACAAGTACATATACAAAAAATGTATAAAATACATATATATTTTAAATGAAACTATCCTTTGAACAGATCCTGTTAGAGTACAAAGTAACAAAGTAATTGGGTACACTGTAATGGAGTGAAGTATCAGTCTTTAAAGGGATAGTCCAAAAATGAAAATTCTCATTATTTACTCACCTTCGTGCCATCCCAAATGAACATGACATTCCTCACACAACACAAAGATTTTATTTTTATTTTCTGTGAGTCTATATGTGTATGACAGTTGGTCAGAAGGGATAGTTAATAGTTATCTATTGTTTCACTTCACTGGGGTTGTATGGATAACTGTCACAGTCACTGTGTGTGGTTTTTAAAACGTAAACGTTTTCAGTGCATGATGGGAGTTTTGTACTCTGGTGATACCCAGCCTGCATAGCAGCGTGAAGCGTTTTGTTGATTATCACCATTGTTGAGATTCATATGCTTATTCTTGATGTCTGTGTGTGTCTGAATAATACAGTAGTTCAAAATCTTTTATGCACTACATGGTTTTAAAATCATTCATGATAACCGTTTGCTACAACATTTTGTTCTCGTGCTGTAGTTTCACAGAGTTAGTAACATAAATCCTAAACATATGTTTACTTACTGTACCTTAGATGAGATCAGGCCAGCTCAGGATGACAACATCATAATTTAAAAACAGCTAATACCTGCTCACTGTAAAGCACTGATCTGACTGCTTTACAAAATCATATGCACTGTTGCAGAGGGAAAAAAAACTAACATAAGAAGCCAAGGGTCGAGAGTTTGCAAATGCGTGTCTAAAAGTGCAGTGGAACGTAGCCCAGGACCAATGTTCGCCAACACTGATTTGGTGTTATTTCACTGAAAGCTTTAGGCAATTCATCTGAGATGTATCCTATTTTAAATTAGAAAGTTAATGTTTATACTAACAGAGGATCAGAGGTCATGGGTCCATCACTGAATTCAGGGGGTTGCCTCATAGATCCGTCACTCTTCACAGACACAACACTGGGCACTGGAGACTCTGATCTCTGTCTCTTATTTCTGCAGATACTGACAAAAGACAAATAAAACAGCATTTTAAACCTGACAGCTGTTTGTCAATCTCCTACCTCAAGCAAGCTATATTGAATGCACCCTTTATTTACATTTATAAATAAAGTAATAATTAACAATTTTTACAACGGAAGTGATTCAATCAAAAACCAACTTTATCTCGATAATAACTTTCCTATTATCACTGTGAAGCTGCTTTTAAATTATATGCATTGTGAAAAATGCTATATAAATGAAGATGACTTGACTTTACTATAAGAGGAACAGTAACAGTGGAGGTTCTGGAAAGTGATTTTGTGCCTATCTGTGACAAGACGCCATTCACTCACCAACCACCACAGGCTTCTGGAATTCACTGTAAGTCACTTTGCATGAAAGCATCTGCCAAATGCTAAAATGTCTAGTGTTGTACCTGGGGTCAGAGGTCACTGTTGCATCACTGAAGGCAGAGGGCAAATTGCAGCTTGATCCAGGAGAACTCATTTTAGAGGCAGTGTCCTCCTCCTTTCTTAAAAAGGTGTTGAGAGACCTTTTTTTGTGGAAACAATAAATTAAATATAAAATATAAATTAAATAAATTAAAACTGCAGTTCGTAAGTTTTGCCTCTTAGTCGCCATCTGTGTTTGAAACCTGCAATTGCAGTTATTTGTGGAATTATCATCTTTACATTGGTTGTGCATCGGCAAGGCTCAGCGCGGATGAATCTAATGTTTGCCGTCAGTCACCACATCAGTGTGGATACTGTACTTCTGAATCACAGATTCTAGTCTTGGAAGTATGACCAAAATAAACATTTTCACCAGAGAATATCTGTGGCAAATTTGAAGTGACATGTCATCCACTTTTGTTCTGACTAACTGAGAAAAAAAAGCATTACAGTAAATCGTGCTGCCAACGGTGATTAAATCTAAAGATCGCTAAGCTCATTTCAAACTCTGCAAATTATTATTATTGTTATACTTTGTTCTCAAATTGTTAATGTTATCAACATCAGCATTGCGTTACTATGTTTATTTAGTGTGTATTAGCGTTACCTCTAGATTTAAATTTCTGTACAGTCTAATCTCTAAAGTTAATTTGCCATACCAAACAATCCGCCATCAAAATGAGAAGTTTAATTATTTCAGCTGCTGTGAGAAAAGGCTATAAATGATCCGCTTCCTGCAGCATCCTCACATGATATGCCAGGTGAAAAAAAGTACATTTCTATAATATACTTAAAATGCTCTATTTTTGTGCACTAATTTTGTACTTAATATACTAAAAATTCTTCTTTAGTACTTCTTAAGATCATCTTAAGAACATCTAAGTGTACTCAACTGTGCTATTTTGAGACACCATGAAAAATGAACTAAAATATGCTTTTTAAATATACTATCTCTGTATTTAAAAAAATATATTTAGATACCACTTAAAGTACATTTGAACCCACAGTGTACTTACTACAAGTGGTAGCTAAATATATTCTTTAAATACAGAGATAGTATATTAAAAGCACATTTTAGTTCATATTTCATGCTGTCTCAAAATAGCACAGTTGAGTACACTTAGATGTTCTTAAAATGATCTTAAGAAGTGGTAAAGAAGAATTTTTACTATATTAAGTACAAAATTAGTCCACAAAAATATTGCACTTTAAGTACATAGTAGAAGTGTACTTTTTTCCACCTGGGATAGCCTTCTAGCTGGGACTCCTTCTTATGTAAACAGACGTGACATAATGACACAAAGAGTAATTACTATTAATCAACAGCAAAATGATACTTACATCACAGTAATTTACTGCTCTTGTTTTACAACTTCATAATTCACATTATAAAGTTGTCTTTAACCATGCCACTGAAAGAAATTATATTGTTTACCACTTTAATTTTGTTTAAGTTAATTGTTTTGGTGATCAGTGTTCCATTTGCTCGGGATCTTGGAACTTGTTTTCAAGTAAGTAGTGTGAAAAATGCAAACATTTGCTAAAACATTGACAAGCCAGAATTTTAAAAAGTTAGTTGGCTGATTTTGAGTTAGTCAAACTATGTTATTATTAGCATTATTTCAGCATAATGATTTACCAACAGTGTTGGGCAGTAACGCATTACTATTAGTTACTGACAGTAACTAATACTGTAATGCATTACTTTTTAAATAAATGAACTCCGTTACCGTTACCATATGGTGCGTTGTGCATTACTTTTTTAAATTAATTAATTTTGGCTGAAGTGTAGCCTACAGCCTAACCTGTTTACAGCAGCGACGCATTGTAGGATTGGTGGATGCCAACCACTGTAAACACGAAGACACACTGTGGGCGTGTTTCCGTTTATTCAAGTATGAGCGGCAGTCATGGCGAGTCAAGGCGAGAACAAGACTAGTTTGTCAAAGTGGAAATATGCTCATTATTTCACCTTAGTTGAGCATAAAGAAAAAAACCTCTTAGTTAAATGTAAACTGTGTCTTTCTGGTGCGAAGGTCCTATCAACTGCGATAAATAGCAACTCCAATCTGTCGAAGCACCTCCAGAAACGACATGCCTCGACAAAGCTAGAAGCTAACCCGGTGTCGGTGGACACACTCGAAGTGAGTGAAGCCCCTCCAGCCAAACAACAGCGACTAGATTTTAACCAATCTGTTAGCCAGGGACAGATCAACAAAGCTATTGCACGGTATGTTGTTGAAAACATGCAGCCTGTCTCCACTGTGGAGTCGCCGGCTTTCAGGCAGCTCGTTAGCATGATATCATGTTCAGGCGGCACACAGCAAATGGGACGAAAAACTTTTTCCAACTACTTGGATAAAGAATATTCAAAAATGGAAAGTGAGCTGAAGACAACATTTGAGGGGCTAGACTACATCGCGACCACTGCAGACATTTGGTCTGTCCACAACAAAAGCTTCCTAGGCATGACAGCCCACTGGATAAACACCGCTACTCTTCAACGCCAGAAAGCTGCATTGGCCTGTAAAAGGATCAAAGGTAGACACACGTATGATGCCATTGCTGCTGAGATCGATCACATTCATTATATGGACTGTCAACGAAAGTTACAGCTACGGTTACTGATAACGGCTCTAACTTTGTTAAAGCCTTCCAAATGTATAAGCCAGAATCGCTGGAATATCTGTGTCACTGTGGGTTTTTTTTTTTTTTTTACAGGCAATCAAAACACGATTTGCATCCGTCTTGGAAAGCAGCGATGCAATACTGGCAGCTGTCACACTTCCTATGTTCAAACTGCGATGGTTGAGAGACCAGAGGAAGAAAGAGATGGTCAAAGGAATGCTGGCAGCAGAGTGTCACAAGCTCATCCCTCGCCCTGGCCCTGTTCAGCAAGCAGCCAAGATGCCTCTGTCTCCGACAACACCAGACTCAAGCTCCTATAATGTGCAGGACTTTTTCTGTTTTGAGGAGGCTGATGATACCTTCAGCACTGTGGAAACCGAAGTAATGACCTACTTGAGAACAGCCGAAACAGGGATGGAGATTCTTAAACAATTTCCCACAATAAAGGAAATTTCTCTGAAGAAAAATGCAGCTACTCCATCCAGTGCACCTGTTGAGAGACTTTTCAGCCTGGGAAGTCTTGTACTGTCTCCAAAGAGGAACAAGCTGTCTGACCAAAGGTTTGAGAGACTTCTTCTCATGCGGTACAACCACTAGTTTGAAGGGTAAAACTCAACTTAAACGTTCATTCAGGTCCTAGCTAGTATGCACCTTTTGTTGTTTCAAATAAATAAATAAGCACACATTTGTTATTAAAAATATTTGTTTGTTAAAAATAATGGTTAGTTTAGTAGCCACAGTGACATTTCTGTTATATGTCAACAACATACCGTTATAAGCATTACGTTGTATTGCTAGGAAAAATGCTGTTTTTTTTTGTTTGTTTGTTTTTACATTTTTATGGACATATACAACAGCAGATTTTGCACTTTGAATACACACAGCTTACTTTACATAAGTTGGTGACATGCAACTCTTAATTTGTGGAAAATCTTTGAAAATTGCTCATAGATTTCATTTTTAAACAGCATTTATATTTTTTTATGTTTTTTTTTTAATGCGTATCATTTATGGTTGTCTATAATAGCAGTTTTTTGGTGCTGAGAATCTCGAAATTGATTCTGAATAATTCAGAGTGCTTTCATTTATTTATTTCAAAATGTTTTGTGTTATGTTGTACATTGTTGATAGTTTTCATACTTAAGCTGTGAAAGGAACATTTTTAAAGGCTCAAAATAACAGCTTTTATGATGCAGAAGCCACTTTATAGTTTTTGATTCTGAATATATTATTCAGCTTGTTTTGTTATTTCAGAAATCCTTGTGATATATTCAGTTCGTGCTGGTCTGACTTTAATAAAAGTGTTTAAAAATTAGATTTTGTTTAAGTCAGTTTTGTGTTTGTATAGACCATAACGCATAAAAGGGTATTAATGGGAACATTAAAGAACGTTCTTTAAAAAAGTAACTAAAAAGTTACTTTTAACAGTAATGCATTACTTTTTGGTGTAAGTAATCAACAAAGTAATTGAGTTACTTTTTGAATGAAGTAACTAGTAACTGTAGCTAGTTACTATTTCTTAGTAACTAGCACAACACTGTTTACCAATATCTTATTTCAAATTCACAAATGTTTATAGATTGATGTTTTACAGTAGTGAAGCAACCGCTGAGATTTTTCTTTGAAAAGTGTGATATCACCTTGCAACACAAGACTTTTTACCTTATAAGCGTGACCTATGAACATTCTTTGTTCTTCATTTTCTAGACAAACATCAATACCCAAGTATGCTGAACTGCTAATAATAGCCTACTGCTAAAGTTCGGTGAAAGACAAGTTAAACTCAATACAGATAAGTAAGCGCAGTTGCAGTTACAGCAATTTTTCAAACCTAACTGAACAGCAGTTCCTAGTAGCTATAATTCACTTTTTTAATGCGTTTTCTCTAATAGCCTATTTGTCAGTTAATATTTAGCATAGGCCTACTTTTAGAACATTTTAAACACGATGTTCAGTTATTGTTATATTCAGGTACATACATCTTACTTTTTATTTAGCTTTGAATGTTCGTTACAGCAAGAACTGGAAGTCTGGACACAATAAATAATTTATAAATAATGTAGTTATCCCGTTTCAGTAGCTTCTGTGAATGCAATAGACGAGCAGTATTCATCAGTGCTTTTGTGCGGTGATGCTGAATGCGGAAGTATTTTTTATAACGATAACCATCGCGCGTCGAAATATAATGATCCAGGTTGAAATTAAGGAAGGTCAAAAAAGCAGTTCTTTTTATGACTACATGAAGAAAAAGTTCTGAACTTACCCCAAAATATGCGGCCGTTTGCACACCCAGTGTTACCCAGGTTAACATCCTCGAAATGGCAAATTTCCCATTCTTTCACTTTCGTTTTTACCACTGCTCATTTGAAAGACAGTCGTGCTCCCTCTAGTGGCGCAGAGTGTCACATTCTCAGGTGAATCTCATCGAAGTTGTGACTGAAACACACAATATGAATTAAAATTAAACTAAAGATGGGAACTAGATATCACAACCATTGATATGGTTTAAGTAAGAAAAATAACAGCTTAATGCTGATATTCAACACTCTATTACATGATAGCCTAGTAGTAGCCTAATATTTGCTGAATAAAACTTAAATTTTTTCAAAAACTGAACAAAACTGTTCTCATTTCCAGAACCTCCATTTCAGAAAAACCTCTCCTTCAACTTCCCCTTCACACAGCTAAAAGAATCTGTGACAGTCAGATGTATTGTTTTATTTAATATTTTATGTATTTACATCTTAAACTAACGAAAACATTGTTCAAACAGAAGTACTTCATTCTCTTTAGCAAATACTTTCAAATATTGGATATTGATACTGGTCTCATTTACGTTTGTTTGTTTTTTTTTAATTGTTGGGAGAATACAGTAAGATGACAATGTTTGTTCTGTACACCTTATAAAAAAATCCTGTACCGGAGGTACGTTTCAGATCTGCAACTATTATAAATAAATATTTATGCTACTCTCATAGTTCTAACTCAATATTTTATCTCTCGCTCCAATTTAAAGCAGTTTATAGTGAAAACATTTTAGAGACAAAATTGCTCATCTTTTGCTTCTAAGTATGTATTATATTTTTATTATATGAATTATAATTATGTATAATTATACAGAGTTAATCTGTTACGTTATAATAAATGATTAATGTGTAAATAATTGTGCAGAGATGGTGTACTTTTCCTATTGACTAACATGCACATTCAACAACTGAATCCAAAAGGCACTTTAATATCAGGAAATTGTAAATACATACCAAATACACAAGTGGTTGAACAAATACTGTCCCATAGTAAAATATTTCTTTGTGTAAATACAACTTTCCAGTTTACAATAAAGACTTAATTATTTTAAAAAAATATTACTTTAAAAAAAGCTCATGTTACTGCAATTTCACAATACAGTTACACTAAAATGATACAGTTCTTAAAGGGATAGTTCACCCAAAAATGAAAATTTGATGTTTATCTGCCCCCAGCGCATCCAACATGTAGGTGACTTTGTTTCTTCGAAACAAAAATTATGATTTTTAATTCCAACCATTGCCGTCTGTCAGTCAAATAATGCATGTCAATGGGAATTTCTACTATAAGAGTAAACAAAACTTGCATAGACAAATCCAAATTAAACCCTGCGGCTCGTGACGACACATTGATGTCCTAAGACACGATCAGTTTGTGCGAGAATCCAAACAGTATTTATATCATTTTTTACCTCTAAAACACCACCATGTCCACTATGCCCTCCACATCCGATTAGTGAGGTCTGATCACGCTCTGACAACAAAAGTGATCTCTTGCTCTCATTGAAGCAAAGCGTGAGACATCACTTCCATCATCAGAACGCGTTTTTTGACCTCACTAACCGGATGCTGAACGCAGTTGGACATAGTGGTGTATTAGAGGTAAAAAATTATATAAATACTGTTCGGTTTCTCGCACAAACCAATTGTTTCATGTCTTAGGACATCAATGTGTCGTCACAAGCCGCAGGATTTAATTTGGAATTCTGCACCAAGGCTGAATTTTGGGAAAGAGAATTCAGATACAGTACTAGGGACCACTTGTCACAGATCCTCCCTGTCCTGGACTACAATTCCCATCATCCTCCCTGTCTCACACCTGCACGTACTTCCCTATTAACTCACCATCAGCACGGATTCCCCTAAGCTGGAGCACCTCGTTATCTCACCCTTATAATGGACTCTCACTCTGCACTCCCTTCTCGGTTATATTGTTTGCTATGTGTTGTGTTGTGATGTTCCTTTGGTGATTAAACTCCTTAGTATGTTGAAATACATGCCTGTGCCTCTCTATACCACACAACTGTAACAGAATAACCTGAGGTGACTAGAGAGTACATCAGCTTCAGTTTGGATCCAGACTCTTAAGAAGACCTCAGATGACCAACACCTATGAAGAGACGGCGCCAACTCCTGCGAGGACTTCAGAAGACGCAATCATCTGGATCAACATGCACATTGCCTATATATCCTAATTATTGACAATATGTAATTCATTTTTACAGAAGATCTTTGCTTTTATTTTCAGTTAAACTGCTAACTCTGATTGTAAATTAATTACCTAAATTATATTATTTGCTAACTGCATTCTTTAAATTGTAATGTTGACATCCATTCTCTGTAAAGCTGCTTTGAAATTATATGTATCGTGAAAAGCGCTATACAAATAAATTTGAATTGAATTAAATTGAATAACCGACCAAAACATGTGAGGACTTCAACTGAAGAGAAGATGGGTATCTCCCTAGTACCGGTGCCCTCGAAGAAACACCAGCCCAAGCTTTCCACGGAGGATTGTCTCTGAACTATTCGGCAGGACGACATACGTGGAGGAATTTGCTGAGCTGTCTTTTAAGGTAAGCTGGCCAGATGCAATTTTAAATTCCTGTTTTCTGAGGGGTCTGGATGAGGATACAATCCGCTTCTGTGAACCTGAATGCCTCTATTCCCTTGTCGAATCTATTAATCTGGTTCTGTTCCTCAATGGTTCCGAATTTGAGATTGAAGTACCCGTGGGTGGGGAACTCCTGGGCGGGCTTTCAGGGTCGCCAGAGCCTCTGACCCACCATGGCCACCCAAGGCTCCGGATCCGCCCTGGAGACCTTTGCATCTGCCTGCATTCCCCTCACTCAAGGTTAGGTCTCCAGGGCGTCTGTTCTTCTGACAATAAAGAAGCTGAAGTCTTGGTTGTGGTGGCACTGCAGCTGGATGCTCTGCTTCCTGCTCTCCGTTGTTTGAAAATTTCCTAACGGCTGCTCCGACTTTGGCCAGTCAAGTCTTGTGTTGCTATGCGTAATAGTTAACCATTAATTATTAATAGTTACAGTGGGCAGTGTTGATCAAACGTCATATTGTATATGACTTTGCGATAATTTAAAGGTGCCCTCGAATGAAAAATTGAATTTATCTCGGCATAGTTGAATAACAAGAGTTCAGTACATGGAAAAGACATACAGTGAGTCTCAAACACCATTGTTTCCTCCTTCTTATATAAATCTCATTTGTTTAAAAGAGCTCAGAAGAACAGGCGAATCTCAACATAACACCAACGTAACAGTCGGGGTGTACGACCCCAATATTTGCATATGCCAGCCCATGTTCCCAATATTATGAAAGGCATTAGACAAGGGCAGCCAGTATAAAGGTCTGGATCTGTGCACAGCTGAATCATCAGACTAGGTAAGCAAGCAAGAACAATAGCGAAAAATGGCAGATGGAGCAATAATAACTGACATGATCCATGATATCATGATATTTTTAGTGATATTTGTAAATTGTCTTTCTAAATGTTTCGTTAGCATGTTGCTAATGTACTGTTAAATGTGGTTAAAGTTACCATCGTTTCTTACTGTATTCACAGAGACAAGAGAGCCGTCGCTATTTTCATTTTTAAACACTTGCAGTCTGTATAATTCATAAACACAACTTCATTCTTTACAAATCTCTCCAACAGTGTGTAATGTTAGCTTTAGCCACGGAGCACCATCAAACTCATTTTGAATCAGATATATATAACAATATAACAGTATACAATACTCACATAATCCGACGCATGCATGCCGCATGCATGACGAACACTTTGTAAAGATCCATTTGAGGGTTATATTAGCTGTGTAAACTTTGTTTAGGCACTGTTTAAGGCAAGCGCGAGCTTTCCAGTACCATTAAAGGTACAGTTATTGAAAAGTACAGTTATTACAAAACTATTCTTCAAAGAACATTATTTGTACCATCGTGTATCTTTATTTCTGAGAGTATGTAGTATGACAGAAAACTGTAAACTTGCAATATCAGATCTTTATTTCCTTTATTTCCAACAATACTTCTTAAAACATCTAAGCTAAGTAAACAAACTATATGTAACAATTTCTAAAGGAAAAACACACACACTTTTATCAATTTGCGTTGCTTTTCAGGGCTGCACACACAAGAAATACAGTGGATATAAAAAGTCTCCACACTCCTGTTAAAACAGCTGGTTTAAAGGCGGTGTAAAACATGAAACAGACAAATCATATCAGAGCTTTTGCAGATTTAAAAAAAAAAAGACTTTTACCTTTCAGCAAGACGATGTTTCAAATCATACATCTAAATCAACAGAAGAATGGCTTGAGACTCCCATCCAAATTAAATGCTGTAAGAACATCAAAGGGTGCTTCAACTTTACAAAAGTTTAGGGGGGTGAACACTTATGCAGATATTTATTCCAAGTTTCTTTTAGCTTTATTTTTTCCTCTGAAATGTCACTGGTTTTTAGTGGAATTGCTTGTAATTTTGACACTGAACATGCAACATTTCTGATATGATTTCTCTTTTGTTTAAATTTTTACATCAAAAAAAACAGCTGTTTTAACAGGGATGTGAAGACTTTCTTTTCCACTGCAAAATGTTTTGCTCTGTGTCCCAAACATTATGACAGATTCAAGGTAATCTGAAACAAAGAAACAAAGAACAAATAAATAATGAGAGTAAGTGAATGAATATATAAGTAATACGCTTCTTTTTTTCATCTTTCTTTTTTTCATCTTAAACAGTAAATTTTATTCTTTGTATCATACGCTTGATCTATAAACATTTGATAACCAGTGTGAAAAGTTCAGTTAAAACACTTACCATCTCATACTCATGTTGACTCAACTCATCATCACAAGCTTTGCGTCTGTTTTCATTATGTTTGGACTGATTCATCTTTACCTTTTAAAAAAAGATTAGAGGAAAAACTGCATAAATTATGTATTTCAATTCCCACTAGATAAAAGTCATGACTACATTAAGGATTTCAGTCTGTGAATGACCAATTAATTTACCTGATTAGTAAACTATATATATATATATATTGCATACATTATACATTATATTATACATTATATATTACATACATTATACATTATACATTATACATTTTTCTTACCTGAGATTTAAGTGTGTCATTTCTCTTTTTCATCCTGCTTCCCCTTAAAAACAATTAATGTGATGTTATCAGATTTATATTCAAAAACCTGTTTAGTTTGTCTAAAGTATGGGATAATATTTAGTGTATATTTAATCAAAATATATTAGCATCACATTTTTTTTTCTAAGCTGACCCCCAAAAAATCCAATTAACCCAACTTCAAATGAAATCAATATCACCCAATTTAGCATGAAAACTGAATCTTTACTTAATACTGGTTGTTTGTGAAAAAGAGGTTAAGACAGTACAGATGAATATTGCAAACATCTTACCAAATCAGCACCATCGTGGTGATAACGACAGCACCACAAACCACTCCAATGGATATGTATAATATCACCAAACATCCTACAGCTGAGACAAAAAGTGTAACGTCAGAAAAGATTAATTTACTTCACTCTAGAATGAGTAATTTAAAGGGATTATTCACCCAAAATCCTGTCATCATTTACTCACCCTTAAAGGTGCTCTAAGCGAAGTCACGCGTTTTTAGGCCAAAACACTTTTTGTCACATACAGCAAACATCTCATTATGCGCTAGCTGCCTGTCCCCTGAACACACTGTAAAAAAACACGGTCTCTGTAGTCGCCACAAGCTCCGAAACGGCAACAAAAACAAACTGGTGCAGCCTGGACCAGAAACATAATAAACATGCTCCAGCCAATAACCGAAAAAAATGATTTTAAATGCACGTTCATGACTGTTTCAGGAAGCACGGAGGGGAGGGGGAGGAGGAGGGAGGGTCTAGCTAGATTCTGTTTTGTTTGACAACACTTCGAACGTCAACAGGAAGTTACTCCACCCAGGATCACTTAGAGCACCTTTAAGTTGTGCCGAACCCCTAAGAATGTTTTTGTTATGCTGAACACAAAAGAAGATATTTGGAAGAAGGAGGGTAATAACAAGTTGATGATAGCCACTGACATCCAGAGAAGAAAAAAAAAAAAAAGGTAATGTTTGGTTACCCACCTTCTTTTAAAATATCTTCTTCTGTGTTCAGCAGAAAAAAAAGAAAAGAAAAAAAAATCATACGCAAGTAAATGATGACCGAATTTTCATTCATGAGTGAACTATTCCTTTTTTTAAGGATATGAGCTGTGCTAACATTAACAGTCACAATTACACCATCTGATCTCTGAGATCCATATTTATTGTGAACCTGACAGTAGAAGCGTCCACTCTGTAGTGCACTGAATCCCCAAATCCAACTGGGGTCAGTGCTTGAAGGTTTCATCCTCTTTAAACCAACTAATTTCTGCAGGTGGAATCACTGCTGCAGCTCAGAGTCACTGAATCTCCCACCCAAATCTGACCGGGGGTTCGTTTCCCATACAACGGCGTAATTCAGTGCTTAACTACCATAGTACGATACATCGTTGAAGAATCAACTAGCTAGTCACGACTGTTTCCTGAAATCATATTGTCGCAAATTTGTTGTTCAATCACATTGGTGAATAATGTCATGCAGGTGGTGGAGTAATAACTTCTTTTACTGAATCAGTTTGAGATCGGATTAATGCTAGATATTTTTGCTATAAATACGGACATGGCATCTGAGGACTAATTCTCATTTTTCTACTTTATTTTGCTTTATATCCAGATTAAATCATAGGCTCGTTCTTACGTACTAGAACACATACACACACTGTAAAATCTAATTAATTAGACTTACTTAAAAAGGCATGCAATTAATGCTTAATTAGTATAGTTCACTTACACTAGAGTTCTAATAACTAAAAAAGAACTGTAGAGAGTACTTGATAATTTACTGTAGATTTACTCTTCACAAGTTTCACAAGGTGCTTATGATATAAGTTATAGCAATAAAACTGTAAAAGACCATTATTCAACATGAAAAATAGATTAATAGTTAATGAATTAGTCACCTTTTAAAAGCAAACTATGTATTTCCATGCTTTGAGACCAAATAACTGTGATTTCTTGTTGTATCACTGCATTATAGGAAGACAATTACAATAATATAAATGAAGTTCAAGTGCTCAACCAAAGGGAAACACTGATCACCATAATGGTGAGATAATAATAAAAAAAATAAAATAAATAAATAAAAAACATTTTAAAACATTTTAGGGAAATCAATATCAATATATATATTTATGATGCTCTCTCAATGTTTTTAGCTTAATTGACACTTCAACATTCAATATGACTTTGGGAAATTAGTGAATACAACTAGAGAAAAATAACACAGACTCATTGAACTATGCTGATAATGATGGAACTTGCGATTTGGCTAACAGTGTTTTTGGGAAACGCACCCCGGACTGACCAATGGACACTGAGACATTCATGGGAGGGTCTAAAAATTATTACCAAACTTATTGTGGCAAAGATCATGAGCATTTTTGTGCTTCTAATACTTACTGAAATCATAATAGACATACTGGAATGTTCTACAGTGTATAATGTGTTTTATAATAAACTCACATGTGATTTTTAAAGTGACAGCATCAGAGTATTTCTCTCCATGTTCATTGATGGATCTGCACTTGTATTCTCCACTGTTATCAGAGCTGATCTTTGAAATGTTGAAGTTTCTTCCAGATCCTACAAACGTTCCTCCTTTAAACCAGCTGATTTCTGCAGGAGGGTTTGAATCACTGCTGCAGATCAGAGTCACTGAATCTCCCGCCACTATCTCACAACATGGGCTCACCCCTGCAAATGTGTACTGTGGAGGATCTAGAAGAAAATGTATGTTATGATAGGCTTTGCTTTGCTAATTATAATGACAGCTGTATTCCCTCAGGTTTGATAAGCTGTACATTTAATTTGAATCAATGCATCAGCACTTGTGTGAAGATCGACATGTCGCACAAGTCTAACCATGGTAGTACATTTTCCTCATTCAGCTTCCTTTTCTTCCCTCTCTTCCACATCCAACCCTGTAATTTTGAGCCCTAACTCTACCTCTTAAAATGCCCCTCTTTGTTTTTCTGTGGCCCTCTGGAATTGCCAGTCAACTGTCAACAAATCTGACTTCTTTTCAACATATCTTTTTGCATTGACTAAGTTGTATTCATGTAGAATATTAAGTATGTGCGACTCAACAAATTTAATTTTGTTTGAACTTATCAAGTTTAGTTTGGTTAATTTTATGAAAGTAAGGTGAACTTATATCAGTTGACATTGTACTTGGTGTAAAGTTTTCAAAAAACAGCTGAAAACGCATCTCTTCTGTGAGCACTGAACTGTATCTAGCTACAAAAAAAAAAAAAAAAAAACTCTATGCTTTCACTATGCCTTCATCTATGCTCTCATTATACTTTAATCTCTCCCTGTAGTATATTGAATAATTAATGAAACAATTACTGGCACTTCTCGTATTTTTTTGCCTTCTTAAGATGAATCACTTGTATTCCACATCTGCAAGTCACTTTGGATAAAAAAGTCTGCGAAATGAATAAATGTAAATGTAACAGCAGAACTTTTTTTCTTTCCAATAAGTGTAAATGGTGTTAAATGATATATACTTATAAAAATATTGGGACAGTCATGCAAAAAGCTATTTTAAATAGCCAGGCTCTGTGATTGTGGCAGATATATATACATATATATGTTTGAAGTAAGTACAAGCCACTGCCCTATATATATATATATATATATATATATACACACACACACACACACACACACACACACACACACACACACACACACACAACCCGAATTCCGGAAATGTTGGGACATTTTTTTATATTTGAATAAAAATCAAAACTAAAAGAATCACATGAGCCAATATTTTATTCACAGTATAACATAGATAACATAGCAAATGTTTGAACTGAGATATTTTACAATTTTTTGCACAAAATGAGCTCATTTCAAATTAGTTCAATTTGTCTCAAAAAAGTTGGCACAGGAGAAATGGCTGAAAAAGCAAGACATTTTGAAAAGATTCAGCTGGGAGAACATCTAGCAACTAATTAAGTTAATTGATATCAGGTCTGTAACATGATTAGCTATAAAAGGGATGTCATAGAGAGGCAGAGTCTCTCAGAAGTAAAGATGGGCAGAGGCTTTCCAACCTGTGAAAGAGTGTGTAAAAAGATTGTGGTAAACAATGTTACTCAATGTCAAAATGAGCCTTGGCCCACCGGACACAACGGTGCTTCTGGAAAATGTTCACATATGGCTTCCTTTTTGGATGAAAGAGCTTTAGTTGGCATCTGCAGATGGCACGGTGGATTCTGTTTACCGACAGTGGTTTCTGGAAGTATTGCTGGGCCCGTTTAGTAATGTCATAGACACAAGCGGGCTCATGGAGAACTGTAGCGGGCTCTGGTCCTGAGGCTGGAGCGGGCTCTTGGGCGGGAGCGGGCTCTTCAGCTGGAGCGGGCTCTCGGAGTGGAGCTGTCGCTGGAAAAGTGGCGAACTTCAGCGCTGATCTTACTGACGTTGACATAGGGTCCACCACCTTGGCTCCCAGCGCTGTTGGAGACCCACTCCCTATCCAGGGGAAACAATGGCAGCCAGGAATGGACAGGACAGTTGAAGCGGTATGTGAAGGGATCCGGGGTGAGGTGAGATGGCGAGGCTTTGCAAATCTCTACAGTGCATAACATCATCAAAAGATTCAGAGAAACTGGAGAAATCTCTGTGCGTAAGGGACAAGGCCAAAGACCTTTATTGGATGCCGTGGTCTTCGGGCCCTCAGACGACACTGCATCACTCGACGCCATGATTGTGTCAATGACATTACTAAATGGGCCCAGGAATACTTCCAGAAACCACTGCCGTTAAACACAATCCGCCGTGCCATCTGCAGATGCCAACTAAAGTTCTTTCATCCAAAAAGAAAACCATATGTGAACATTTTCCAGAAGCGCCGTTGTGTCCTGGTCGCCGAGGCTCATTTAAAATGGACTGTTTCAAAGTGGAAAAGTGTTCTATGGTCAGACAAGTCCAAATTTGACATTCTTGTTGGAAATCAGACACCATGTCCTCCGTGCTAAAGAGGAGGGAGATCTTCCAGCGTTTTATCAGCGTTCAGTTCAAAAGCCAGCATCTCTGATGGTATGGGGGTGCATAAGTACATACGGCATGGGCAGCTTGTTTTGGAAGGCACTATGAATGCTGAAAGGGATAAAAAAATTGAGCAACATATGCTCCCCTCCAGATGAAACAACGCCAAAACTCCAGAAACTCATAACCTTGATGCCCAGACGTCTTCAAACTGTTTTGAAAAGGAGAGGAGATGCTACACAATGGTAAATATGCCCCCGTCCCAACGATTTCGAGACCTGTAGCAGGCATCAAATTTGAAATGAGCTCATTTTGTGCATAAAATTGTAAAAATTTCTTTGTTTAAACATTTGTTACGTTATCTATGTTCTATTGTGAATAAAATATTGGCTCATGTGATTTGAAAATCTTTTAGTTTTCATTTTATTCAAATTTTTAAAAAAAATGTCCCAACTTTTCCAGAATTTAGGTTGTATATACTATTGTCAGGGTTAGTTGAAATCATGGAGAGGATGCAGGATCAAATACAGCAGCAAAGGTTTATTATCAAAGACTTAAACACGGGAATAGAACAAAAAATGTCACATAGACGAGGACAGACAAATACGTGGAGGAGGAGTGAGTCTTTAAAGGGGAGTGCTGATGAGGAAGTGCAGGTGCAGGGAATCTGTGATGATGAACTAACTGGGTGCAGGTGTGGAATCAGAGGGATGCTGGGAAATGGAGTCCGGGGACGGTAAGACAAACGGTGACAGTGACAACTATATACTGTATATGTAATTAAAATATGACTGAATTCACACTCACACGTGACATTGAGATAAACAGCGGGAGAGATGTAATTGTCTTCAGGTACAGCACAGCTATATCTGCCTGCATCCTCTCTTCTGACTGACTGCAGCAGGAGTTCATTGTTTCTGTCTCTTCTCTCAGTTAATGGCTGTGAGTTTCTGTACCAGATGAATGTTGCTCTGTCAGTCAGAGTGCAGCTGCTTTTACATGTCAAACGGACTGAATCTCCCTCTGTCACTCTCTCAGGAGACTCCACCTGAAGATCTGAACACAACACACACATTATATCTAGTGCTGCTGTCATACACTGATTATTATTCAACATAATGCCCACAAGAAGAGAGAAACCTCATGAAAGTCACCTGTGACAGTAAGAGTCACTCCTGGTTTACCAATCCAATTGTCTTTATTAGTGATGAATCTGAAATAGTACTCGTGTGAATCCTTCAGTGTCACATGACTCAGTCTCATGGTGCAGTTCTTCTGTTTATCTCCCAGATACTGAAGCCTCTGACTGTATTCAGGGTCCTCAGACAGATCTGGAGGCTCTTCACCCTTTATAAATGTTTTTGTCCAGAACACTTTCCTGATCTGATATCCAGTAGGGTATGTATAAGTGCAGCTCATTATCACTGATGAGTTCTTTAGTGCACAGATGTGTGAAGGACTGTAACTCACACCCCAATCAGCACTAGAAACCCCTGAAACACAGAATTCATACGGAACACATTAGCTTCAGCTTGTGCATAAATGATCATGAAAAATCTGTATGCAAAACAGGCACATGCAGAGGGGAGGGCTTTGGGGACTTGAGCCGTTGCCCTTTTTAAAAATGAATCAAAAGTACCCCTCTCAAAGAAATAATAATGATAATATTGCGGTCAAATTATGGGCAGACGAATGTGGTTTGTCTCACTTTACAAATCAAATTGCTACTGAAAAAATAATGTTAACTGGCTACAAAATACTACGCAATAACAAGCAGCACCAAAAGTCCCATTAATGGTAAGTAGTGTTCAACTGACCTGTATTTCATACACTATTTACCATTTGATGAAACTATCATACAGTAGTTGGTTAAATGAAGCCCAAGTGCCATCTACAGGCCTACTGTGTGAAGTGTAGGCTGACAAGAACATGTAAAATGGTGATGTGAAAGGACTTTATTACATTACCAATTTAGATAATTATGCAGCAACATTTTTACATTTGAGCCCCTGCCCCTGAGGAACTCTCTGCACATCCCTGATGGAAAATCGTTTGAGAGTTTCTGAAGTGTTCAAGCTACTCACCGTGAATCATGAGCAGAAAGATCAGAGGAAGAGGAGGAGCCATTCTGACTGACATCACCATAGCAACACCTACAACAAATGTACAGTGGCTGATTTTTATTGCATTGAAGTTGTATTAATCTCGTATTGTTCTTTCCATAAGACAATACCTAGTAAACATAAACATGCTTGCTTGTTTCTCCTGTAATTCTTGCCATCAAATTACAACCATCAGGTTTTACTTTCCATCATACTGTGCAGCTGTCAGTCAGCTGACTTCATTTCTGCCTCCACCATTCAGTCAAGCCTAATGTTTTGGCTTTGACTGAACCATGGATCTCAGCAGACAACACTGCAAGTCCTTCAGCCGTCTCTACCAACTTCACTTTCTCCCAAACCCCTTTGTGTCCAACTGAGCAGGACAGGTCTACTCATTTCCTAGTCCTGGAAAGACACTCCTCTCTTTTCTCATCTTTTCTAATTACATTTCTTTTAAACACCATACTCTTATTGTTACTAATCCTGATAATATTAATCTTCCCATCATCTACCATCTACCAAGCCTTTACTGGGTAACTTCTTAGAAAACCTTGACATGTCATTCTCCCTTCATGCTCACCACTGACTCCTATGGTTTGCCGTAACCTCCACTCTATCTCCCTTACATGATAACAAAGTTGAAAAACGTAATAGTTGACAACATGTTAAGTTGGACTAATTTAAATACTGGCTGCATCATGACATGCTTATAATATATCACTGTAACGTGTTAATTTTGCATGACAGCACAGTTAGTTATTAGTTTTTCCATTAGCTTTCGCCACTTAAACTATGCTTTGGACAAAATGAGTGAACTCACTCAGTTAACTACTCTTTATGGCAGATATTGATGTTTGTGATTCTGAAATAACATTATTAGAACCTCTTTACTTTACGTTATTTAAAATCTCGCCTAGGGCACCAACAGAGCCTGCTTTTAGGGCTGTCACTGGAAGTGCCGCTTTCATTAATAAATCACAATGAGGCTCAAAATCACCAAAACCAATGAAACCATCACTTTCAAGAATCAAATGAAGACACACCTCTTCCACAATCACTTCCACAAACCACCAACACCCTAAAACCAATCCCCTTGAGCACCCATCACCCATACAAAAATCCTCTATTTTTCTTCTTCTCTTTTTCTCCTCTTAATAAACATGGCATTTTACACAATAAATATTGTTGGCTATGTGATTAATTGCTTTCTTGTCTGTTTTAGACACTGGTGTTTACTGAGGTTTAGCTGGACTCATTGCAGCTGGTTGGTTAAACTACTTTGTAGCACACATGCTGTTAACTTCCTCTTTGGCTAGTAAAAATCAAGCACCATCTACAACAGACTGTGTGAAGGATTTAACCTATTAGCCTACTTCAAAAATAACCATAAAACGAAGAGAATAAATAAAAATTAAATGCATTTTATCATGCTTGGCTTTCCTAAATTCCAATTTTAATTTTAAATGATGGTTTATGCTAGTATCCAGGGGTGGAAAAGTTGGATGACCAGCATCCCAGCTAACAGAATTTTGTTATAAGAACATTCTCTAAATATTCAGTGTTTGTTCTGGGAACATTAAAAACGTCCAGTTTTCTTGACGTTACAGGAACGTTTTTATAAGGTATAATGTTCCTCAAACGTTCTTTCAACTTAATTTTGATCTAAAATTCAACATTGTAGGAACGTTGATTTGTAACATTCCAAGAACATGAAAATGTCCAGTTTCCTCAATGTTAGTAGAATGTTATTTAAAGGTTAGTATGATGTTCCTGAAACATTCTTTCAATCATTCAAACAACCATGGTTCACCAACGATGCTTTTGGGAAACGCCCCCCTGGTTAGTAATAAGTGAAGCTGGTATTGCTGTTTGTGGATTAAAAGTTTAATGTTTTAGAGATTTAATGTCTTTTATCTTCAGTTCATCTAAGGCTGTGACTGAAGAAAGTTGTAGTTTGTGTTCTTATTTCTCTTTCTTTCAGTGTTTGTTCACAGCAGGTGTTTGAATGATTGAAAGAATGTTTCAGGAACATCACACTAACCTTTAAATAACGTTCTACTAACATTAAGGAAACTGAACATTTTCATGTTCTTGGAACATTACAAATCAACGTTCCTACAATGTTGAATTTTAGGTCAAAATTAAGTTGAAAGAACGTTTGAGGAACATTATACCTTTGTAGGAACCGTGGACGAACCAGACAAATGAATCATTCAGATGATTCTTTCAAAACATAATTCTAATTCAGAATTGGAATTCCAGCTCCAGCCACCTACAGGAAAATCCTTGCTCAATTACTTTTATAACCCCATGTTTCCTGGGAGAAGTGACGAAATCAGCCATTTGTAACACCAAATGGTTACCAGGAAGATAAAGAGTCTTTGATCACCAGATCAAAAGGACAGAGAGACAATGCAGACCCTTTTGTTTCCTAACTTCACAGAGAAACCAACGAAGACCATTCTAAACTGCATCAAAATTGTTCCAAACAATTTTAAATGGACTTATCAAACATATTTTATCTGCATACATCTTAAATTGTGTCCACAAGTACTACCTGTAACCAGTTTTGCTTTAGAAGACCCACAATCCATGTAAATGTGTTAGCTCTTGAATGACTGACTGAAAGTATGCCTTATTTGGACTTGATTTATTTCTTTTCCTCTTTCCTAAATCCTGGCTTGAATTAAATCTGTTTAAAATGTATCATATTCCATTTAATAGAAATTATGTTAAAATGGCACTCTGCTAAAGCAGAGATGGGAAGTAACACCTATGTTTTATTGGGGGCAGAGAAAAGCCTTTTTGAAACAGGATGATATCTGATTGGCCAAAACTCCTCTGAGGTGTGACAAACAACTAAGTTTAAATAGTCATATTGCAAGAAAAGAACCAAGACAAAGACAAGAGTACCATGAACCATGGAGTAACAAGAAGAACAGACAAGCAGCTCATTCAAGCCATCCAACTTTCACTCACTTTTCTTTTCTTTTACTAAATTTCTATTTTCGCGTTTCTAAATTTTCCCGCAAAGTTCAACCAACGACTTCTGCCGCTTCAGCTTTAACTCCAGCCATGACAAAGAGACTTCCTTCCATTTTTCAGCAAGCTCAAACGTGATTGGTTTCGACCTAACCTGGACCTGAAGAGACAAATCACACGACACAGTTGCTCAGTCGTAAACTTACAACTCTTTATAATTCCCTATAAATGATTTCATTTGAGCTAATTTTACTTCCTAGGGTGTGTTTTCCCTACACGTTATAAAAACGTTCCTATAACGTCAAGAAAACTGGACGTTTTTAATGTTCCCAGAACCAACACTGAATATTTAGAGAACGTTCTTATAACAGAATTCTGTTAGCTGGGTATGCCCAGCAGTAGTCTTGACTGATAAACCAACTTCAGTGCGTAGCAATAGGGCAGGCAAGGCAAGCAATTGCCTGGGGCCCCGCATTTTGAGGGGACCCCCCAGGGCTGATCATTTAAACAGTCAGAAATGTTAATATCAATATAACACGCAGTGACACAGCGACATCTCTGCATCCCCCTTAGGGGACCCCTCCCTCGTTACGTTGTTTACGCTTTTGCCGCCACTTTCAAACTGGTGCAGCACTTACATTAAAATGCCTAATTTCATTTATTAAACATGAAGAAGACATATACGTCTGGCAGGCAGAAGCGAAAAAGAAAGCAAGGAGATGAGAAAAAGAGGAAACAGGACAGCAGTAAGTGATTGAGATAATGATAAATGACTTAAGGATATTAATAACTAACAGATCTTTTACAAAATCGTTTCACAATATTTTTCTTTTCTTTTCAAAGCAACTTTACAGAAAAAGCACGTCTAAATTACAATTTAGCGATTATTTGTTATTAACAACACAAATCAGTGTTTCATGAACAATTCTGCAGCTTTGAACGAATCAGTCATTCATTCAATGATTCATTCATAAATTCAGCTAGTTGCTTCGTACTGAATGAATGAATGACTCGCTCATTAAGACTGTGATTCCCCAGCACCTACTGACGGTTTTAATTGAATATTTAAAGGTATGCCATCAGTAACCCATTTCAGCCCACCAGCAACTATAGTTGCCGCAGTGTATCGTTGTCATTTTCCTTTTGTAAGTATTTTTCTAGATGTTTTCCATGTTTTATGTCTCAATGACATGCAAGAAAACATCCAAATAAAGGATTTCAAAAACAAAAAAAGAGCTATTCACTGTCAACTTCCAACAACTACTTCCAGGAAGCATAGTGAAGGCAAACCCTCCCAAAGAAAAGTAATTTTCATGTTAATATTAAGAATTTTTTGTTGACATATATATATATATATATATATATATATATATATATATATATATATATATATATATATATATATATATATCATGAGGATCTCTAGAATCATCCAAACAAAATAAATCTTACAAGAGATCTATAGTTTTTTGTATACTTAGTCAAAAGTCCAAGCAGCAACTATAGCTGCCGGTGGGCAAATGACTTGTAAGTACATATATCATGGGGAAATGGGGTATACTGTGTTTAATTTTTTAGTGCTTTTTGCTTTCATAAGATTTTATATTGTTATATATTATATATTATATATTGTTATTTGTTTATTTTTTAATTTATTTATTTTTTGTTTGTTTGTTATATGTGACCCTGGACTACAAAACCAGTCATAAGGGTCAATTTTTATTATATATATTTTATTATATATATATAAGCTTTATATATATATATATATATATATATATATATATATATATATATATATATATATATATATATATATAAGCTTTCCATTGATTTATGGTTTGTTAGGATAGGACATTTGGCCGAGATACAACTATTTGAAAATCTGGAATCTGAAGGTGCAAAAAAGTTTAAATATTGAAAAAAATCACCTTAAATTTGACCAAATGAAGTCCTTAATAATGTATATCTGCTCACAATAACAATTTGTTATATATTTATGGTAGACAATTTACAAAATGTCCTCATGGAACATGATCTTTACTTAATATCCTAATGATTTTTGACATTAAAGAAAAAAATCAATAATTTTGACCCATACAATATATTGTTGGCAATATCTACAAAAATACCCGTGTGACTTCTGACTAGGTTTGTGGTCCAGGATCACATATAGGAGTCATTTTTTCTAATGAACAATGTAATTTAACTTTTTAATACAAAGCTCTGTTGGAGCAACTTAATGGCTGCACTTTTTTTCTGCACTATGTTCCACCACTAAGACAAACGGATTTGTTGTTTGTTGTGTTTTCATATTCAAGAGATTATAAGATATATGCAGCTTTTTTGTGTTCACATCGAATGTTCTTCAACTTTGATTGATCTGTTGATCTGTTTAAAGCAGTTATTTTGAGTTAGATGCATAAATGTTCTCCTCCTATTCAAATTTTACATTGAGGGGTGCATACAAAATATTTGCCCACCAGCAACTATAGTTACCGCACATTCAAATACGTTTCTTAAGAAAAAAAACTAAAACCTGGGGAAAATAAATGCAGAACATGTTCAGATAGTACACTATTAACAGAACTATATGCATGAAAACATTCAGAAAAATTTGGGCAGAAATGGGTTAAGTTTTTTTTTCTATTGATTTTTTTTTTTTTCTTTTTTTTCCTTTTTTTTTTGGAAACATCTATTTTATAGTTATTCATAAAGTTTAAAAAAATGCACTGGAAAATCAATTTAGGGGGCAAGCCTCTTACACATCAATATAAATAAATATCAACAAGTTGACATTATTAAATTAGTACCTAGTTTATCCAGCTCACAATAATATAAATAAATATCAATACATTTATTTAGTTGACATTATTTAATTAGTAAGATTTGACAAATTTTGTAAATTAAAAAATAAGCACTTTAATTTTGTAAACAATATACAATTTGTTCTGTTATGTGTTTTGACTATGTTATATGTTGTATAATTATACAACTAGGTAACAAAGATATCTTAACAAAAATATCTTTTAGAAGGGCTTTATTGATTCATTTTGTCTGGGGCCCCCACTTAGCGTCATTTTGCCTCTCAAATATATATTCACTGCACACATGAACAGAGAAAAACAATCTAGGCTACTCACCCAAAAGTAGAGTCCATTTTACCATGCTTTTCATGTCTTGAAAAATGTTATGCTTTTTGAAGGTTTGTGATGTATGAAATCCACTGCTCCTGACTGTTACTTATTATCCTGAAAGTCTTAAGATCTTTCAATGGTTATGTTTAATTAAACTGTTATTTGTTCCAAGGAAGAGGAAAATAACCCAGCTAACAATGACCTGGCGGTCCACCAACAATTTTTTGGACAGCACAAAGTCAGCGGCTTGACACAGTTGGACCTCCGCTGACACTTTCAATGGATTTAAATGGTTTTGATGTTACTGTTGTGTGTCGCATTATGTTCCCACATTAAGTCTAGGGATGGAAAACGGTGTTCTGTGTGTCAATGGTAAGAATCAAAACTCAACCCTAATTTGACAAAAGATGAGCGACAATAATAATAATGTGCTTACCTTTGTGTTGCGATTTAACTTCAAGCAGAACTACATACATATTTCCTGAAGCACACTGAAGAACATAACAGAAATTAGATGAAGTACATGCACACTTGGGTTATGTTTGTTAACCAATTAGCCAATAAAATTGAGATGTTTGAAATCAAATCAATTTTGACCCGCACAGTTAAATTCAAAACCGCCCAACTGTGCAGAAATCTACTCGCTCAGGTAACAGAGCGAGTAACAATTGTCATGAAAGATGTATGAACAGTGTTTTTGTGCTGATGTTGTGATAACGTTATTCTGTTAATGTTACTGGAAGAACATTTGTTCATAACAAGAACATTGCCAGAAAGTTATGAGTAGCTGAAAAGTCGATAAGATCAGGATCATATACCCAGGGTCCAAGTCCCTGTTTTTTTCTGTGGAATTGGGCTACTTTTAAACTGTTGTAGTGAGCTGATTGTATTCCCCTGCGGGTTGAAGGTTTGACATAATGCATAAATTATTTGACTGAAATGCTTGTATTGAAATATTTTATATTCTACACTGTAATGTGTTCTCAACAATTCCCTACTGTATGGCAAGCCGTTTTAGCTTAAATTGTTCCCGCCAGGAGTTTGATTGACAAGCGATCTAACCAATCGTAATGCAGAATCCGCAATTTTGTCTGAGAAAGCAGTCAGGAGTCAGAAGATTAACCTCTGTGGACTTGAACTTGAAAAAATGATGTGTACTGACGTCTTTCCGCGTTTGAAACAACATTCCTTCTGATGTCCATTCATGTTTATTTGATGCTATAAATGAACTAGTAAGAAAGATGATCGGTTCACAAGCTGCTTGAGCTGAGGCGCTACAGCAATCTGTCACGACACAAAACAGTTTTTATTGTTTGAATTTCTTAACAAATTACACAGTTTGAAAGCTAGGACTTTGTTTAATATCATAAGTAACCTGCTCTGTCTTGTCTGTCGTGTTGATGTGTTGTCAGTGTCCTCTTTGATCCGCAATGTATTTTTCACTCTGTGTGGCGTGACCGCGCCATGGCTTGTCGCACAAAGCAACAGTAACTAAGGGGGGTGGGTCTTTGCGAAGGGTCAATTGCATTAGAGAGCTCTCTATATCAGTTCTTACTAGTAAGAATTACAATTACAGAGCTCTTTAATGCAATTCTTACTAGTAGCAATTCCTGTTACAGAGCTCTACAATCATATTCTTACTAGTAAAAACTTGTATTTATTAGATGCAAAACAGATTTGCCATTACACCCATTTCCCTGTTTTTATTAATTGGTAAATGAATCATTGACTCAAATGATTTGTTTAAAAACACAGATTCATATCAAGTATGAAACATTACACTGTTGCTCTGAGATGTGCAACAGTTCGGCCCCGTCTTTGTTTGAAACTATTTCCATTGACTAAACAGAGCAAAAACAGACAATACTGTGAATATTGTGTCCAAAATGTAACTCACTTAATATTAACTTATTATTTGTTATAAACTGTAAATATCAAATTCATGATCACACCTATGCTATAAAACTAATATAAAACAGCACTTGTTACAGTACGCTGGTGTGGAAGAAACGAGATGTATACGGATATCCAAAGTCAAGGTCTTTAATCAGAAATGCAGGAGATAACACACAGTACATTAAACAACAACAAGATCCGACAGGGAGTGAAGGGAGTGAGTCCGTTATAAATGGAGTGCAGATGATCAGGAACAGGTGCAGGTAATCCGTGATGATGGGGAGATGACGAGGGAAGTGAGTGCAGGTGTGGAGACAGGAGGATCTTGTTAAATGGAGTCCGGGAAACAAGGGAACTGTGACAGTACCTCCCCCTCCCAGTAGGCGTGGCCTCGTGCCGTAGATGGAACAACCGGGGAGGGTGGGTGGGCGCCCTGGAGAGGTGCAGGGAGAGGAGCAGGGAGAGGAGCGGACAGGGACGGAGGTCTCCAGGACGGGTCCATGGGTCCAGGCAGCCATGGTGGGTCAGAGGCCGTAGGCAGCCATGGCGGGTCTGGAGACGTGGGCGGCCATGGCGGGTCAGAGGCCGTGGACGGCCATGGCGGGTCTGGAGATGTGGGCGGCCATGGCGGGTCTGGAGACGTGGGTGGCCATGGCGGGTCTGGAGATGTGGGTGGCCATGGCGGGTCGGAGGCCGTAGGTGGCCATGGCGGGTTGGAGGCCGTGGGTGGCCATGGCGGGTTGGAGACGTGGGCGGCCATGGTGGGTCTGGAGATGTGGGCGGCCATGGCGGGTCTGGAGACGTGGGCGGCCATGGCCGGTCTGGAGACGTGGGCGGCCATGGTGGGTCTGGAGACGTGGGCAGCCATGGCGGGTCTGGAGACATGGCAGGCCATGGAGGGTCAGGAGACGTGGCAGGCCATGGAGGGTCAGGATACGTGGACGGCCATAGTGGATCAGAGGCCGTGGACGGCCATGGTGGGTCTGGAGCCTTGGCAGGCTCTGGCGACCCTGAAACCACGCCCAGGAGTTCCCCATCCACGGGTACTTGGCCCCCCCCCCAAACATTTTCTTGGGGGATTCCCCGGTGGTTGGTGAAGCGGGCTCGGTGGCTGGTGAAGCGGGCTCAGTGGCGGCATTAGCGGGCTCGGTGAGGGCTGGAACGGGCTCATGGAAGCCTGGAGCGGGCTCGTGGAGGGCTGACGCGGGCTCGTGACAGGCCGGAGAGGGGTCTGGATATGGAGTCCAAGACATGCCCTCATATACAATTAACAGCCCCTCTGGTACTGGAGCGGGCTTGTGGAGGTCTAGAGCAGGCTCTGCGGTGACTGGAGCGGGCTCAGCGAAGGCTGGAATCCGGGAATGGACGGGACCGTTGAAGCGGTTTGTGCAGGGTTCTGGGGTGTGGTGAACTGGCAAGGCCTGGTGAATCTCTGATGGGGCTGGACAGGGAGGAAGCTTATCTTTTTTAACATCAACTACTTCTAAGTTAGAACCATTTAAAAGGAGAATCAGATTTATAGATTCGACTAGAGTGAAATAACAGGCAGGTTCACTATATCGAATAATGTCCCTGTCCAGTCCCATCAGAAAAACAGCGATGAGGGAGGCATCCATCCAACTCACCAGATAAGAAACCTCCAAAAACTCCTCCACATACCTCTCCAACGGTCTCCCCTTCTGCCATAGTCGTCAAAGCCGATCCTCTGCTTGACGAGCTGTTGGGGGTACAGGAATAAGGTAAATACCCATGATTGACCTTGTGGATATCCAGTGGTATCGGTCGGATCTTCTGTTACAGTACGCTGGTGTGGAAGAGACAAGACGTATACGGCTCGTATATAGCCCCATTTATCAGATGATTTTGGTACAGAATATTCTGCCGTTTGCTAAAAAGCTAATGAAGAGAACTTTACCTTTCAGCAAGACAATGTTTCAAAACACTCATCTAAATCAACAAAAGAATGGCTTCAGACTCCCATCCAAACTGAATGCTGTAAGAACATCAGGGTGCTTCAACCAAGTAAAGTCTAGGGGGGTGAACACTTATGCAGATATTTATTCCAAGTTTCTTTTAGCTTTATTTTTTCCTCTGAAATGTCACTGGTGTTTAGTGGAATTGCTTGTAATTTTGACACTGAACATGCAAAATTTCTTTTGTTTCAATTTTTACATCAGAAAAATCTGCTGTTTAAACAGGGATGTAAAGACGTTATATTTCCACTGTCCATAAAGGCTTAAAAAAAATTTTTTGCTCTGTGTCCCAAACATTATGGCCTATTCAAGGTAATCTGAAACAAAGAAACAAAGAACAAATACATAATGAGAGTAAGTGAATGAATATATAAGTAATACACTTCTTTTTTTTTTCTTTTTATTTCATCATAAACAGTAAATTTTATTCATTGTATCATATGCTTGATCTATAAACATATTCAGTGTGAAAAGTTCAGTTAAAACACTTACCATTGCATTCTCATACTCATGTTGACTCAACTCATCATCACAAGCTTTGCGTCTGTTTTCATTATGTTTGGACTGATTCATCTTTACCTTTAAAAAAAAAAAGATTAGAGAAAAAATGCATAAATTATGTCTTTCAATTCCCACTAGATAAAAGTTGTGACTACATTAAGGATTTCAGTCTGTGAATGAATGACCAATTCATTTACCTGATTAGTAAACTATTATATATATACATTATATAAAACCAAATTCATTTTTCTTACCTGAGATTTAAGTGTGTCATTTCTCTTTTTCATCCTGCTTCCCCTTAAAAACAATTAATGTGATGTTATCAGATTTATATTTAAAAACCTGTTTAGTTTGTCTAAAGTATGGGATAATATTTAGTTTATATTTAATAAAAATATATTAGCGTCACATTTTTTTTCTAAGCTGACCCCCAAAAAATCCAATGAACCCAACTTCAAATGAAATCAATATCACCCCATTTAGCCTGAAAACTGAATCTTTACTGGTTGTTTGTGAAAAAGAGGTTAAGACAGTACAGATGAATATTGCAAACATCTTACCAAATCAGCACCATCGTGATGATAACAACAGCTCCACAACCCACTCCAATGGATATGTATAATATCAGCAAACATCCTACAGCTGAGACAAAAAGTGTAACGTCAGAAAAGATTAATTTACTTCACTCTAGAATGAGTAATTTAAAGGTGCCCTTGATTCAAAAATTGAATTTACCTCGGCATAGTTGAATAACAAGAGTTCAGTACATGGAAATGACATACAGTGAGTCTCAAACTCCATTGTTTCCTCCTTCTTTTATAAATCTCATTTGTTTAAAAGACCTCCGAAGAACAGGCGAATCTCAACATAACACCGACTGTTACGTAACAGTCGGGGGCTCCGCCCCCAATATTTGCATATGCCATTGCCAGCTCATATTCAAGCCATTAGAAAGGGCGGAACATCTGGATGTGCACAGCAGAATCAACAGACTAGGTAAGCAAGCAAGAACAACAGTGAAAAATGGCAGATGGAGCAATAACTGACATGATCCATGATATCATGATATTTTTAGTGATATTTGTAAATTGTCTTTCTAAATGTTTTGTTAGCATGTTGCTAATGTACTGTTAAATGAGGTTAAAGTTACCATCGTTTCTTACTGTATTCACGGAGACAAGAGCCATCGTTATTTTCATTATTAAACACTTGCAGTCTGTATAATTCATAAACACAACTTCATTCTTTATAAATCTCTCCAACAGTGTAGCCACGGAGCACCATCAAACTCATAGAGAAACAACCGTTAACATCCAAAATAAATAATTTACTCACATAATTCGAAGCATGCATACAGCGTGCATGATGAACATCTTGTAAAGATCCATTTGAGGGTTATATTAGCTGTGTGAACTTTGTAAATGCGCTGTAATATAGTCCAGAGCTCGTGTGGCAGGGAAGACGCGATTGGCAGGGGGCGGGGTCGAGTGAAAATCAGTGCATTGTTAATGATGCCCCAAAATAGGCAGTTAAAAAAATTAATAAAAAAAAAAACTATGGGGTATTTTGAGCTGAAACTTCACAGACACATTCAGGAGACACTTTAGACTTATATTACATCTTTTAAAAACATGTTCTAGGGGACCTTTAAAGGAATAATTCACCCAAAATCTTGTCAACAACTTGGGGGTGAGTAAATGATGACCGAATTTTCATTCATGAGTGAACTATCCATTTTTTAAGGATATGAGCTGTGCTAACATTAACAGTCACAATTACACCATCTGATCTCTGAGATCCATATTTATTGTGAACCTGACAGTAGAAGCGTCCACTCTGTAGTGCACTGAATCCCCAAATCCAACTGGGGTCAGTGCTTGAAGGTTTCATCCTCTTTAAACCAGCTAATTTCTGCAAGAGGGTTTGAATCACTGCTGCAGCTCAGAGTCACTGAATCTCCCACCCAAATCTGACTGGGGGTTCGTTTCCCATACAACGGCGTAATTCAGTGCTTAACTACCATATACAATACATCGTTGAAGAATCAACTAGCTAGTCACAACTGTTTCCCGAAATCATATTGTGGCAAATTTGTTGTTCAATCACATTGGTGAATAATGTCATGCAGGTGGTGGAGTAATAACTTCTTTTACTGAATGGTTTATTTTATTTCTCATTTATTTTGCTTTATATCCAGATTAAATCATAGGCTCGTTCTTACGTACTAGAACACGTACACACACTGTAAAATCTAATTATTTAGACTTACTTAAAAAAAGGCATGCAATTAATGCTTAATTAGTATAGTTCACTTACACATGAGTTCTAATAACTAAAAAAAATAACTGTAGAGAGTACTTGATAATTTACTGTAGATTTACTCTTCACAAATTTCACAAGGTGCTTATTATATATGTTTTAGCAACAAAACTGTAAAAGACCATTATTCAACATGAAAAATAGATTAATAGTTAAAGGGTCATGAAACCCCCCTCTTTCAGCTCAAGTCTAGCTCACAATCTTTTTGAAAAATGCAACTTAAATGGGCGTGGTGGCTGTGAGAGGAGAGGGGGGAAACTCTCATCGCCAGTAGCCCATGCATATCGACTGTCACTAAAAATCAGTGGTAAAACGTGAGGAAATACTACAATTTTTTAAAAAACTGAAAAAGTTAAAATCTAATGAAATACACTGACACTTTATTTTTGTCTTTTCAAGAGTTACTGAATGCCCTGCTACATATATCCTACAGTAATCGTAATTCTATTTAAAACATATTAATGTACATGTGTAATTACAGTCATTATAAAATATATAGTTGTTTATATACACACTATACATGCATATATTTGAAAAAAAAATAACGCTTAAAAAAAAACCTTGCGTACATAGCATAGATCTACGCGCCGAACCTGCAACACGCTCAGTCAGTCAGGCTGCGTGTCGACTGGAGCAGAGCAAGCGACCAGAGCATTTTTAGATTCATTCCTATGGAAGTTGAGCGTCACATTTAACTTACGCGCGGCTCAACTTCCATAGGAATGAACCGAAAACACTCGCGCTTACCCGCTCGCTCCGTGCCAACGGACACGCACCGTCAGTCAGTCAGTCTCTCTCGCTGTTTAGTGCCGTTAACCGTCCTCGTCATTGGAAAGATCCACGTGGTGTCATGAATAATTAAGAGAGTGTCTTCTCATTGGATAAAAAACTCAGTCTCGTTAATAATTATGAAACACCGATGAGTCATCAAAGCACTATCGTGCTCTGCCACGTCACAGCCTGTGACGTGGACAGGATGAAGATTTTAAACCCGGAAGACGAAAATAGCGTACTAAAACTAAAATTTAACCATTTCCCCCCTACTATTAAATCTAACAGATGCTAACATTGTCTTCAATGGTGTTCAACACACATACCTCTGTTAAAATCTCAGAAATTTTGGTTTAGGGTTTCATGACCCTTTAATGAATTCACTTTTTAAAAGCAAACTATGTATTACTTTCCATCCTTTGAGACCAAATAACTGTGATTTCTTGTTGTATCACTGCATTATAGGAAGAGAATTACAATAATATAAATGAAGTTCAAGTGCTCAACCAAAGGGAACACCGATCACCATAATGATGAGTTCAAAATAAAACATTTTAGGGAAATCAATATCAATTTATGATGCTATCTCAATGTTTTCAGTTTAATTGACAATTCAACACTGATAATGATAGAACTAGAACGAGTTGGCTAACAGTGTTTTTGGGAAACGCACCCCAGACAGACCAATGGACACTGGGACATTCATGGGAGGGTCTAGAAATGATTACCAAACTTATTGTGGCAAAGATCATGAGCATTTTTGTGCTACTAATACTTACTGAAATCATAATAGACATACTGGAATGTTCTACAGTGTGTTATGTGTTTTATAATAAACTCACACATGATTTTTAAAGTCACCGCATCAGAGTATTTCTCTCCATGTTCATTGATGGATCTGCACTTGTATTCTCCACTGTCATCAGAGCTGATCTTTGAGATGTTGTAGATTCCTCCAGATCCTACAAACGTTCCTCCTTTAAACCAGCTGATTTCTGCAGGAGGGTTTGAATCACTGCTGCAGATCAGAGTCACTGAATCTCCCGCCAATATCTCACAACATGGGCTCACCCCTGCAAATGTGTACTGTGGAGGATCTAGAAGAAAATGTATGTTATGATAGGCTTTGCTTTGCTTTGCTAATTATAATGACAGCTGTATTCCCTCAGGTTTGATAAGCTGTACATTTAATTTGAATCAATGCATCAGCACTTGTGTGAAGATCGACATGTCGCACAAGTCTAACCATGGTAGTACATTTTCCTCATTCAGCTTCCTTTTCTTCCCTCTCTTCCACATCCAACCCTGTAATCTTGTGCCCTAACTCTACCTCTTAAAATGCCCCTCTTTGTTTTTCTGTGGCCCTCTGGAATTGCCAGTCAACTGTCAACAATCTGATTTCTTTTCAACATATTGTTTTGCACCGACTACGTTGTATTCATGTAGAATATTAAGTATGTGCGACTCGACAAATTTAATTTTGTTTGAACTTAGCAAGTTTAGTTTGATTAACTTTATGAAAGTAAGGTGAACATATCAGTTGGCATTGTACTTGGTGTAGTTTTCAAAAAACAGCTGAAAACGCATCTCTTCTGTGTGCACTGGACTGTATCCAGCTACAAAAAAAAAAAAACTCTATGCTTTCACTATGCCTTCATCTATGCTCTCATTATACTTTAATCTCTCCCTGTAGTATATTGAATAATTAATGAAACAATTACTGGCACTTCTCGTATTTTTTTGCCTTCTTAAGATGAATCGCTTGTATTCCACAACTGCAAGTTGCTTTGGATAAAAAAGTCTGTGAAATGAATAAATGTAAATGTAACAGCAGAATTTTATATATATATATATATATATATATATATATATATATATATATATATATATATATATATATATATATATACACACACACACACACACACACACACACAACCCGAATTCCGGAAATGTTGGGACATTTTTTTTAAATTTGAATAATAATGAAAACTAAAAGAATCACATGAGCCAATATTTTATTCACAGCATAGCATAGATAACATAGCAAATGTTTAAACTGAGATATTTTACAATTTTATGCACAAAATGAGCACAGGAGAAACAAATGGCTGAAAAAGCAAGACATTTTGAAAAGATTCAGCTGGGAGAACATCTAGCAACTAATTAAGTTAATTGATATCAGGTTAGTAACATGATTAGCTATAAAAGGGATGTCTTAGAGAGGCAGAGTCTCTCAGAAGTAAAGATGGGCAGAGGCTTTCCAACCTGTGAAAGAGTTTGTAAAAAGATTGTGGAAAACAATGTTACTTAATGTCAAATTGCAAAGGCTTTGCAAATCTCATAATCTACAGTGCATAACATCATCAAAAGATTCAGAGAAACTGGAGAAATCTCTGTGCATAAGGGACAAGTCCGAAGACCTTTATTGGATGCCCGTGGTCTTCGGGCCCTCAGACGACACTGCATCACTCATCGCCATGATTGTGTCTATGACATTACTAAATGGGCCCAGGAATACTTCCAGAAACCACTGTCGGTATACACAATCCGCCGTGCCATCTGCAGATGCCAACTAAAGTTCTTTCATCCAAAAAGGAAACCATAAGTGAACATTTTCCAGAAGCACCGTTGTGTCCTCTGGGCCAAGGCTCATTTAAAATGGACTGTTTCAAAGTTGAAATGTGTTCTATTATCAGACAAGTCCAAATTTGACATTCTTGTTGGAAATCAGACACCATGTCCTCCGGGCTAAAGATGAGGGAGATCTTCCAACATGTTATCAGCGTTCAGTTCAAAAGCCAGCATCTCTGATGGTATGGGGGTGCATAAGTACATACGGTATGGGCAGCTTGCATGTTTTGGAAGGCACTATGAATGCTGAAAGGTATAGAAAGTTTTTAGAGCAACATATGCTCCCCTCCAGATGAAACAACGCCAAAACTCCAGAAACTCATAACCTTGATGCCCAGACGTCTTCAAACTGTTTTGAAAAGAAGAGGAGACGCTACACCATGGTAAACATGCCCCCGTCCCAACTATTTTGAGACCTGTAGCAGGCATCAAATTTGAAATGAGCTCATTTTGTGCATAAAATTGTAACATTTCTTTGTTTAAACATTTGTTACGTTATCTATGTTCTATTGTGAATAAAATATTGGCTCATGTGATTTGAAAGTCTTTTAGTTTTCATTTTATTCAAATTTTTAAAAAAACGTCCCAACTTTTCCAGAACTTGGGTTGTATATACTATTGTCAGGGTTAGTTGAAATCATGGAGAGGATGCAGGATCATATAGCAGCAAAGGTTTATTATCAAAGACTTAAACCCAGGAACAGAACAACTAACGTTACATAGACAAGGACAGACAAATACGTGCAGGAGGAGTGAGTCTTTTAAAGGGAGTGCTGATGAGGAAGTGCAGGTGCAGGGAATCTGTGATGAGCTAACTGGGTGCAGGTGTGGAATCAGAGGGATGCTGGGAAATGGAGTCCGGGGACGGTGAGACAGACGGTGACAGTGACATTACTCCCACCTCCCGGTAGGCGCGACTTCATGCCGTAGATGGACAACTGGAGGGAGGGCGGGCGTCCTGGAGACGTGACGGGTGATCCGGGGGTAGGCTGTCTCCAGGATGGTACAGGCTGACCGAGGTGCCATGGCGGGTCAGGCAGCTTGGGAAGCCACGGCGGGTTGGGAGCCGTGGGATACCACGGCGGGTCGGGAGCCTCGGGGGAGCCACGATGAGTCAGTGTCAGGGTCAGGAGCCTTCGGGAGCTGTGGGATGCCAGGGCGGATCGGGAGCTTCGGAGAGCCACAGCGGGTCGGGAGCCTCAGGACGCCATGGCGGGTCACGCTCCTTAGGTCTTGTGGCCTTAGCCCAGTCCCCAGGCTCAGCCACTAAGTTCAGGGATGGATAGCCACCCCCCCCCCCCAAAAAAACACTTGGGCAAGAGTCCGGGTGTTTTGGACTGCCGGGAGTCCCGTAAAGGGCTGTGGGCAGGAACAGAGCCTGGAGCGGGCTCGTGGAGAACTGGAGCGGGCTCTGGTGCGGAGGCTGGAGCGGGCTCTTGGGCGGGAGCGGGCTCTTCAGCTGGAGCGGGCTCTCGGAGTGGAGCTGTCGCTGGAAAAGTGGTGGACTTCAGCGCTGATCTTACTGACGTTGACATAGGGTCCGCCACCTTGGCTCCCAGGTCAGCGCTGTTGGAGACCCACTCCCTATCCCAGGGAAACACTGGCGGCCAGGAATGGACAGGACAGCTGAAGCGGAATGTGAAGGAATCCGGGGTGAGGTGAGATGGCGAGGCCTTGTTTGCTTTTGATGGGACTGAATGAGGAATGAATTTTACTCTAACTTCTTCAACTTCAAAATTAGAACCGTTTAAATAAAGAACAAGCTATCGATTCGACTAGGGAGAATTCACAAGCAGTTTAGTGATACCGAATAGTATCCTCATCCAGACTCATCAAAAAACAAGCATTGAGGGATGCATCAGGCCAACCCACCTGATAACTGACTTCCAGAAACTCCTCCACATACCTCTCCAATGGCCTGCCCCTCTGGTCCTCAGCTGGTCCTCAGCCTGGAGAGAAGTTTTAGCTGTTGGATGATCCATATCCAAGGGGTCTGTCCTTCTGTCACGGTTAGTTTAAATCATGGAGAGGATGCAGGATCAAATACAGCAGCAAAGGTTTATTATCAAAGACTTAAACACGGGAATAGAACAACTAATGTTACATAGACGAGGACAGACAAATACGTGCAGGAGGAGTGAGTCTTTTAAAGGGAGTGTTGATGAGGAAGTGCAGGTGCAGGGAATCCGTGATGATGAGTGTGGCGAGGGGGGTGTGGTTCAGCGAAGTCTGCAGCGGGAGAGAGAGTCGGGAGACGAGCCGTGAGTGGGTTAAATGCAAATGACGAACACCTGTCTCTTGTTTCAGTAATTGGCGTGGAGAGAGTATATAACACCAGGAGAAACAGGAGTGTGTGAGAGAGAGAAGGACTGCTGACTGCTGGAGCTGCTGGAACTTCCCAGGACTGCTTGAATCTATACTGGAGTGAAAGTTTATGTTTGTTTATGACTGTCTTGTGTCTGTCTGCACCTTGTATTATTTTGGAGTGAAGATTTATTAATAAATACAGCAGTCAGCAGTCAAGCCGATCCTGTCCTCTTCCTTCCTTATTCACAAACTCGTTACACTGGTGCCGAAACCCAGGAAGGAAGACGGACTGCCGCCGCCATGCAAGCATCGTCCTCCACGCCGTTTGCGGACGTCATCGCCTCCCTCGCGTTCCTACACCAGGAGCAACATCAGGCCCTGCTGGATTTACGGACCGACCAAGAGCGTCGGTTCCAAGCCATCCTACAAACCCAGCAGGAGGACCACGAGAGGTTCCGAAGCTGGATCGACTGGGAGGCTCGGACGGAGACCACTGTGCAGCCATTTGTGTCCAGCCACCTGCCGCTAAACAAGAGATAGGTGTTCGTCATTTGCGTTTAACCCACTCACTCACCGCTCGTCTCCCAACTCTCTCTCCCGCTGCGGACTTTGCTGAACCACGCCCCCCTTGCCACAATGAGCTAACTGGGTGCAGGTGTGGAATCAGAGGGATGCTGGGAAATGGAGTCCGGGGACGGGAAGACAGACGGTGACAGTGACAACTATATACTGTATATGTAATTAAAATATGACTGAATTCATACTCACACGTGACATTGAGATAAACAGCGGGAGAGATGTAATTGTCATCAGGTACAGCACAGCTATATCTGCCTGCATCCTCTCTTCTGACTGACTGCAGCAGGAGTTCATTGTTTCTGTCTCTTCTCTCAGTTAATGGCTGTGAGTTTCTGTACCAGATGAATGTTGCTCTGTCAGTCAGAGTGCAGCTGCTTTTACATGTCAGACGGACTGAATCTCCCTCTGTCACTCTCTCAGGAGACTCCACCTGAAGATCTGAACACAACACACATATTATATCTAGTGCTGCTGTCATACACTGATTTTTATTCAACATAATGCCCAGAAGAAGAGAGAAACCTCATGAAAGTCACCTGTGACAGTAAGAGTCACTCCAGTCATGCCCATCGCTTTGTCCTTATTAGTGATGAATCTGAAATAGTACTTCTGTGAATCCTTCTGTGTCACATGATTCAGTCTCATGGTGCAGTTCTTCTGTTTATCTCCCAGATACTGAAGCCTCTGACTGTATTCAGGGTCCTCAGACAGATCTGGAGGTTCTTCACCCTTTTGTCCACCCAATTCTTTTGTCCAGAACACTTTCCTGATCTGATGTCCAGTAGGGTATGTATAAGTGCAGCTCATTATCACTGATGAGTTCTTTAGTGCACAGATGTGTGAAGGACTGTAACTCACACCCCAATCAGCACTAGAAACACCTGAAACACAGAATTCATACTGAACACATTAGCTCCCGCTTGTGCATCAATAATGCTGGAAAAAAAAATCTGTATGCAAAACAGGCACTTGCAGAGGGGAGGGCTTTGGGGACTTGAGCCGTTGCCTTTTTTAAAAATGAATCAAAAGTACCCCTCTCAAAAAAATAATAATGATAATATTGCGGTGAATAAAACAAATTTGTATTTAAATTATAATTAACATTAAAGCTGCGAGCAGCGATGAAAGGGCCCTCGCATCCTGTGGCCTTAGGAAAAGACGACATGCGTGTAAGCGAGTAAATACTGCAGAAATATGGCAAAGTCATTTCAACGTTCCTGCTGCCAACAGGTGGCGCTTTGACTATTACTGAATATTGGCATGTAAATGTCTTCAGGTCAGGACTCCAATAAAACATGAAGTTTGGGGCAGATTGGACACTGTATACCTGAGTTACAACAACTTCCTGTTTCATGGTGAAACAAAGAATTTTGTCAGTCCGCCACGGATACGCCCGTCATTGGACAATGCAACCCTGGAGCCAGTCTTATTTATAAATCGTTTGAAAATTAAGGGCAGACGAATGTGGTTTGTCTCACTTTACAAATCAAATTGCTACTGAAAAAATGAATGTAGGCTGACAAGAACATGTAAAATGGTGATGTGAAATGAATTTATTACATTACCATTTTAGATAATTATGCAGCAACATTTTTACATTTGAGCCCCTGCCCCTGAGGAACTCTCTGCACATCCCTGATGCAAAATCTTTTGAGAGTTTCTGAAGTGTTCAAGCTACTCACCGTGAATCATGAGCAGAAAAATCAGAGGAAGAGGAGGAGCCATTCTGACTGACATCACCATAGCAACACCTACAACAAATGTACAGTGGCTGATTTTTATTGTATTGAAGTTAATGTATTAATCTCTTATTGTTCTTTTCATAAGACAATACCTAGTAAACATAAACATGCTTGCTTGTTTCTCCTGTAATTCTTGCCATCAAATTACAACCATCAGGTTTTACTTTCCATCATACTGTGCAGCTGTCAGTCAGCTGACTTCATTTCTGCCTTCACCATTCAGTCAAGCCTAATGTTTTGGCTTTGACTGAAATATGGATCTCAGCAGACAACACTGCAAGTCCTTCAGCCGTCTCTACCAACTTCACTTTCTCCCAATCCCCTTTGTGTCCAACTGAGCAGGACAGGTCTACTCATTTCCTAGTCCTGGAAAGACACTCCTCTCTTTTCTCATCTTTTCTAATTACATTTCTTTTAAACACCATACTCTTATTGTAACTAATCCTGATAATATTAATCTTCCCATCATCTACCATCTACCAAGCCTTTACTGGGTAACTTCTTAGAAAACCTTGACATGTCATTCTCCCTTCATGCTCACCACTGACTCCTATGGTTTGCCGTAACCTCCACTCTATCTCCCTTACATGATAACAAAGTTGAAAAACGTAATAGTTGACAACATGTTAAGTTGGACTAATTTAAATACTGGCTGCATCATGACATGCTTATAATATATCACTGTAATGTGTTAATTTTGCATGACAGCACAGTTATTAGTTTTTCCATTAGCATTTGCCACTTAAACTATGCTTTGGACAAAAAAAGTGAACTCACTCAGTTAACTACTCTTCATGGCAGACATTGATGTTTGTGATTCTGAAATAACATTTTTAGAACCTCTTTACTGGCAACACAAACACTGTGAGCCATTTCCCTTGTTTTAAACTGCAATTAAACTTGGCTTGTGGGGGCGTTATTTAAAATCTCGCCTAGGGCAACAACAGAGCCTGCTTTTAGGGCTGTCACTGGAAGTGCAGCTTTCCTTCATAAATCACAATGAGACTCAAAATCACCAAAACCACTGAAACCATCACTTTCAAGAATCAAATGAAGACACACCTCTTCCACAATCACTTCCACAAACCACCAACACCCTAAATCCAATGCCTTTGAGCACCCACACAAAAATCCTCTATTTTTCTTCTTCTCTTTTTCTCCTCTTAATAAACATGGCATTTTACACAATAAATATTGTTGGCTATGTGATGAATTGCTTTCTTGTCTGTTTTAGACACTGGTGTTTACTGAGGTTTAGCTGGACTCATTGCAACTGGTTGGTTAAACTACTTTGTAGCACACATGCTGTTAACTTTCTCTTTGGCTAGTAAAAATCAAGCACCATCTACAACAGACTGTGTGAAGGATTTAACCAATTAGCCTACTTCAAAAATAACCATAAAACAAAGAGAATAAATAAAAATTAAATGCATTTTATCATGCTTGGCTTTCCTAAATTCCAATTTTAATTTTAAATGATGGTTTATGCTAGTATCCATGGGGTGGAAAAGTCGGATGACCAGCATCCCAGCTAACAGAATTTTGTTATAAGAACATTCTCTAAATATTCAGTGTTGGTTCTGGGAACATTAAAAACATCTAGTTTTCTTGACGTTAGAGGAACATTTTTATAAGGTATAATGTTCCTCAAACGTTCTTTCAACTTAATTTTGATCTAAAATTCAACATTGTAGGAACGTTGATTTGTAACATTCCAAGAACATGAAAATGTCCAGTTTAAAGGTTAGTATGATGTTCCTGAAACATTCTTTCAATCATTCAAACAACCATGGTTCACCAACGATGCTTTTGGGAAATGCACCCCTGGTTAGTAATAAGTGAAGCTGGTATTGCTGTTTGTGGATTTAATGTTTAATGTTTTAGAGATTTAATGTCTTTTATCTTCAGTTCATCTAAGGCTGTGACTGAAGAAAGTTGTAGTTTGTGTTCTTATTTCTCTTTCTTTCAGTGTTTGTTCACAGCAGGTGTTTGAATGATTGAAAGAATGTTTCAGGAACGTCATACTAACCTTTAAATAACATTCTACTAACATTAAGGAAACTGGACAATTTATGTTCTTGGAACGTTACAAATCAACGTTCCTACAATGTTGAATTTTAGATCAAAATTAAGTTGAAAGAAAGTTTGAGGAACATTATACCTTTGTAGGAACCGTGGATGAACCAGACAAATGAATCATTCAGATGATCCTTTCAAAACATAATTCTAATTCAGAATCAGAATTCCAGCTCCAGCCACCTACAGGAAAATCCTTGCTCAATTACTTTTATAACCCCATGTTTCCTGGGAGAAGTGACGAAATCAGCCATTTGTAACACCAAATGGTTACCAGGAAGATAAAGAGTCTTTGATCACCAGATCAAAAGGACAGAGAGACAATGCAGACCCTTATGTTTCCTAACTTCACAGAGAAACCAACGAAGACCATTCTAAACTGCATCAAAATTGTTCCAAACAATTTTAAATGGACTTATCAAACATATTTTAACTGCATACATCTTAAATTGTGTCCACAAGTACTACCTGTAACCAGTTTTGCTTTAGAAGACCCACAATTCATGTAAATGTGTTAGCTCTTGAATGACTGACTGAAAGTATGCCTTATTTGGACTTGATTTAATTCTTTTCCTCTTTCCTAAATCCTGGCTTGAATGAAATCTGTTTAAAATGTATCATATTCCATTTAATAGAAATTATGTTAAAATGGCACTCTGCTAAAGCAGAGATGGGAAGTAACACCTATGTTTTATTGGGGGCAGAGAAAAGCCTTTTTGAAACAGGATGATATCTGATTGGCCAAAACTCCTCTGAGGTGTGACAAACAACTTGTCATATTGCAAGAAAAGAACCAAGACAAAGACAAGAGTACCATGAACTATGGAGTAACAAGAAGAACAGACAAGCAGCTCATTCAAGCCATCTAACTTTCACTCACTTTTCTTTTCTTTTACTAAATTTTCTATTCCGCTGAAAGTCTCGCGTTTCTAAGTTTTTCCGCAAAGTGCAACGACTTCTGCCACTTCAGCTGGTGTAGATAAATTTGTTATATATTTATGGTAGACAATTTACAAAATATCCTCATGGAACATGATCTTTACTTAATATCCTAATGATTTTTGGCATTAAAAAAAAAAAAAAATCAATAATTTTGATCCATACAATGTATTGTTGGCAATATCTACACAAATACCCGTGTGACTTCTGACTAGGTTTGTGGTCCAGGATCACATATAGGAGTAATTTTTTTCTAATGAACAATGTAATTTAACTTTTTTGATTCACAATGCTCTGTTGGAGCAACTTAAAGGTGCTAAAGAGGATGTTTTGTTTTATACATGTTTGCAATATTACTTGAAACTGTCTTTACTAACTGATAAAAGACTATTTATTAGGTGCACTGAAAGTAATAATATTAATATACATCATCTGTGCATGAGGTAGGGCCTTAAAAACATCAGCCAATCGTTTACGCGATCATCGCGTAAACGATTGGCCCTCTGGCTTGTCAATCACTGCCGTGACATTCCTTGTGAGAGACGTGCACGGATTGGCCCTCTGGCTTGTCAATCACTGCCATGACGTTCCTTGTGAGAGACGAGTGCGGCTGCGCTCTCCAGTAACTTTCCACACTCCACAGGCGCTACATGCAATGTTTTTGTCAGGAGACAGGAGTAACAACTGCAGATTATGAATTACCTGCGGTGAGTCCGACAAAATGAATCCACTAACACAACACAGCGAATGCCGGTGGTAAACACTCGTGTTCCAATACGAGTGTTTACGAGTTTTGGGAGGCGTTCCTTCGAAGGAGGGGGGTTGTTCTTACGCATGCGCTCATTTCAAAAACTCAGTAACAGTCTTTGGTTTCTCAGTCGACGAAAAGATCCTCTTTAGCACCTTTAATGGCTGCACTTTTGTTCTGCACTATGTTCCACCACTAAGACAAACAAATTTGTTGTTTGTTGTGTTTCAACAGGTAACAAAGATATAAAAAAATCTTTTAGAAGGGCCTCATTGATTCATTATGTCTGGGGCCCCCACTTAGTGTCAGTTCGCCTCTCAAATATATATTCACTACACACATGAACAGAGAAAAACAATCTAGGCTACTCACCCAAAAGTAGAGTCCATTTTAGCTCCATGCTTTTCATGTCTTGAAAAATGTAATGCTTTTTGAAGGTTTGTGATGTATGAAATCCACTGCTGCTGACTGTTACTTATTATCCTGAAAGTCTTAAGATCTTTCAATGGTTATGTCTAATTCAACTGTTATTTGTTCCAAGGAAGAGGAAAATAACCCAGCTAACAATGACCTGGCGGTCCACCAACAATGTTTTGGACAGCACAAAGTCAGCGGCTTGACACAGTTTCTTTTTTTTTTTTTTTTGAGAGATCTACAATCCAATTCTTACTAGTAAAAATTCAATTAGAGAGCTCTGCAACTGCATTTTTACCAGTAAGAATTTAATTAGAGAGCTCACTAACTGTATTTGTTACTAGTAATAATTGAATTATAGAGCTCTCTAATTGAAATTGTTACTAGTTTGTATTCAGTTGTAGAGCTCTGTAACTAAAAATGAATGGAAGTCAATGGAGACATATGACTAGTACAAATTTATTTGTAGAGCTCTCTAATTATAATTGTTACTAGTAAGAATTGGATTGTAGAGCTCTCTAATTGAATTCTTACAAGTAAAAATGCAATTACGACGAATAACATTGGGAACAATTTAAGCTAAAATGGCTTGCCATACAATCCCTGGCCGAACCCCCTCCAATAAATGCTCAAACATAATGCTGGCTGGTGTAAATCTTTTTTTTTTTTTCTTAACTGCAGGCTGTAGAATTAAATAAATCCTTTCAGTGGTTGTTCTGCTGCAGTCTTAACTGACCCACATTGTGCAGTACACATTGGAACTCTTGTTGCATCATAACATCATTAACAAAAATGAGTATCACAACACGATATAAACAAATATTTAATCACTACAGTAGTAATTTCTCGCTAGAAATGACATCAAAAGTGCAAAATTTTAGCCACAAATGTACATTTACACACAAACTGACCATCAAATGCAGCTTTTGGGCGACATCTTTATTTTTCTAGCTCAACTGTCAAAGAATGGAAAGCACAGGATTGTGGGGTATCAAAGACAGTGAAGGATTCGATCTATGCTGCCTTCCAAAAATTGATCAGATGAAGGTATCTCAGGAAACAGGAAGTGAAGCTAACATTAGATTCGGGCGTGCCTTGATGCCTTTCTACCTTGAAATGTGTCCTCCGAAGGCAGCATTTTCCAGTTTTTGGACTCAGCCTTCATATCGCTTTAGACCAATGACATCATTGATGACGTCCGAACCCTCACTTCCACCTAACTGGTTCAGGAAGCAGTTCGAATCTTGTCACAACATTTTGACAGATATATAAACCCATGGAATCCCCTTAAAATGTGTGGTTTTAGAATAATAATATTGCTCCTCATGCCTATTATGACCAGAGAACAAAAAAAGCAAGGTTTTCTATTTTCAGTTGCTTTTAATGTTGTTGTATGACAGAAAACTGTAAACTTGTGATATCAGATCTTTATTTCCTGTGCTGAAAACAAACAATGAGATTTACAGTTAAACAATGCATCTTAAAACGTCTAAACTAAGTAAGCAAACTATATGTAACAAATTTTAAAGGAAAAATTCCCACACTTTTATATAAATTCACGTTGCTTTTCAGGGCTGCACACACAAGAGATACAGTGGATATAAAAAGTCTCCACACTCTGGTTAAGACAACTGGTTTTGTGGTGTAAAACATGAAACAGACAAATTGCACATTTAATGTTAAAAAAAAAAAAAAGACAACCTATGCAATGCCACTGAAAACGTCTAGGTTACGTATGTAACCCTCGTTCCCTGAAGGAGGGAACGGAGACGTTACGTCAGAGACTGAGGAAATGGGGTCTCGCCCGAGAGCCCAATCACCTTCAAGTGTTAACAAAACGAGCCAATGATAAGGAGCAGCACGAGCAGCACGCATTCAAGTCTTCGCTGAGGAGCCAAGCCAAGTGACCCGGCCAATCAGCGGCACAGCTATTGTGGCAAGGGGACGTAACATCTCCGTTCCCTCCTTCAGGGAACGAGGGTTACATACGTAACCTAGATGTTCCCTTTCAGTCGGTCACTTTGACGTTACGTCAGAAACTGATGAAATGGGGTCCCTACTAAAACACCACAATAGCTGTCTTCCAGCGACAGTGTGAGTAAGATACCTTGCCGTGAGCGCACGATAGAAGGATCATACAACACAGAGTACACTGAGTGGCATATCCAGAGGGATATGCTAACAGGCTGCCTACTAAAGGAGGTCTTACAGAGGAACCAGAATGGTGGTAACTGAAGTAACCAGCCCGCAGGGTGGAATTACACATCAGAAAGTAAGTGGCTTGCTGGGGAAGACACATGCTCCAAGGAGACTAACAGTGGAATACAGGGGTTGCTAGAAGGAACCACAGCATAGGCACCTAGTCTAAGGCCGGGACTGACCGGAGGGGCAGCACACGAGCATAGACATTAACAGTGCTGGAGGACTCAGGGTTCTGAACAGGAACTAACTGAGAATAAACGCACATATCCAGTCTAAGGAGTGGAATGGCGCAGCAAGCATATGACACCGAGCAGGTCCAATTACTGGCCCGAGGGGGCGAGTATACGAGAGGACAACGGCTCTACACGGAGATTATAAAATCTCGCAAATGTGTTAGGTGTCGCCCAGCCCGCAGCTCTACAAATATCTGTTCACCACCTAATTGCAAGTTCACCACCTGATCCCTGAACGGCGGGGAACTTTGGGCACATATCTGAGCCGGGGTCTCAAGATAACGTGAGAGTCATCCGGCCCGAATTCCAGGCACGCTTCGTCAATCGAGAACGCCTGTAGGTCCCCAACCCTCTTAATAGAAGCCAGAGCCAACAGGAGCGCAGTCTTCAGGGATAGAAACTTTAGCTCAACTGAAAACAAAGGTTCAAAGGGAGCCCTCTGAAGTGCAGATAACACTAAAGAGAGGTCCCAAGAGGGGATTTGTGAGGGGCAGGGAGGAAAGAGCCTCCTAGCCCCCCTCAGGAACCTAACAACCAGGTCGTGCTTCCCAAGAGACCTACCTTCAACAAGGTCATGATGGGCGGCAATAGCGGCCACATAGACCTTAAGGGTGGAAGGAGACAGCCTTCGATCCAGCCCCTCTTGAAGAAAGGAAAGCACTGACCCGACTGGACATGTCCAGGGGTTCTCATTCCTGGAAGAGTGATGGTAGCTGCCTGGACACTGGTTCTAAGGGGACTCCCGTTTGAAGAAAACTCAGGTCCCGCCACGGAGAGAGAGTTAGGCAGCAAGCTGGGGTGATGGTCACCCAAAGCGTCACATACAGATTCAGGCAATTCAGCAGAGACTGCGCGTGCTCGCTCGTAAGCTGCGCGTACATGGCGACTGAGTTTTTTTCCATACCGAGAAAAGAGATCCTCTGCACTGGGCAAAGTTTGCTCTTCTCCTGGTTGACCTGAAGACCCAGACGGGCGAGGTGTCTGAGCACTAGACCCCTGTGCTCGCACAACCGCTCTTGAGACTGTGCCAGAATCAGCCAGTTGTCGAGGTAGTTGAGAATACGGACACCCTGGACCCTGAGGGGAGCCAGAGCTCCCTCTGCGACCTTCGTGAAGACGCGGGGAGACAGGGCCAACCCGAAGGGGAGGACCTTGTACTGAAATGCCTGCCCCTTGAAAGTAAATTGAAGAAACGGTCTGTGTCGAGGAAGAATAGACATGAAAGTACGCGTCCTTCAGGTCTATCGCTGCAAACCAATCTAGTGGACGAACGCACTCGAAAATGCGTTTGGGCGTTAACATCTTGAACGGGAGTCTGTGAAGAGCCCGGTTCAAAGCCCGAAGGTCCAGGATTGGCCGTAACCCACCTGTTTTCTTGGGTACAATGAAGTATGGGCTGTAAAACCCTGACCTCATCTCGGCTGGAGGGACCGGCTCGATCATGGCATCTTTGCCCACCATCATAGCGCGGACCCCCCGAAACCTGGGGGGACGCCAAGCGAACTGAATCGCATAGCCGAGCCTGATTGTTCGAATGAGCCAGCGGGACAGGTTGGGTAGCTCTAACCAAGCACCCAGAAACCATGCCAGCAGGGTCAAAGGTACCACAGGTGCACCCTTGGTGGGGCAGCGAGACGGAACAGACGGCCCTGGTATGGGAGGCATAGCGTCCCGTAAAAGAGGTGGCGTCTGAGTCCGTGGAGTGACAGAGGGGGCTCCGTGAGAAGGCATGGTGTTCTCAGACCGGCTCTGCAAATAAAGAGGGGAGAGGGGAAGAGAGTGTTGAGAAACAGACACTGTCAACCGTGCCCTCTTGGGACCCGGCGGTAGAGGAAACAGCTCTTTCTGTGAGGATACGGGTACCGCTGGCGGTGCCAGCGGCAAAGATGGAAGGGTTCTCCCCCGGCCCTCCTGTGGGGGAAGGAGCGGCCCTGCTACCGACTCCTGAAGAGCTGTCGTCTCCGACTCCGGGTCGCCCGTCTCAGGACCGCCGCTTCTTAGCCTGACGCTTGGCAGGTGGAGGGGCGGGGACGGGCTGCGTCGCTTTCCCACGGCTGTTTCCTCGTTGCGGCCGGGGTGGAGGCTGCTGCTGTGGCCGAGCGGGAGCGGAGGAAGCCGCGGGAGGGCGACCTCGGCGACGAGCAGACTGAGGCACCTGAGCCGGCGGCGGTGTAGGAGCAGCAGCGGGCCGCCGGGGCAGGATATGGCTAATCGCCTCAGACTGTCTCTGAGCGGCCGAGAATTGCTGGGCAACAACCTCGACCGCGTCGCCGAAAAGGCCGGCCTGAGAGACAGGGGAGTTTAGGAGCTGAGTCCGGTCCGACTCCCTTATGTCTGGCAGGTTCAGCCAAAGGTGGACATCACCTGACCAATCGAACGCGCCGTAACCTTAGTCGCCCGAAGGGCAAGGTCGGCGGCCGTGCGGGCCTCCTGAAGGACCGCTTGGTCAGCACCCACCTCGTGCAAGCCCTTGAGCACCTTAGCCTGATGGACTTGTAAGGTGGCCATGGCGTGCAAGGCGGAAGCGGCCTGACCCGCAGCTCTGTAAGCCTTGGCCACAAGCGTGGACGAGAACTTACAGGCCTTGGACGGGAGCTTGGGATCACCGCGCCACGTAGAGGTGCTCGGAGGACACAATTGCATCGCAACCGAGCGCTCAACAGGGGGTACCCCAGCATACCCTCTAGCCGCTCCGCCATCAAGGGAAGTGAAGGCGGAGGAAGCGCCAGAACGGTTTCGGGCAGTTAAAGGTGCCCTCCACGAACTGGTAACCTCCTCATGCACTTACGGGAAGAAAGGAACCGGAGGGGGACCCTGGCATTCACCAGAGTGTGCAGCCCCTAGGAACCAATCATCTAGCCTCGAGCGCTCAGGACGGGGTGGAGGATTCCACTCCAACCCAATACTCTCGGCTGCCTGGGCAAGCATGGCCGTCAGCTCGGGATCTGACTTGGACAATGCTGCTCCCCCAGGGGGAGGCACCGCAGCCGAGTCTTCATCAAACCCGCCTTGCGATGCAGCGATTGACATACGATCGTCCTCCGGAGCCCCAAATGAGACGCTGGGTCCCCCAGAAGGGGAGGCAGCAAGCTCATCCGGAAGCTCCACCGGCTGAGACGCTTGAGAGGGAGGCGTGGCCCGAGGAGGCTGACTCGTCGGGTTGTTCCACACCGTAACCCTCAGATCACCCTGGCCACCAGCCAAAGATCGGAGTGTTGCAGAGGGGACTCGATACTGTTTAAGGTAATCGAGTCTAGATCTAAGCATCTTGATGGTCATGTTCCCACAATGAGGACATGAACCATCCACGAACGCTGCTTCAGCGTGCTGGAAGCCCAAGCACGTGAGACAGCGATCATGGCCGTAAAGAGGTGCCATATACCGACCGCACCGAGAAACACAAGGGCGGTACAACATCTTTAAAAAGACGCGACCTGGAAACCCGCAAGCTCTTTTAGAAATACTCTTTTAGCACTGAAGCGCTCAGGGGAAACAGGCAAAGGCAGGAACACTGGAATCCGCTGAGATGCGCCGTCACATCAGTACTGCAGAGACTCGCTGTAAACACTCCGGTGAAGGCACGATGCGCTCGGCTCCGAAGCGCGCTGCTCCTTATATACCCACAGTGTGGGGCGGAGCTTGCGCATGCAAATTCCGCAGACCAAGATACTTCTCGTATCATTGGCTCGTTTTGTTAACACTCGAAGGTGATTGGGCTCTCGGGCGAGACCCCATTTCGTCAGTCTCTGACGTAACGTCAAAGTGACCGACTGAAAGGGAACCAAAGTTTCAGAAGATAAAGATAAAAACATTAATAACACAAGTATTCACAATCTTTTTTAACTAGGTATGTGGCTCTGTTCAAAATGAACTAAAATCATGAAGCTCATAGGAAAGTACAGTACACAGTCCTGTCTTCAGCTGAAGATAATCCAAATAAATCTCAGCTGTTCTTGTAAGATTTTACTGACATCATCTTGGTAACTACAAGAGCCATGGGCCAGAAAGAGGTTCAACAGTTTTTCATTGATGAAAGGTGGATGGAATCATGAATAGCTCCATTTATCAGTTGATTTTGGCACAGAATATTCTGCCGTCTGCTAAAAAACTAAAATGAAGATAACTTTACCTTTCAGCAAGACAATGTTTCAAAACACACGTCTAAATCAACAAAAGAATGGCTTCAGACTCCCATCCAAACTGAATGCTGTAAGAACATCAAAAGGTGCTTCAACCAAGTAAAGTTTAGGGGGGTGAACACTTATGCAGATATTTATTCCAAGTTTTTTTAGCTTTATTTTTTCCTCTGAAATGTCACTGGTTTTTAGTGGGATTGCTTGTAATTTTGACACTGAACATGCAAAATTTCTGATATGATTTTTTCTTTTGTTTTAATTTTTACATCAGAAAAACCTGCTGTTTAAACAGGGATGTGAAGACTTTCTATTTCCACTGTCCATAAAGGCTGAAAAAATGTTTTGCTCTGTGTCCCAAACATTATGGCCTCTTCAAGGTAATCTGAAACAAAGAAACAAAGAACAAATAAATAATGAGAGTAAGTGAATGAATATATAAGTAATACACTTCTTTTTTTTTTCTTTTTGGTATAAAATAACCTGAGTTCTTTCATCTTAAACAGTACATTTTATTCTTTGTATCATACGCTTGATCTATAAACATTTGATATTTAGTGTGAAAAGTTCAGTTAAAACACTTACCGTTGCATTCTCATACACAGGTTGACTTAACTCAACATCACAAGCTTTGCGTCTGTTTTCATTATGTTTGGACTGATTCATCTTTACCATTAAAAAAAAAAAACAGATTAGAGAAAAAAAAATCATAAATTATGTCTTTCAATTCCCACTAGATAAAAGTCAGGAATACATTAAAGAATTAGTTCACTTTCAAATGAAAATTAGCCCAAGCTAATTTTCTGACAAAGACAATCGGAGAAATATTAATAAATATCCTGACACACCCAAGCTTTATAATAGCAGTAATGCGCTACCAAACAAGGAGACACTTTCTTCAGCTCATACTCGTTTGGTAGCGCATTACTGCCATTATAAAGCTTGGATGTGTCAGGATATTTATTAATATTTCTCCGACTGTCCTCATCAGAAAGAAGAAAGGAATAAAATGAATAAATGTAAATGTAAATATACACCTAAGATGGCTTGAGGGTGAGTAAAGCTTGGGGTAATTTTCATTTGAAAGTGAACTAATCCTTTAATGATTTCAGTCTGTGTGACTAATTCATTTACCTGATTAGTAAACTATTATATATATATATATATATATATATATATATATATATATATATACACACATTATATAAAACCAAATTAATTTTTCTTACCTGAGATTTAAGTGTGTCATTTCTCTTTTTCATCCTGCTTCCCCTTAAAAACAATTAATGTGATGTCATCATAATTTTATTCAAAAACCTGTTTAGTTTGTCTAAACTATGGGATAATATTTAGTGTACATTTAATAAAAATATATTAGTGTCACATTTTTTTTCTAAGCTGACCCCCAAAAAATCCAATGAACCCAACTTCAAATGAAATCAATTTAGTCTGAAAACTGAATCTTTATTTAATACTGGTTGTTTGTGAAAAAGAGGTTAAGACAGTACAGTATATTGCAAACATCTTACCAAATCAGCACCATCGTGGTGATGACAACAGCTCCACAACCCACTCCAATGGATATGTATAATATCACCAAACATCCTACAGCTGAGACAAAAAGTGTAACATCAGAAAAGATTAATTTACTTCACTTTAGAATGAGTAATTTAAAGGGATAATTCACCCAAAATCCTGTCAACAACCTGGGGGTGAGTAAATGATGACCGAATTTTCATTCATGAGTGAACTATCCCTTTTTTAAGTTTATGAGCTGTGCTAACATTAACAGTCACAATTACACCATCTGATCTCTGAGATCCATATTTACTGTGAACCTGACAGTAGAAGCGTCCACTCTGTAGTGCACTGAATCTCCAAATCCAGCTGGGGTCAGTGCTTGAAGGTTATATCCTCTTTAAACCAACTAATATCTGCAGGTGGGTTTGAATCACTGCTGCAGCTCAGAGTCACTGAATCTCCCACCCAAATCGTTGAAGAATCAACTAGCTAGTCACGACTGTTTCCCGAAATCATATTGTCGCAAATTTGTTGTTCAAAGACATTGGTGAATAATGTCATGCAGGTGGTGGAGTAATAACTTCTTTTACTGAATCAGTTTGAGATTGGATTAATGCTAGATTTTTTGCTATAAATACAGACATGCATCTGAGGACAAACATTTTAGGGAAATCAATATCAATTTATGATGCTCTCTCGATGTTTTCAGTTTAATTGACATTTCAACATTCAATATGACTTTGGGAAATGAGTGAAAATAACTCATTGAACTATGCTGATAATGATGGACCTTGTGAGTTGGCTAACAGTGTTTTTGGGAAACACACCCTGGACTGACCAATGTACACTGAAACATTCATGGGAGGGTCTAAAAATTATTACCAAACTTATTGTGGCAAAGATCATGAGCCATTTTTGTACTACTAATATTTAGTGAAATCATAACAGACATACTGGAATGTTCTACAGTGTGTTATGTGTTTTATAATAAACTCACACATGATTTTTAAAGTCACAGCATCAGAGTATTTCTCTCCATGTTCATTGATGGATCTGCACTTGTATTCTCCACTGTCATCAGAGCTGATCTTTGAGATGTTGAAGTTTCTTCCAGATCCTACAAACGTTCCTCCTTTAAACCAGCTGATTTCTGCAGGGGGGTTTGAATCACTGCTGCAGCTCAGAGTCACTGAATCTCCCGCCACTATCTCACAACATGGGCTCACCCCTGCAAATGTGTACTGTGGAGGATCTAGAAGAAAATGTATTATTTTTTAGTTAATGTTTTGCAATTTAAAACATGTTAAACTACAGTAGAGACTGTTTTAGAAACCAAGTCATCGCACTGTCTGAATTCTTAATGGCATTTATTTGCAATAAGTGTAACTCTATCTGTAAATTTGTGCTTAAGTGCCAAACTGTCCCGCAGTAGTTTCAATTTGACCTGTTATAGGCTTTGCTTTGCTAATTATAATGTGGACAGCTGTATTCACTCAAGTTTGATAAGCTGTATATTTAATTAAAATCAATGGATCAGCCCTTGTGTGAAGATCTACATAGTGGGCACCTGTCACACAAATCTAATGGTACACAGCAAAATCCCCAGAGTTAAATCAACTCTGCTCAGAGTACATTCGGTCCCTCTCTAAATAGTGTTAAAATAACACTGAAGCAGAGTTAAAGTTAATGAAATAGTAATTAATTAAGTGATTATTAAGTGATGTTTGAGCAATAATGATAAACACCTGCTGTTAACAAGCAGAATCGCTGAAGAAAAAAGAAACAAGAACTACAACTGACTTCAGTCACAGCCTTAGATTAAATCAACTGAAGATAAAAAATGTTAAATCTCTGAAGATCTGATTAAACAACTCCAGAAACAGCATTATCAGCTTCACATATTACTAACCAGATTTACTTTATTTTCAAACATCTACAGCATTAAGAATTAACAGAGGTTTATTGGTCAAGAAAAGAAAAGAAAAGAAAAATGACGCCACCATGAAGAAGATCAGAGTTTGCTTAAATTGGGCTCTTGACGCTTGACTTCCTATGTTAGATTTTTCTCTGCAACAATACATATGATGTTTTTGTAAAGCAGTGAGGTCAGGGTCTTACAGTGAGCCAGAGATGTTCACAAGTCTTTTATCTGGAGTCCGAGTCAAGTCTGAAGTCTTTATCACTGGAGTCTGAGTCAAGTCTGAAGTCTTTATCACTGAAGTCTGAGACAAGTCTGGAGTCTTTTGTCACGAGTCCGAGTCGAGTCTCGAGTCATTAAAAAAAAAAAAAATTCTCATAATCAAATCCTATTTTTTATCCTAGTTGAATTATTTAGACAAAATAATATGATCTTTCTATAATCCATTTTACTTGAAATTAAGGTCCTATGATGTAAGGGATAATGTACATCCAGCTTGTTACTTTATAATCCATTACAATGTACAAAACAGTCATCCTGGCAACATGAGTAGTCATTTTCAATACAGTTTCTAAGTGGACGCAAGATGGCACCCGCGAGTCACGGTTTGTTATACAGCAGTTTGTTATACAGCTTCGTTGTTAGTGACGACAGTCATTATCAGACAATATCAAACCTCTGAACGTTTAAGAATATCCATTGAAAACTCTACACATGCTGATTGTGATACGTTAAAATATGAGCTTTAAGTAATAAATGGATTAACATCTCTTTCTATCTCTCTCTTATGGACACACATTAAAAATAGCTGCATATAATACGAAAAGATTGATAAAATGTAGTGCTAGGTTTAAAGTCTATTTTTTGGGGGGGGGTTTTCATATTTTAACAGGCTGGCAATTCAAAAGAGCCATGCTACTGTCACAGACACACCAGGCTCTGCACCCAGCCAATCACGTCGCACTCCCTCATCAGAGTACTGATCACACGCACCTGACACTCATCACCAGCTCAATCAACAGCACTATAAAAGACACTCACAGTCACTTAGTCATTGTCCGGTCTCGTTAATGCATACTAACCTGAATGCTTACCTTTCGGACTACTTACCTGTCTCCAGTGTGTCTCCTAGATCCTCTGTGTTCTCCAGTTCTCCTAGATCCTCTGTGTTCTCCAGTTCTCCGTGAGTGTCTATGTGTTGATCCTACTCCACGTCTCGCAATTCTCATTAAACCTGGTGTGAAGATCAAGTCAAGTATTACTGTCTTGATATGTTGTCTGTCTGGAATCCTTGTCTGTCATCACTCACCTGCACTCAGCTCTGGTTGTCTCAATAAACATCGTAAACTGTACCTGTGCCTCCGACCTCCTCTGTATTGTAACAGAAGACCGGACCAACACCGCTGAGCAACCACACTGAGCACTGCAGATCCATTCCAGGATTTAATCACAGCACTTCGTCGCACTCTCACCAGTACATCCATGCCAGCACCACCAGCGAGCACTTCCGCATTCCACGCTGCATCTTCTTCTCCGTCTGTGATCGCCAGTCCCATGGCCAAACCGGCGCCCTTCTCTGGCGCGGCGGAGGATTGCAACGGATTCATCCTTCATGATTCAGCAACTGGACGGTAAATCACTCCGCTGGGCGGAACCCCTGTGGACTCAGAACAGTCCTGTCGTGCAATCACTCTCAAGTTTTATTAATCACTTCAAGGAAGTTTTTGGAAAACCTTCATGGGACTCCTCCCTGGGTGAGAGACTGTGTAATTTAAAACAGGGTGCTTTATCTGTCTCTGATTATGCTTTACAGTTCAGAACTCTAGCGGCAGCGAGTGGTTGGAACGAACAAGCCCTCATCTCCAGATATCGTCAAGGTTTGGATCCCCGTGTGCAGTTGCATCTCGCTGCATACGAGGACACCATCGGGCTCGAGAAGTTTGTCCAACTGTCAATAAGATTCGCCACCCGTATGCAGCTGTGCATAGAAGAGCACCAAAACCAGCGACTATTTCCATCCTTCCTCCGCCAGCCTGAATCCTTCAGCTTCCCAGATCCAGCCAGCCTCGACATGCAGATTGACAGATCATGTCTTTCTCCAGCTGAGCGACAGAGGAGGCTGACCCAGGGTCTCTGTTTATATTGTGGCCATCCCGGGCATTTCAGAGCTGAATGCCCCACTCGTCCTGTGCGATCTATGGTGAGTGTCATCCTTCCTACGTTAAACCATCAAAATCCACTCACTATTATCGCCAACCTTACTGCTGCTGATATTTGTCTTCTAGTCAATGCCTTCATCGACTCTGGGTCAGCTGGAAATTTCATCTCCGGAGCCCTCTGTCGCCAGCTCAACATCAAGACCGTCAGTTCGCCGAAAGTTTACCAGATCCATGCAGTAACTGGTCGTCCTCTCCGTCAAGTTCGTCACATGGTGGGCCCTCTGCGTCTGCAGATTGGCGTTCTTCATCAGGAGGAGATTCATCTGCTGGTTCTGGAGGACTCAACATCTGATGTGATTCTGGGGCGCCCTTGGTTGGAGCAGCATGATCCCATCATCTCCTGGCGGACAGGAGACGTCCTGAAGTGGGGTAATAATTGTTTTTCTGGTTGTTTCACGGCACTACCAGTTCCAAGTCGAGTTCCAAGTCGAGTTCCAAGTCGAGTTCCAAGTCGAGTTCCAAGTCGAGTTCCAAGTCGAGTTCCAAGTCGAGTTCCAAGTCGAGTTCCAAGTCGAGTTCCAAGTCGAGTTCCAAGTCGAGTTCCAAGTCGAGTTCCAAGATCTAAGAAGATTCCTGTCTGTGTCATGTCCATTGAGAGTCCATTGGAAAAGAGATCGGTCGATATTCCTGACTGTTACTACCACTTCAGTGACGTTTTCGCATGGACGAGAGGAAGGTTTCCGCTATCAAGGATTGGCCATTTCCCACCACTGTCAAAGAACTGCAGAGATTCCTTGGTTTTGCCAATTTCTATCGAAGATTTATCAAGAACTACAGCACCATCACTTCTCCACTCACCAACCTACTCTGTGGTAAGCCCAAGTCTCTGTCCTGTAACCCAGCAGCGAAGAAAGCCTTCGAGGACCTCAAGATCTCCTTCACAACCGCTCCCCTCCTTGTCCATCCGGATCCAGAACTCCCTTTCGTGGTCGAGGTCGACGCGTCCACCGCAGGAGTGGGAGCGGTCCTGTCTCAGCAGCAGGGGAAACCGAGTAGACTCCATCCATGCGCCTTCTTCTCCTGCAAACTCAAACCGGCGGAGATAAATTATGACATCGGCAACAGGGAGCTACTTGCCATCAAGCTCGCCCTGGAAGAGTGGAGGCATTGGCTCGAAGGAGCCCGACATCCCTTCCTAGTACTTACCGACCATAAAAATCTTGAGTACCTGCATGAAGCCAAAAGGTTAAAGGTTAAATAGCCAGTCTGACGTGATAATAAACTCAAATGAAAGAACGTATGGCACGGTGGCTTCCGTCATGTTTCATGGGATTCTTATGACATTTTGGAGTTTACGCACACGGACATACGTAATCAAAGTGTATGACAAGAGTCCGATCTACCATGACACGTAAGGGAATATATGTGACGCAGATATTATAAAACTATTTAAACAACACAAATTCTTTATTTATTATATCAGTAGTTAAGGGTAAAGACTTGAGTCGTTTTTAAAATATTCTGAGTATTTTGTGCAGAGTCAAGTCTGAAGTCATTTCAGGTCGAATCCGAGTCTGAAGTCTGTTAAAATGCGACTTGAGTGCGACTCGAGTGCCCATCTCTGCAGTGAGCAGATATTAGCTTCTTTTATATGATGATATAGTCATCATGCGATTCCTGGATTGTATCCAAAGCGTTGCAGCAAACAGATATATTGAGTAATTTTAAAACCGTGTAGTGCATAAAACATTTTGAACTACTGCATCACCTAGACACACACATACATCAAGAATCAGCATATAAATCTCAACAATGGTGATAAAAAACGCTTCACAGTGTAATGCATGCTGCAGTATGAATAATTATTGTCACCACCGTTGAGGATTGTATGCTATATTTTCATGTATAAGCCTGAGCATTAATAGTTGCTCATTTTCAGCATTGAAGAGTTACGATGGCATTTGTTTAATGGAATTTGTTTTGTTTGTGTTGAAGTTTTGTAATAGTCGAATCTCAGTCAAGAAACCAAAGAGAACTCTAAAGAGACCTCTTTAGACCTCTGTGATATTCATTTGAAATGGCTTTCAAGAAATTTCCAGCTAATCTGCTTCTTCAGTCTTTTCATTCAGCAATGTACAAGTGTTTCTTGTGAAACACTATTGCAATTGCTTAAACACTAAATATTTTAAAGACATAAAAGGGTCAAGAGCCCATCTAAAACAAACCCTGACCACCATGATGGTTGACCAATAAAACACCAACATCTAAACCTCAACATTTAATTCTCAATAAGAACTTTTTTAGACGTGTGACAGAAATAAAGTCAATCTGGTAAGTAATAAGTAAATCAGATCTTCAGAGATTTAATGTCTTTCATCTTCAGTTGATTTCATCTAAGGCTGTGGCTGAAGTCAGTTGTAGTTCTTGTGTTTCTCTTTTCTTCAGTGATTCTGCTTGTTAACAGCAGGTGTTCATCATTAATGTTCAAACATCACTTAATGAATTGCTTAATTATCTCATTAACTTTAACTCTGCTTTAGTGTTACTTTAACACTATTTAGAAAGGAACCAAATGTACTCTGAGCAGAGTTGATTTAACTCTGGGGATTTTACTGAGTAGTACATTTTCCTCATTCATCTTTCTTTTCTTTCCTCTCTCTTCCACATTCAACATGTGCTTCCAATATATTCCTGTTGTCTCTCAACAAGAACACTCTAACACACACGCAGAAGACGACGCAATCCTGCTAACCTGTGCCCTAACTCTACCTCTTCAAATGCACCTATTTGTTTTTCTGTGGGCCTCTGGAATTGTTAGTCAGCTGTCAACAAAGCTGACTTCTTTCCAGCCTTTGCTATAGTCAGCTGTTAGGATCTTAGGCTTGACCGAGACCTGGATTAGACCTGAGGACACAGCAACCCCTGCTGCTCTCTCTCTAACAACTTCAGCAAATCATCATATTAGAATGATTTCTGAAGGATCATGTGACACTGAAGACTGGAGTAATGATGCTGAAAATTCAGCTTTGATCACAGGAATAAATTACTTTGTAAAATATATTCAAATAGAAAACAATTATTTTAAATTGTAATAATATTTCACAATATTACGTTTTTTATTTTATTTTTAATTAAGCAGACGAAACTTCTTTTAAAGACATTTAAACCTCACCGATCCCAAACTTTTGAACGGTAGAGTATATATATATATATATATATATATATATATATATATATATATATATATTACTGTAAATGTAATAAATAAAAATATGACTGAATTCATACTCACACATGACATTGAGATAAACAGCGGGAGAGATGTAATTGTCTTCAGGTACAGCACAGCTATATCTGCCTGCATCCTCTCTTCTGACTGACTGCAGCAGGAGTTCATTGTTTCTGTCTCTTCTCTCAGTTAATGGCTGTGAGTTTCTGTACCAGATGAATGTTGCTCTGTCAGTCAGAGTGCAGCTGCTTTTACATGTCAGACGGACTGAATCTCCCTCTGTCACTCTCTCAGGTGTCTCCACATGCAGATCTGAACACAACACACACATTATATCTAGTGCTGCTGTCATACACTGATTATTATTCAACATAATGCACAGAAGAAGAGAGAAACCTCATGAAAGTCACCTGTGACATTAAGAGTCACTCCTGGATTACCAATCCATTTTCCTTCTGTTATATCAGTGGTGAATCTGAAATAGTACATGTGTGAATCATTCTGTGTCACATGACTCAGTCTGATGGTGCAATTCTGCTGTTTATCTCCCAGATACTGAAGCCTCTGACTGTATTCAGGGTCTTCAGACAGATCTGGAGGCTCAACACCCTCTTTATAGACTTTTGTCCAGAACACTTTCATGATTTGACGTTCAGTAGGGTATGTATAAGTGCAGCTCATTATCACTGATGAGTTCTTTAGTGCACAGATTTGTGAAGGACTGTAACTCACACCCCAATCAGCACTAGAAACTCCTGAAACACAGAATTCATACTGAACATATTAGTTTCAGCTTGTGCATCAAGGATGCTGGAAAAAAATCTGTTTGCAAAACAGGCACATGCAGAGGGGAGGGCTTTGGGGACTTGAGCCGTAACAAATTGCTCAAAAGTCAGAAAATTCCTGTATATTTTTACATATTTGTCAGTCTGAGGTGTCGTTGCCATAACGCATTGCTATGGGTTGTGTGTGTCTTGCTTCGGACTTGACTGACTGGCATTCCCATGGAAGCATGTGACCACCACTGAATAAAAAATAAAAAAGGTAATTGTGACTTTTTATCCCACAATTCTGACTTTTTTCTTCTTATAACTTAATTGCGAGTTTATATCTCACAATTTTGAGAAAAGAAGTCAGAACTGTGAGATATAAACTCAAGTTTATATCACGCATTTCTGAGAAAAAAAAAAGGATTGTGTTATTAAAATATTTTTTATTCAGTGGTGGAAACAAGCTTCCATACATTCTGTTTACAACAGCGGTCAGTAACCTATGCTCTTGAGACATACATGACATGGTTCTTTCTATCAGGGCTCAATGGCAGGAAAAAATAAACCTTTTAAAAAATTTATTTATCAATGCAAGTTTGCCATTTATAATACACCTAAACAAAACATGATCTGGCACAAGAAGTTCAAATTTCATTGGGCAATGCAACCCTGGAGCGGTAATTTCCCAGTCTTATTTATAAATCGTTTGAAAATTATATGGGCAGACGAATGTGGTTTGTCTCACTTTACAAATCAAATTGCTACTGAAAAAATTTATGTTAATGGGCTACAGAATATTACGCAATAACAAGCAGCGCCAAAGGGCTCATTAAGTAGTGTTCAATTGACCTGTATTTATGTATATTGATACACCATTTACCATTTGATGAAACTATCATACAGTAGTTGGTTAAATGAAGCCCAAGTGCCACCTACAGGCCTATTGTGTGAAGTGTATGCTGATACGAACATGCAAAATGGTGATGTGAAAGGACTTTATTACATTACCAATTTAGATAATTATGCAGCAACATTTTTACATTTGAGCCCCTGCCCCTGAGGAACTCTCTGCACATCCCTGATGGAAAATCTTTTGAGAGTTTCTGAAGTGTTCAAGCTACTCACCGTGAATCATGAGCAGAAAGATCAGAGGAAGAGGAGGAGCCATTCTGACTGACATCACCATAGCAACACCTACAACAAATGTACAGTGGCTGATTTTTATTGTATTGAATTATTGTATTAATCTCTTATGGTACTTTTCATAAGACAATACATAGTAAACATAAGTATCTGTAAATGCTTTCGTGTTTCTCCTGTAATTCTTGCCATCAAATTACTGCCATCAGTTTATCTTGGTTGTCTAGTGTCAAAGGAAGTATAAGCCAACTGCACACAGGAATGCAGGAATGCATTGCCACCTCCTCACCTCAGCCACAGTCTCCATCACATCACTTCGGTAAAGTTGGTTTTATATTCACACATTCGGACTTCTGATAAATTCAGACTTTCCAATAAATGTGCACTAAATTAATGTTTGCGAATTTTAAGCAGCGACATGATATTGACAACCAACGACTGTCAACTTACAACATTTTTGACAGTCGATCAAAATAGGCAAGTATTGTTTTAATGGCATATTTACTTGTGAATGTCCACTGAATGTCCAATGTAGTGTGATTAACAAGGCTATTGAATACGGATGTCTGAATGTGTGAATATAAAACCAACTTTACCCAAGTCATCACATCATACTGTGGAGCTGTCGGTCAGCTGTCAACAAGCTGACTTAATTTCTGCCTTCACTATTCAATCAAACCTAATGTTTTGGCTTTGACTGAAACATGGATCTCAGCAGACAACACTGCAATCCTTCAGCCGTCTCTACCAACTTCACTTTCTCCCAAACCCCTTTGTGTCCAACTGAGCAGGACAGGTCTACTCATTTCCTAGTCCTGGTAAGACACTCCTCTCTTTTCTCCCTGCAGTTACACTACTTTTAAACATCATACTCTTACTGTAACTAATCCTGATAAAATTCATCTTCTCATCTGCCAAGCCTATACTGGGCAACTTCCTGGAAAAGCTAGACATGTCATTCTCCCTAAATGCTTCACCTCTGTGGTCTCTGTATCCCTCTTATACTGTTCTTATCTTAATCACAGTCAAGGCTGGTGTAAGAACTAACACATTTTATTCCTCCAGTCGTCTCCTTCCACTTTACACAATGCATTTCAACACACTTAACTTCTTTCTTGTTGTCTCTCCCCAAAACACTTAACTATGTTTGCCTGCCCCCTAGTGTCTATAATTAACATAACATTAAACATTACAACCCGAGTCAAATAAACATTAACAGTGAACATTGAACATTTCACTCAGTATCCGAAGAGTTCCTCAATTTATATTGATGTTTGTGATTCTGAAATAACACTTTTAGAACCTCTTTACTGGCAACACAAACACTGTGAGCCATTTTCCCTTGTTTTAAACTGCAATTAAACTTGGCTTGTGGGGGCGTTATTTAAAATCTCGCCTAGGGCACCAACAGAGCCTGCTTTTAGGGCTGTCACTGGAAGTGCAGCTTTCCTTCATAAATCACAATGAGGCTCAAAATCACCAAAACCACTGAAACCATCACAGCTTTCAAGAATCAAATGAAGACACACCTCTTCCACAAAAGCATTTCCACAAACCACCAACACCCTAAAACCAATCCCCTTGAGCACCCACACAAAAATAGCTGCTCTCTCTAACAACTTCACTTTCTCTCATACCCTTATGATTTTTTTTCTGTTTTAGACACTGATGTTTATTGAGGTTTAGCCAGACTCTTTGCAACTGGTTGGTTAAACTACTTTGTAGCACACATGCTGTTAACTTCCTCTTTGGCCAGTGAAAATAAAGCACCATCTACAACACTGAGACTGTGTGAAGGATTTAACCAATGATCCTACTCCAAATATAACCATAAAATGAAGATAATAAATAAAAAATTAAATGCATTTTATCATGCTTGGCTTTCCTAAATTCCAAATTTAATTTTATCCAGGGGTGAAAAAGTTTGTTGACCAACATAGTCTTTCTGGTGAAACCAAGATTGTAGTGACACCAACATCCAAAATACTGGTCTTTGCAGCAGGTTTATATCCATTAAAAGCCACATAATCAGCAGATAAAGATTTTAAAAAGTTTTAATTACAACTTTATTTACTCACAGAGCTGAAAAAAAAAACATGTAAAATATAAACTGACAAAAGTATCTAAAAATCTGAACAGATTATACAGATCTCAGTGAAGTTATCAGTGTTATTGCTGATTTGAACAGATGTTACAATTTTAGGGAAGCAGAATTTACAAAATTAAACATCTTGATGTTTTTGCTTGCCTGTGACAACTAGCCCCAATCTCCCCTACACACACAAACACACACACACACAAGATATCTGATGAGAATAATTTAGAATGATTAGTAAACCATGATCTTACCCGTTTCACCAGCAATCGTGATCAGTTAACAAACTAGAAATGATCAGGGTGGGAACAGTGTTAGGGTTTTCACACTATGAATGACACGTGATTAACACATTTTAAAAATGAAGATGTGAAACTTCACAGAATACAACAGACGAGTTTAAACACGGCAAAATGATATCATCACAGATTAGACTAAAATGCAGAAGTTCAACTGCCCACTGAGCAAATTACGTCCAGAAGACGTCTTTTTGAGGTCTTGTCTCAGGTTGAAAAGACGTCCACTGAGGGGCCAGAATGAAAGTTTGTATGACGTCTTTTTTGGACGTCTTCTGGACATCCGATATAGACGAACAAGCAGAATCACCAAAGGAGAAAAATCACAATTTTTAAGCCACCATCGTGGAGATGAGTGTTTGCTTTAGTTGGGCTCTTGACCCTTGCCTTATTAATATTAGAGTTTGTTCGGGCTGTTAACTCAGTCATAACAGCCAGACAAGTAAAGAGAAATGATCAGGTGATGGTTATGTTTTCACATAATCATTGTTTGATCTGAATCACTGAACTCATTTAGAGTCCAATCTTTGAGTTAGATTTACATTATTGATTACAGCAACACTGTGATTCTACAGCACAAGATCAGCTTTATCAAGATAATATAAAGGATTTCACAAACAGTTGTTCTGAGCAAAAAAAACAAATCTTTCTCTTAGGCACACACAGACATCAAGAATCAGCCTGTGAATCTCAATGACGGTGACAAGCAACATATTCTGATCAACAGATCAACTCTGAACATTAGAAAACAAGCTACTAAAAAGTCACATAAACAGAACAAAATAAAATATGAGAATAAAGGAAATTACTAAGACAATTAAGCTCATAATTTATTCATGCAGCAATGCATGATGGGAGCCATGGATGAATTTTGATTGGTTGCTCCCAGAATGCACTGCAACATGCTTTTTGATGGTCACCACTGTTGAGATTCACAGGATGATTCTTGATGTCTGTGTGTGCCTAAAATAAAAGCTTTTTTTTGTTTAACACACCTTTTCTGAAATCATGTGAATCGTATTGATAAAGCTGATCTTGTGCTGTAGAATCACAGTGATGCCGTAATCAATAATGTAAATCTAACTCAGAGATTGGGCTCTAAATGAGTTCAGTGAATCAGGTCAAACAATGATTATGTGAAAACATAACCAACACCTGATCATTTCTCTTTGCTTGTCTGGCTGTTATGACTGAGTTAACAGCCCAAACAAACACTAATATTAAATATAGCTGCGAGCAGCGATGGCGGGCCCAAGCCCGGTGGCACCGCCACCCCGGTGGCTTCAGGGCAACTGTGCACAGCGGGCAATAGGCACTTAAAACGGTTAAACATCAAAGGACTATGTCAAATTCACTCCACATTTACTGCACTACAAGGTGCCACTATAGAGCCCCTCCTCCCTGCCCATTTTCAAAGGATTACATGTGCCAAGTTTTAACATTATTCTGATGAATTTTGAAGCAAATCAGGTAAAAATAAGAGGGTGATCTCAATGTATGCTGAAAGTGACACATTTTCTGCTTCCAGTTGGTGGCGCTATTACTTTGAATCACAATAGTCACATCCATGTGATCAGCCTTGTACAACGAAGACTAAGCCGAAGTTTCATCAAAATCAATTAATGTATGCAGAAGTTATAACACTTTGTTTCCCTTTTCTTGCCATAAATTCGTTGCCTCGCCACGGCCAAACCGTTTGAGATATCCAAAATCCGTTTGCAATTAAACAACTTCAATGTGTTAGCAACAAGTTAAAAAAAGTTTGGTGTAAATTGGATAAACCCTGTAGGAGCAGTAGTATAAAATTCATAGCCTGTTTTTTCAAAAAATTAACATTCAAACCAAAATAGCTGACTTCCTGTTGGTCGGAGCTAATGAATGTAAATTAGAAAATTGTCCGGCTTGATGAGAACAATATGTGTACCGAGTTTGGTGATTGTAGGAAAAACTAACCCCCCCACTTTTGTCAAAAGGTGGCGCTACTGAGCCCCTCCACCACGCCCATTTCTATGGCTTTGTCCATGTCTACTGGTTGACAATATTGATGTGTGTGTCGAGTTTCATGCAATTTGAAGCATGTTAAGAGCCTCAAAAACACTCAAGAATATTATTACAGTTTGACCTGTTGCCATGGCAACAATATTTCAAATATCAAAAATCCTGTCATAGGTCTACATCTGCTGTGTATTGACATTACACTGATGAAGTTTGAAGCAAATCAGGTAAAAATAAGAGGGTGATCTCAAAACATTTCAAAAAGTGATACACTTCCTGCTGCCAGTTGGTGGCGCTATAACTTTGACTCACAATAGTCACATCCATGTGATCAGACTCCTATAACGAACACACTCGTGAAGTTTCATAAAGATCAATATATGTATGCAGACGTTATAACACATTTCCTGTTTCCTTTTTCTCGCCATAAATTCGTTGCCTCGCCACGGCCAAACCGTTCGAGATATCAAAAATCCCCTGGCAATTTTTAATCATCAGTGTCTTGACTTCATGCTGACCGAGTTTGGTGGCGATCGGATTAATCGTCTAGGAGGAGTATATCAAATTCCAGAGCATGCGTTTTTCAAACAACCCTTAATAGCTGACTTCCTGTTGGCGTGGTGTTTAACTTAGAGCACGAAAGTTGTTCGGCCCGATGAGGTCTATATGTGTACTGAGTTTCATACTAATACGTGCAAGCGTGTTTAATATATGGACCAAATTTTCAGACTTTTTTCAAGGGGGCGCTGTCGAGCCCCCCTGCCACGCCCGGGTACCAGCCTCTCCGGCGTCCTAATGGCCGCGGATTCCAATGTGTGTGCCAATTTTCAAGAGTTTTTGAGCATGTTAAGGCCCCCAAAAAGCCCCGGAAGACGGAAAAAAAATAAAAAAAAAAAAAAAAAAAAAATAATAATAATCCTTAGAAGAACAAGAGGGCCCTGCGCGAATTTTCGCTTGGGCCCTAATAATAATCCTTAGAAGAACAAGAGGGCCCTGCGCGAATTTTCGCTTGGGCCCTAATAAGGCAAGGGTCAAGAGCCCAACTAAAGCAAACACTCATCTCCACAAAAATTGTGGTTTTTCTCCTTTGGTGATTCTGCGTGTTCGTCTATATCGGATGTCCAGAAGACGTCCAAAAAAGACGTCATAAAAACTTTCATTCTGGCCCCTCAGTGGACGTCTTTTCAACCTGAGACAAGACCTCAAAAAGACGTCTTCTGGACGTAATTTGCTCAGTGGGTAGTACCTAAAGAACTGTAGAGTGTACTTGATAATTTACTTTACATTTGCCCTATCCAAATACCCACACTTGCAGTCTTTGCACTTGACCACGTCTACTACACACGCATTTCCTGTATTTGGCTCAAGTGTTCAAGTGGGCGTGAAGACAGCAAGTGTGTGTAGAACTTTTGATTACCCGATGGGACACACTTATAGTCTTGCAAGTTTACAGAGCTTTTATTTTCAGTACTTTGCATTTTAAAATTAACTTCTAAATGTCTGTTAATCACTATGTAACTAACTGAAGACACAATTTTAAAATTGTGGTGCTTCTAATTAAGTGATAAAAAGCAGTTGCAAATATTGTACAAAATACACACACGTATATGGAAATGTATTTTGTAATATATCACATTATATTTTTGCAGCATATTCCCATTTATTCTTGTTCCGTAAGGGCAGATATTGACAGCTTCTCTTCGCTTTTCCTGTAGGGGGCGCTCTGGCGCTGTTCAGTCCGCCGGTAAAACCACTGAAGGAAGAGCGAAGGCTGCCGCGCTGACTGAGACTGAGGTAATGTATTTTAACTGTTTGTGATTGTTGATTTTCTGTCTTTTGGTGTTTTAATAAGTTTAACCAAAGCGTTTCCACGCTGTTTATCCCCAAATTAAGCATGGTTTTATTACAGTAACCAGACATTTTACTACAGCAATATGACATTTGTAGTAAAATGTTGTTTAATTTTCAATGCGGGACACTGTTACGGGACGCTTAGAAACGAGTACAAGTATCACAATATCATGTTTAATTTGATAAAATCTGCGTTTATTAAACACAGTAACTAAATGTGTTAGATAATGACAACAAATAATGCTAAAATGTCTGATATTCCTACTCATTAATGAAACTAAAAATAAACGCATCTTAAACATGTTCATTTATATCTGAAATTAGTTTTAATATTCACATTAATATTTATTAACAGATCAGTTCTGAGTAGTTCTGCTTTTGATTTTGATCAGTTCTTTATGTCTTGTATTAATAATGATGATGTGTTTGTGTTCAGATGTTGAGCATGAAAGCGCAGATGGATGTGATCTGCTGTAAATCAGTAGGAACTGATCTGTCCATGATGGATATTGAGGATTTCATCAGTGAAATCTGTCAGCTGAAGAAAGAGGTGGCGTCACTGGAGGCAAAGCTGAGAGAAAGAGGAGACAAACCCAACAGAGAGGTTTGAGCGGATCATTTCATCCTTCAGCTCAGTCAAACCAAAGTTTTGTTAGCTTCTCACTTCTTATGCACATCTCAAAATATGCTAATCTAATCACCAATATAACCACTAGAGATAACTGCTGAGTAATGAGGCTAATATCAACAGGTTGTTGTTTATTTGTGTTTGTCAGGATCTGGAGAAGGTTTCAGTGTGTGTGACTGACGGGACAGAAGCTCAGGATTCAGTCTGGAGATCCAGAGACACACAGGACTCAGAGCTCAGCCTCACTTTACTGTGTTATACTGACGCTCAGGATCATGGATCCGCTGATCAAACCTCTGACTGTAACGCTGGAGAACAGCAGATGCTGCAGACGCCGCTGAAGATGTGCTCCGTCAAACTGGTGGACTGCAGGAACCTGATAGAGAGCAGAGGAGAAGAAACCACAGCAGAGGAACAACAACAGAGACACGAGGAGGAGGAGGATGAAGATGGGAGTGATGATTATAATGAGGATGATGAAGGAAATGAGGATGAGAATAATAGAAATGATGACGATAATGATTTTATTCCTTCAGGTATGTTTCTTCCTTCAAGTAAGTTTTTGATTGAATCACTTCCATTATAAAAATCATTAATTATTAACTTAGGGGCCGCTTACATGACACCTTTATAACTGAAAACGGAAGACTTTTAATGTGTTTTATCTATACATGGGGAAAGGAAAGGGAAGGAGGCCTTCACAGGGTATAGTTTAGTTGATACTTCATGGCTCTGTTATCTTCATGTATAGATGCAGGTCCTTCATCTCATCTGGAAACGGCCCAGATCTGGCAGGCTGCGTCAAACCTCGGGATAAACAGAGAGAGATTAATATTAGCATAGACGCCATTCTTTTTATGATGTAGCGAGTACATCAGGTGTTATGGGAAGTGTTCCCAGTTCTGGCTGATCTAATTTAGGAAGATTGTTCCAGAGTTTAGGTGCCAAATAGGAGAACGACTACAGCTGCGGTTGATTTTGATATTCTAGGTATTATCAGCTGGCCTGAATTCTGAGATCGCAATAAACGTGAAGGACTATAATGCTTTAAGAGCTCGCTCAGGTACTGGGAAGCTAAACTGTTTAGTGCTTTGTAAGTGATTAGCAAGATTTTAAAATCTATACGATGTTTAACAGGAAGCCAATGCAGTGATGACAGAACTGGCTAATATGGTCATACTTCCTGGTTCTAGTAAGAACTCTAGCTGATGTGTTTTGAACCAGCTGGAGTTTGTTTATTAAGTGTGCAGGGCAACCACCCAGTAGAGCGTTACAGTAGTCTAGCCTTGAGGTCATGAACGCATTAACTAACTGTTCCGCATTTGTCATTGAGAGCATGTCATAGTTTATATCTATTTTTAAGATGGAAGAATGCGGTTTTACAGATGCTAGTAACATGGCCTTCAAATGAAAGATTGGTATCAAAGAGCACACCCAGGTTCCTAGCTGACGACGAAGACTTAACAGAGCAGCCATCAAGTGTTAGACAGTATTCTAGGTTATTACGTGAAGAAGTTTTTGGTCCAAAAATTAGAATCTCTGTTTTTTCTGAATTTAGTAGTAGGAAATTACTGGTTATCCAGTTTTTTATATCAGCTATACATTCTGTTAATTTTGTGAATTGGTAAGTTTCGTCAGGGCATGAAGAAATATAGAGCTGAGTATCATTAGCGTAAAGGCCTGTACACACCGGGACGAATATCGCACGCGTTTATCACCAGCGTTTTTCAGAACGTTTTTTGTGTTCACACCCTAGCGATTTTCACTGGCGATGCGCAGATTGAACGTGCAAATTCACTCCCTGACAGTATGTGGCGCTTGTGCTTAACGGTAATGCAAATAAACATATTTATGATATTAATAAAGTTAAAGAGGATAAAAATGCAGATATTAAATGGCATATATATATGAGAGATGGTAGTCAGAAACAGTAGTGCAAATAAACATTTATGAAATAGACATTCTCAACTATATTTCTTGAATGTAAAAGAAAAAAACAGCAAAAATACATAAATAATACACATCTATTGGTATGGCCAAGAACTGGCAGAGCACCCATAGCGTGCGTTTCAATCAGCTCCCTAGTTCACTAGTCAGGGCACTGATCAGGGAGTCGGCCACATTCATTTAAATGATATACTGATACACGACCTAGGAAGCTAGGGAGCTGTTTGAGACGCAGGGATAGTTTGTAGGGGTCTTCCTCGTCTACTTACTTTCTCTTCGTCGTCTTGTGTGCTCGGCAAGACTGTTTTGTGCTTGAGCGCCACCAAGTCGTGTTTTACTGTAACTTCAGCAGCTCCAGGCACGTGAACAAAAGCACCAATCTCATTGGTCGGACAGTTTTTAACGCGGCGCGTCAAACCAAAAAACCAACCCGAGGCGTTTTTTAAAAAATTACGCTTTTATGCCTCGCGTTTTTTGCGTCTGTGTGCACACTCACATTGGCGCCCGTTGTTTAGTCACGAGGCGTTAAACGTCGGCGAAAATCGTGCGCAATATTCGGCCCGGTGTGAACAGGCCTTAACAGTGAAAACTAACACCATGCTTCCTAATGATATCTCCCAAGGGTAGCATGTACAGAGTGAAAAGCAACGGTCCTAGTACTGAGCCTTTTGGTACTCCATATTAAACTTGTGATATGACATCTCATTGTTTACTACTACAAACTGATAACGGTCAGATAAGTAAGATTTGAACCATGTCAATGCAATTCCACTAATGCCAACATAATTTTGAGTCTATTTAAAAGAATATTGTGATCAATAGTGTCAAATGCAGCACTAAGATCCAGTAACACTAATAGAGAGATACAACCATGATCTGATGATAAGAGCAAATCATTAGTAACTCTAATGAGAGCAGTCTCAGTACTATGGTATGGTCTAAATCCTGACTGGAAATCCTCACAGATACTATTTCTTTCTAAAAAGGAACATAGCCAGCTTAAAGGTTTTTAGTATGTATCCTAATGACGAAGATGAATTAATGATATTAAGAAGAGGGTCAATGACCTCTGGAAGCATCTCTTTCAGTAGCTTTGACATTTTAATACCATTTTCTTTTCAGATGAGAATGGCAGTTCACCAACTGATGAAGAAACAGTCTCAACATCAAAAGATCAACTGAAGATCAAGAGTTTTTCCTGCACCACCTGTGGGAAAACATTGAGTTCACAGCGTAATTTAGTGAGACATGAGAGAACACACACAGAACAGAAAGATTTCACCTGCAAGATATGCAACATCAGCTTTCCTACCTTAGAAGAGAGGAGACGTCATTCAAAAGAGCACAACGTGAAGAAGGAGTTTCACTGCGAACAGTGCGGGAAGGATTTTTTCACGACTCCTTCTAATATGAGAGTTCACATGAAGTCACACACTGGTGAAAAGCCTTTCCAATGCAGCGAATGTGACAAGAATTTCAGCACCAAAAGAAGTCTTACTGCTCACAAACGAATACACACGGGTGAAAAGCCTTTCCACTGCAGTGAGTGTGACAAGAATTATACCACCAAAGGGAATCTCGATGCTCATATGAGAATCCACACGGGTGAAAAGCCGTATAAGTGCCCTCACTGCGAGAAGAGCTTCAACCACAAACCCCATCTGAAGACCCATGTGCGTGTTCACACCAATGAGAGGCCGTATCAGTGCAGTGAATGTGGGAAAACCTGTAAGGACTCAAGTTCTCTAAGATCACACCAAATAATACACTCTAAGGAGAAACCATATCAGTGTTCACACTGTGAGAAACGATTCCGTCACAAATGTAGTTTGATTCATCATGAGAGGACTCACACTGGAGAGAAACCGTACCTGTGCTCCTACTGCGGGAAGAGCTTTTCTAATCCAGCTCATTTTACATTTCATCAGAGAGTTCACACTGGAGAAAGACCGTATCGCTGCAGCGTTTGTGGGAAGAGTTTCAGTAAATTTGATACCTTACAAAAGCACAAGAGGATTCATACAGGAGAAAGACCGTACAAGTGTTCTCAGTGTGACAAGGCGTTCGCTCGATTAGACATCCTGAAGACTCATGAGCGAGTTCATACAGGAGAGAAACCTTACCGCTGCTGCATCTGCGGCGAGAGATTCACTTATTTAGGTAGTTTTTATACTCACCAGAAGAAACACACTGAAGAACAAACTGCTCCAGAATCATCATAGTGTCTTTTCATCAGTAAATCTGGATAAAAGACTCATCCTGAAACTGTACATTGAGCTCTTTCTGCCAGTAGGGGGCAGTGTCGCATTGAGCTTTCATGTGATTTGGGAGAGTAGAGATGGATTGAACCAAACTCAGTAAATAAAATTGTGTTAGACTGAATAGAACAATGATTGTACCTTAAACGTGACAGATGAACTCGATCTATTAAAGGGAACCCCTGGTGTTAAGACTTGTATGGTTTAATATAACATAAATGATGTATCTTACAGAAATATGTACCAAAAAGCTACACAATGTGGCATCATATATTATATTCCGAGTTGTGTTGCGTTAAAAATAGCAATAGGACAGTGTCAGTATCAGTGAGTGCAATCATTTGACGTCACGCACAGTGCACCAAAACAAAATGGTGCCGCCCATTGTCCAAATCGGTCCAAATATGTCATGCATTTTTTAAATATTGTAAATCTTTCATGGGTTTTCTACTACATATTTCAGTAAGAGACATAATTTACGTTATATTAAGCCATACAAGTATTAACACTCAAAATAATATCTGTGAGTGCATGCAATGCTGTTGAACGTGTTGAAAAGTGGCTTAAGTATGATTGTAAGGCCTTTTTTCCATTGTTGGATGGTTTTCATTAGGATGAGTTTTATTTCATCAAGAAAGAGGTTTTCCTTTGACACACTGTGATCAATTTTTAATTTCATGCGTTTGTTCCACCATGCCAGATGAGATATTTACCGCCAAAAAATTAATCATCTGGGTGTAATGCAGCATGTTTTTTTTTTATGTGTTTTTTATATAGGCTACATAACTTATATTTAATGTGCAGATTTATTTTGCATATTATCTCACGTGAAAACATAGCAATGACCTTTATTTTTCCTCATAACGAGCTGAACTAATTCGGACACAGAAATGCAATAAAATACGGTAAGGAAATCAAGTAATGGCGCAGTAAACATGACAAATCAAGTACAAAAAATAATAAAAGTTAAAACTTACATTGATCATCATTTGAACATTACCATAAAAAAACAAGCATAGTCTGTTAAAAAAAACAGTCGGGTGTTAGCTTACGGTTTTGGCGGCATTTTCACGTTCATAGCTGCGCCACTGAAATTCAGCTTATTTTTGATCGAGAAACGACGGAGAAAATTGCTGTAGACACTACTGACTTGCAGGTGTTACAGGATCCTGTAGGGGGCGCTCTGACGCGCTTCAGTCCACCGGTAAACCGCTGAAGAAAGAACGAAGGCTGCCGCTGAGGAGGTACGTTTTGTATTTTTAAACGGTTTATGTGAATGTTGATTTTCTGTTTTAGTGTTTTAATGAGATTCTTCTTTTTATCCTTAAAAATGATGACGCACTTTTAAAGAAGCTCTTTGCTTTTTATTCGTAACGTAATGTGGTTACTGTTGTAAAATCATGGTTAATTAGAATTAACCATGATTTTACCACAGTAACCACATTTGTAATAGTAATCACATTTATCATTGCTTATTACAACATATACGTTTTAATTGTGATATCTGTAACACGTTTAATTTTAAATGCTGGACACTTAAAGGAAGCTTAAAAACAATATCACAGGAATGTTTATTTCTGAAATCTGCAATCCAGCAGCTAAATTTAAGTGTTAGATAATGATCACGTATTATAATATTTTTACAATCATGAAACTAAACATAAACACGTTATGTCAAATTAATATTTATGAATATTCTCAGAAATTACAATCTTTTTCTCATTGTGTAGTTCTGTTCTCCTTCATAATTGTAAACAATCATTTTGAGTTTGATAAGTGTCAGTCGATTATAAATGCATCTTTTAGTAATGATGATGTGTTTGTGTTCAGATGTTGAGCATGAAAGCACAGATGGATGTGTTCTGCTGTAAATCAGTAGGAACTGATCTGTCCATGCTGGATATTGAGGATTTCATCAGTGAAATCTGTCAGCTGAAGAAAGAGGTGGCGTCACTGGAGGCAAAGCTGAGAGAAAGAGGAGACAAACCCAACAGAGAGGTTTGAGCGGCTCATTTCATCCTTCAGCTCAATCAAACCAAAGTTTTGTTAGCTTCTCACTTATGCACATCTCAAATTAAACCAGCAGCAAAATATGCGAATCTAATCACCAATATAACCACTAGAGATAACTGCTGAGTAATGAGGCTAATATCAACAGGTTGTTGTTTATTTGTGTTTGTCAGGATCTGGAGAAGGTTTCAGTGTGTGTGACTGACGGGACAGAAGCTCAGGATTCAGTCTGGAGATCCAGAGACACACAGGACTCAGAGCTCAGCCTCACTTTACTGTGTTATACTGACGCTCAGGATCATGGATCCACTGATCAAACCTCTGACTGTAACGCTGGAGAACAGCAGATGCTGCAGACGCCGCTGAAGATGTGCTCCGTCAAACTGGTGGACTGCAGGAACCTGATAGAGAGCAGAGGAGAAAAAAACACAGCAGAGGAACAACAACAGAGACACGAGGAGGAGGAGGATGGGAATAATGAGGATGATGAAGGAAATGATGTTGAGGATGAAGAGAAGGAGGAAGAGAATAATATAAATGATGACGATAATGATTTTATTCCTTCAGGTATGTTTCTTCCATTAATCATCTTTTGTTGTGGCAAATCATAGTAAGTTAAATTTAGTTGTGTTGCTAAATCAGCAGGCGCAGACATTATTTACTGAGAACTAACGTGTTGAAAACACTGTATCATAAAGATGCATTGATGCATCGGCCAACAAAGGGTGAGGAAAAAACATGACCGCAACTCATACTGTGTGTGAAGAAAATCTCTCGTGTTGAATTTATCTAACGGTTAGCCACGTTAAAGCAGGCTCTATTTGACCCTATGAATCACCTGTAGTTCAAGCCAGGGTTGCCAGGTCTGTGTTTTTTATTTTTGCTACTTCAAACATTATTTGTACCGTCTCCCATCTAATAATCACAAAGATCTTTGTACTATTTTACTCTTGATAAAAAAAATAAAGTCTCAGTTTTCAAATTCTCTCCATTTTATCACGAAATTCAAACAAATGGCATTTTGCCGCTCTTAAATGTGGCGTGACCTGTTGCTTTAGCGCCTTAGATCAAGCGGCAGTGCAGAGCGCAAGTCTTTTCTTTCACATTAATAAAAGGTATATCTCGAAAAACATGCATGAACATCAAAAGGTATGTTAAAGATACAGTAGCCTACAACTCACTGGAATATATCATGTTTCATGTAACCAGTTAATCTGTGTTTTAAACCATGGAAAGACATCAATTAAACACCTTGTGAACAATATGTCACATAAAGTGTCACATTTACCTCAGGAATGTTTTCCAATGTTCACAATTCCATAGTTAGCTATAAAAAAAACCTAGAGGAGCTTATTTATTGTTAATTATAAGTTTGAATACATTTGCCATGAAGGCAAGAAAGTCTTCATAAAAACTACCTTATGTGCAACTTCGATTTATACAAACAGCATAGTTTGCATGTTTGCAGCATTTTTTGGGAGAGATTTAATTTTTTTCCTTAAAAAAAAACATACTATCGGCATCAGCCGATATCATTCTGAATAATTGACTATTGGTATCGGCAGAAAAGTTTAGTATCGGTGCATCTCTACTGTATCATGGGCAGCATCACAATTTCAAATTCATTTTGATTAATTTTCAAGCTCTGGAAGTTATAGACAAATATAGACAGATATTATAGAATTTCTATATGATAAGTGAATGATTCATTAAATCTATTTCCTTATTTTAAATTTTGTTAATTTTAAGACATTTTAATACCCTTTTTTTTTCTTTCAGATGTGAATGGCAGATCATCTTCTGATGAAGAAACAACCCCAAAATCAAAAGATCAGCTGAAGATCAAAAGATTTTCCTGCTCCACCTGTAGGAAAACATTGAGCTCAGAGATTAATTTAGCGAGACATGAGAGAACACACACAGAACAGAAAGATTTCACCTGCTGGATATGTGAAATCAGCTTTCCTACCTTAGATGAGAGGAGACTTCATACAAAAGAGCACAAGATGAAGAAGGAGTTTCACTGCGAACAGTGTGGGAAGGATTTTTTCACCACTCTTTTTAATATGAGAATTCACACAAAGTCACACACTGGTGAGAAGCCTTTCCAATGCAGCGAATGTGACAAGAATTTCAGCATCAAAAGCAGTCTTACTGTTCACAAGCGAATTCACACTGGCGAAAAGCCTTTCCACTGCAACGAGTGTGACAAGTATTTCATCACTAAAGGGAATCTAAACTCTCATATGAGAACCCACACGGGTGAAAAGCGACACAAGTGCCCTTACTGCGAGAAGAGTTACAACCACAAACCCCATCTGAAGACCCATGTGCGTGTTCACACCAATGAGAGGCCGTACCAGTGCAGCGAATGTGGGAAAACGTTTACAAACTCAACTTGTCTGAAGTCACATAAAAAAATACACTCTGAGGAGAAACCGTACCAGTGTTCACATTGTGATAAACGATTCCGTCACAAATCTTATTTGATTTATCATGAGAGGATTCACACCGGAGAGAGACCGTACCTGTGCTCCTACTGCGGGAAGAGCTTTTTTGATCCATCTCATCTTATACTTCATCAGAGAGTTCACACTGGAGAAAGACCGTATCACTGCAGCGTTTGTGGGAAGAGTTTCAGGAAATGTGGTACCTTGCAAAATCACAAGAGGATTCATACAGGAGAAAGACCGTATAAGTGTTCTCAGTGTGACAAGACTTTTGCTCGATTAGACATCCTGAAGACTCATGAGCGAGTTCATACAGGAGAGAAACCTTACCGCTGCTCCATCTGCGGCGAGAGATTCGCTTATTTAGGGGGTTTTCATACCCACCAGAAGAAACACACCAAAGAACAAACTGCTCCAGAATCATCTTAGTGACCTTTTCATCAGTAAATCTGGATAAAAGACTCATCCTGAAACTGTACATTGAGCTCTTTCTGCCAGTAGGGGGCAGTATCGCATTGAGCTTTCATGTGGATTGGGAGAGTAGAGATGGATTGAACCATACTCTGTAAATGAAGTTGTGTTCGAAAGAATTGAACAATGATTGTGTCTTAAAATTGAGAGATTGAAGTCGACCTATTAAAAGCCTTAAAATAGTATCTGAGTGCCTGAAACACTGTTAAACGTGTTGAAAAGTGGTTTAAATTATGATTGTAGGACTTTTTTCCATTGTTGGATTGTTTTCATTGGGATTGGGAGTTTTATTTAATTAAGAAAGAGGTTTTCCTTTCACACAATGTTATTCATTTTCAATTTCATGTGTTTTCCCAGAGCATTTGTGCCCCACTTTGTCAGGTGAGATATTTACCGCAAAAAATGAATCATGAAATACAGCGTGTTTTTTGTAGCAGCTACATAACTTCACTTTAATGTGCAGATTTATTTGGCATCTCACATGAATACAAATTTCAGCCACAGCTCTATTTTTTCTTTTTCTTTTTGGTAAACAGCACCATCATAGCAAATGGCCGTTATTTTTCCTCAGTTCATACCGAACTTAACTGATTCGGACACAGAAATGCAATAAAAAACGTACGATAACGTTATATCGATATAAAACGACAAATCAAGTATAAAAACAACAGCTAACTTACATTGTGCTCATCATTTAAACAGTTTAACGTTTACCATAAAAAACCATTGCCTTTTAAGTTAACTAAAAAAACAACAACAGGCGGATGTTAACGGTTTTTGGCGGCATTTTCACGTTCATAGCTGCGCCACTTAAATTCATCTTATTTTTGATCGAGAAAACGATGGAGGAAATTGCTGTAGACACTACTGACTTGCAGGTGTTACAGGATCCTGCAGGGGGCGCTCTGACGCTCTTCAGTCCGCCGGTAAAACCATGAAGAACAAAGACTGGCGTGCTGAGACTGAGGTATGTTTTTTGTTGTTGTTTTGTTTTTTTAGCTGTTTATGTGATTGTTGATTTTCTGTCTTTAGTGTTTTAATGAGCTTCTTAATCGCTTTTTATCCTTAAATAGTAAAATAATTAGTCATGATTTCACCACAGTAACGTGAAAATAGTATAGTAAACACATCGTTGCTTACAACAGCATCTGTGTTACAACTGATATTTGTAAGTTACAGTTAACACGTTTAATTTTAAATGCTGGACACTTAAAGGAAGCTTAGAAACAAATATCACAAGAATGTTTTGGCTAATTTCTGAAATATGTGTTAAATACAGCAGCTGAATTTAAGTTTTAGATGTATTACAATGATATTTTTACAATAATGAAACTAAACGTTAACATGCCTAAACACGTTATATCTGAAATTTATATTTCTGAATATTCTCAGAAATAACAATCTGTTCTTCATAATTTTAAGCAGTCATTTGAGTTTGATAAGTGTCAGTCAAGTGTCAAATGCATCTTTTAGTAATGATGAGGTGTTTGTGTTCAGATGTTGAGCATGAAAGCGCAGATGGATGTGATCTGCTGTAAATCAGTAGGAACTGATCTGTCTATGCTGGATATTGAGGATTTCATCAGTGAAATCTGTCAGCTGAAGAAAGAGGTGGCGTCACTGGAGGCAAAGCTGAGAGAAAGAGGAGACAAACCCAACAGAGAGGTCTGAATATGATTCTTCAGAATCATCTTGTCAGTTTGTATTTTAATGAATTAAGTTTGAACCCAGTGTCAGAGCCAGCTAATATATCTTTTGTTTTGCACTGTCAGGATTCATTCTGGAGCATCAGAAATCAGAGATCCAGAGACACACAGGACTCAGAGCTCAGCCTCACTTTACTGTGTTATACTGACGCTCAGGATCATGGATCCGCTGATCAAACCTCTGACTGTAACGCTGGAGAACAGCAGATGCTGCAGACGCCGCTGAAGATGTGCTCCGTCAAACTGGTGGACTGCAGGAACCTGATAGAGAGCAGAGGAGAAAAAAACACAGCAGAGGAACAACAACAGAGACACGAGGAGGAAGAGGAGGATCAGATGAAGGTTGAAGATGATGATGATGATCCAATTAAGCATGAGGATGAAGATCAAAATGACAATGTTGATGATGATGACGATTTTGTTCCTTCAGGTATGTTTCTTCATTTTATGTCCAGAAATGCTGAATGAACAAGATAATTATTATTTTAAAGATATCATGTGTATGCTGACCTAAATTTGAGACACCGAGAGTGACAAATCATGAGCTGTACACATGCGTAAAAAAATGACTGTGATTAAATAATAGACTTTATATTTATTTACAACACAGCCTTTACAGTTTGATAACTGCACTAAGACATCACAATTTCAGTTTTATTATGACTGATCATTCAGCTCAAGAAGAGATAAATAGAGAAAGTTTGATATGTTATTCCCATTTTGTTCCTTTCAGAAGACAATGATGATTCATCTTCTGATGGAGAAACTGCCTCTACATCCAAAGAGCGACGGACAGTGACCGACTGTGGAAAAACATTCAACAAAAAGGAAAATTTAGCGAGACGTAAGAGAAAACACTCAGAACAAATAGACTTCCCCTGCAAGATATGTGATCTCAGCTTTCCTACTTATGCAGAGAGGAAACTTCATTCAAAAGAGCACACCGTGAAGAAGGAGTTTCGCTGTGAACAGTGCGGGAAGGATTTTTTCACCACTCCTTATAGTATGAGAGCTCATATAAACACACACAGTGAAAAGACTTTACAGTGCAACGTGTGTAACAAATATTTTCGGACCAACCCACATCTTACATGTCATATGAGAATCCACACGGGTGAAAAGCCGTACCAGTGCCCTCACTGCGAGAAGAGCTTCAACCAGATAACCCTTTTGAAGAACCATCTACACAAACACACCGATGGGAGGCCGTATCAGTGCAGTGAATGTGGGAAAAACTTTACAAACTCAACTCTTCTAAAGTCACACCAACAAAGACACTCTGATTTCAAACCCCATCAGTGTTCATACTGTGAGAAACGATTCAAACATTCGACTCACCGGAAAACCCATGAGAGGATTCACACCGGAGAGAAACCGTACCTGTGCTCCTGCTGCGGGAAGAGCTTTGCTAGTCCATATTCTTTTAAAGTTCATCAGAGAGTTCACACTGGAGAAAGACCGTATCGCTGTAGTGATTGTGGGAAGGGCTTTTATAAGCTAAGTGACTTAAAAATACACCAGAGGACTCATACAGGAGAAAAACCTTTTAAATGCTCACATTGTAACAAGGCTTTTGCTCGTTCAAGTGCCATGAAGGTCCATGAGCGAATGCATACAGGAGAGAAACCTTACCGCTGCTCCATCTGTGGCGAGAGTTTCTCTTTTAAATGGGCTTTTCAGAGTCACAAGAAGAAACACACTGAACCAGAATCATCATAGCTTCATCATGAAATTATTTGTGTAAAAAAACCAACCGTCAGTGTTACTGGAACACTACTTTCTAGACACAAAACCATTTTGTGTCTAGAACAGGGGTGCCCAAACCTGCTCCTGTCCTGCACAGTTTAGCTCCAACACCTCAAACTCGTTGTCGTGCTCCTCAAACCATTCCTGAACCATTTTTGCTTTGTGGCAGGAGCATTATCCTGCTGAAAGAGGCCACAGCCACCAGGGAACACCGTCTCCATGAAACTGTGTACATGATCTGGAACAATGCTTAGGTAGGTGGTACATGTCAAAGTAACATCCACATGGATGGCAGGACCCAAGGTTTGATGGAAGGCTTGATCAAGATGCATCATAGCAGCATGGACCAATCGGTGTGACATCAGAGAGTGCCGGGGGTCCATGGAAGCGTTTGTAGAGCATACGACTCCTTGTGCTTTTGGATCACTCTTGCGGATGCATCTCAAACAAGCCTGGTGTGTTTGTGTTTGGTGCTAGTGTTGATGTGAAAGATGAGACATATATAATGACGTAAAGGCCTGGCTCTGAGCTGGCTCTTGCTCGTGGAAAGGCAAATCGGTTCTTAAAGCCGGAACACACCAAGCCGACGCCGACGAACTAGTGGCGACGAAAGCAGACTGTGGGGTTGGCTCACATCGGCAGCGTCTGTGTCCAAAGTTGCCCTGACACCAAACCAACGCTAGACACCATACGGCCAAGTAGCATGTCTGTTCTGCGCCTGCGTGAGATGAAATGCCTTTCCGAACCAGCAGGTGGCAGTATCTGAACAGCCAATCAGGGGTGCGTTTCTCAAAAACTATGGTCGCAAGTTCCGTCGTTACCAATAGAGTTAAATGGGACTTGCGACCATGGTTCACCAACGATGCTTTCGGGAAACTCACCCCAGAATGATCAGATGGCCCGATGGACCGACGAGCTCCGACGCGATTCAACATGTCGAATCGGCCGAAAAAAGGTGACGAGGACCAACTTCAGCCGACAGTGCGGAACACACTGAGAAAACTTAGTCGGCCGACCGTCGGATTGGTGTTTTCCTGCCTTTAGAAGGCTCGTCAATTGAACCAACAACAAACCGGCAATAGCAATAGCTCTAACTAAAACTAAGTTTGTTCTGGTTGAAGAGGGATACGTGTATTCTGACACCTTTCACGTGATGTAAAAGAAAACATGATTCATCAGACCAGGCCACCTTCTTCCATTGCTCCGTGGTTCAGTTCTGATGCTCATGTGTCACTGTTGGCTCTTTCAGCGGTGGACAGGGGTCAGCATGGACACCCTGACTGGTCATGCAGCTCCATACGCAACAAACTGATGCACTGTGTATTCTGACACCTTTCTATCAGAACCAGCATTAACTTCTTGAGCAATTGGAGCTACAGGAGCTCGTCTGTTGGATCGGACCACACGGGTCAGCCTTTGCTAAGTCTTGTCCGCCCATGACCCTGTCGTCAGTTCACCACTGTCCCTTCCTTGGAGCACTTTTGTTAGATACTGACCACTGGATCAGAGCATCTCCAAAACTGCAGCTCTTGTGGGGTGTTCCTGGTCTGCAGTCATCTAGCCATCACAATTTGGCTCTTGTCAAACTCACTTAAATCCTTACACTTGCCCATTTTTCCTGCTTCTCACACATCAACTTTGAGGATAAAATGTTCACTTGCTGCCTAATATATCCACCCACTAACAGGTGCCGTGATGAAGAGATCATCAGTGTTATGTGTCAGTGCTCATAATGTTATGCCTGATCGGTGTATTTTAACATTAGTTACAAAATAGAGCGTGATTCATTTGAACATTTAACATTCAATTTAAATAAATGTAATTGCACAAACTACGTAAGCTACAATTTCCATTACAATTTTTTGTGAAGTAACTCAAACATGTTTTTCTGTCCTCTGATAAGCATTGTCCTGTTTGAATGTAGTGTCAGCAGTGAGCAAACGATCTCTTGTGATTGATTGGTTCTGTCTTGCTGCATTTGCATGTGTTCAGATGGGCAGGAAAATAGTTCTGCAGAATTATTCGGTAATGCAGGTGTTCGTCCAATTCAATGCATTTTGTACATATTAAATTTCTTGTTATATAAACAAAATAACTGGTAAAAAAATGCATCTCAGTATCAGTATTTTCATTTGAGTTTCGATACTATATCATTATCGATATGCCCATCCCTATCATCCATTCATTTTCCAAACCGCTGGTTCAGTGTGGCTACAGCGTGATATCATACAGGTAAAATTCCTTTTTAAGTGATTATTAAATTATTTAATTAAGGTTTATACATAGTTTACATTAAGATAAATCTTTTCATTACTACTGAAGTTGCCAATTTGCAAATAAGCACAAACTACGCAAAAGCGGCAGTCCTTCCTTTTTAGTAAGAAAGTGTAATGTCTCTCGCCTACGCCTTCTGTATTCAACTTAGGGAAAAAGCAAAACTGACGCGATGCTTTCTTACAGAGTTGAATACGTAAGGTGGTCTACGGAAACTAGTTATTTTACTTTTAACTTGTCAAATATGGTTATTTTTCTTACACAAACACATCACTTCCCTTCAGAAGGCCTTCATTAACCCCCCCGAGCCGTGTGGAGTACATTTATGATGGATAGATGCACTTTCTTCAGCTTCATGCTCATTTTTTTCCAATTCACTGCCGTTATAAAGCTTGGATGCATCAGGATATTTATTAATATATCTCAGATTGTGTTCATCAGAAAGAAGAAAGTCATATACACGTAGGATCGCTTGAAGGTGAGTAAAGCTTCGGTTAAATTTCATTTTAAGCTGAACTAATCCTTTAAAGATTAACAAATACTGTAACAAAAATTTTGCTTATTGATAATTAATGAGATCCTATTGTAATGTTATGACATTTTTTGCATTTGTTGTACACATTATCTAAAGTAATTTACATTGCATGCAAGTCACATATTCAGTACATGCTCAGGTGCAAGTTGTATTTCTATATACACATACATGCACGCATTTATGTTAATGATATGGTGCATGTGCTTGTTCTTCTACAGAAACAATGGGCGAGATTTTGGGATTACACAATGTAGGTTTAAACACAAATACATTTTCAGTGTTTAGCCAAAATACCTTGTGTTAAAAATGCTCTCTACATTTGTTTTCAGATGCTTGTGTTCTCACACTGGATCCAAACACGGTCCATCCGAACCTCTTTCTATCTGAGAGGGACCGGAAGGCAAAGCACGTGAGAGAGAAGCAGCCGTATCCGGATCATCTGGAGAGATTTGACTGGCAGCGGAAGGTTCAGCCTTTGGACGGCCTTTACACGATGTGCTGACAGAACATGATCATGAATCATGAGAAGTGTTTTTTATGATAACGGGAGTAAGAGAAGAATATGAATCACTTCACATCATTTGTTCTCATTTTTTTTCTGTATGTTAGATTGTCTAAAGCTGAAAAAAACATGCTCGTACTTCATAGTGTAAAATTGACAAGTTAAATTTATTATCGAGTTCAAGTGAATGTAAAATAGTCAAAACATCTGAACACAATCTAATTTGCTAATGGTTAATGATTATGTACCTGTCACATCAAAACATTTTGATTCAATACACTTTATTTTACTGTGGATTTTCTCAAAAGTCACTGCTTTTAAAAAAGAAATTCTAAAGTTTAACATGTGATTCGATATTTTTTGCATAATGTAATACTATTACCATTACTCGTCTGTAATACTGTCTGTATTGAAAGAATGAAATCGAATAGATGTCTCAATTACAGTGTTGACCACATAAACAGTGCTGTAAGTCAGAAATACCTGGATAAAAATGAGTGGGAAAACCTCTCCAAAACCAACAAAACCATTTTACGCAAAATGATGCACAGACAGAGAGCACAACTGATTAACTAGTCTTCTGACCGACTAATAACACTCTGCTCCCCCACAACTTCTTTTTCTGTCATTTACAGTAATGTGTTTACCTCATGAAACCTATTTCCAGTTATACGTCATTTGATACAATCCATTCAGAAAGAAAATCATGTAAAGCACCTTTTAGTTCAGCTACTCGGATAATTTCACAAAGTGAGTTCAGTCCATTATTTCTAATCAGAAAACTCTATAAACATATGTGCCTGAATTGAAATAAGGTACTTGTTTTATTATAGAATGATATGAAAGGCAGAACTAGTAGTTTCAAGTACTAACCGAACACTGTGTCAAGTATGAGTATGATTGTAGTGCAGTTATCTCGCTGATTTTGTGCAATAAACTGCGTATTTATACCCCACTATGACATTTACACAATAAAGACTCTCTGTGGTTCTTATAGAGACACGTTTCCCTGCATGATGTCACTGTGGAGTTCATCCGTCAGACTCTCGTAACGCCCCAAACGGCTGTTGAGGAAGTAGAGCCGGTCGGTGGTTTGTCGGGGGTCGAATCCCTCCTTCTGTAAGCGAGTCTTTTTGATTTTAAATGTGTCTGGAGGGGAGAGAAATGAAAGATTTTACACTGTTAAAACAAGAATCATTTAACCAAAAAAAAATTGGCAGCAACATTTTAGGTTTTATAGATTGAACTTAAATTTGTAGTAAAAAATATATTTCGTTTATTGATATAATGTTAGTTTACAAAAAAAAAAAAAAATACTCAAATCTGATTTCTACCTCTGTAATATACTGAAAACCACCATAAAACATAATGCACTTGGACTCAAAAATATGCACGTCATGTCATTAAACCAATTAATAACAAAAACTTAGAAGAAGCGTAATTATTTAAACAAAACACCATCAAATGTGATCCTGGAATTGTCAATTTATTTTATTTTACATTCGTTTTCAACAACCTATTTCTCTTTAGGGAAAACCAATCAAGCAAAACATGCCTGGAGCACCTCCTTGTGGCCATTATATAAAACAAAGGAAAAAGTGCTGGGAATGTGATCTGAGATGGCTGTGAAGCACAAAGATGACAAAAAACTAATAAACTCTATCCAGCCTTTGCTTGGGCTGAACGCATTTAATTTCTTTGTGTGTGTGTTTGGGAAGTTGCAGTGACGAAGACAGTGACAATTTAAGATTGAAGGGAGTAAACCCTGTGCTTAGGCTTGTAAGGAAATGCAAAAGAAAAAGAAGAGCTTTTACTTTAAGTAAATGTTCATTTAAAAGCAGCCTACTTCAGTGTAATATGTTACCATATCATCACGCTTAACACTGAGAATTACAGTAATTGTAATGTGATGATCAGGTACAGATATCTAAATCAGAGAAAATCATAGGTTTGGGTGGGTGGATGGTTTATTTTTTACAGCAGATTCAGGTGATGTTAGAGCTGATCCGCATCGCTAGTATATAGTAAGGGAAGTGTTAACCAATTTAACAGGTTTTTAATGTAGCATTTTTACAGTCTTTTTTCTGTAACTTTTCAGTGTATGTTTAAGGAAAGCAAGGGAAGATACAGAGGAAAATTGTGTATGAATCCATCACCTGTTTTGTCAACCTCGGGTGAAAATCGTAAGAAGACGGGCCGAGCGTAAGATGGAAGAGCGTTCTGCACATCTCGTTGAAATGCCTCGCAGTCAAAGTCATTCGTCACGTCCGCTATGGCGGCCATTCCTGCCTTCCCCTCCACACCTGATGATTAAAAGTGAGACACGGCTGTAACACTTATTGATGTATCTTGATTTGGAGATACAAGATGATTTGGAGATTATAATGTCTGTACGGTCTCCCATCCTAACATGAACCAAGCCAGACCCTGCTTAGCTTCTGAAAACAGATCGTGAGATCGGGAGCTATGAAGTAGCAACTACAAGAAATCATTGCAATTGTGCTCAGTTTCAAGATATAAAATTACAACTGGGATATCTAAAGTTGCATTGACATGAAATATTGATAAAACCACAGCTAATTGTAAAGTTGCAATTGTAAAGAAAAAGTCACAGTTCAATATTTAAAATCACAACTGGGAAACAGAAAGCTGCAACTACAAGAAATAGTTGCACCATTCAAAGTCACGTTGCGAGCTATTATGTCGTCATTGCGAGAAATAGTTGCAATTGCAACATGTAGAGTAAGTAAATTATTAAGGTGAACTTGTGAGATATATAAAGTTGCAATTACAAGAAATAGCTGGAATTTCAACATGTAAAGCATCTCATAAAAACTTGCAATTAGATTTAAAGATCCAATTGTAAAATATAAAACCACAGTTACTTTTATTTTCTTGACTCTGAGGTTGAAACCGGAGGAGATGACTGTGAGCTTTAATCTCCACCTCATTATATAAAGCATTTGCAGCTCTTTCTTTATATAAAATGTTTAGCGCTAATTATTTCAAACATCTGCAGTCTCACCTGGCACTGAGACGCCGTAGACGGCCACGTCCGTCTGATTCAACAGAGAACTCAAAACTCCTTCCACCTCTGTGGTCGAGACGTTCTCGCCCCGCCAGCGATACGTGTCTCCGCCTCTGTCCCGGAAATACACGTAACCAAACTCATCCATCACCATCAAATCACCTGAGACAGAAGAACACGGTGTGAGAGGAATCCAACTGGTACACAAGAGGATCAGTCCTCGTCCGGAGAGCTTTGGCTTTACCTGATACATACGCCGAATCTCCCTTTTTGAAGACGTTGTACGCAATCTTTTTACTGGTGGCCTCTTGATTCGCGTAGCCATCAAAACGACGTAACGGATCATGTGGATTGATTCGGCCAACGATGATCCCTGGTTCTCCTAAAATGCTCAGAAAATGCACAAAAACACTTGTATTAAAGGGCTAAATGTCTTTTAGGTGCATATTTACACCAGGGTTATTATAGTTAACTAAAATAAAACAAAGAAACATATTCGTTAAAATAAAATGTTTACTGAAATACAATAGAAAACACTTTGCTAGTTTCCAATTCAAAATATTAATAGAAACTATAACAGTGTTTCAGTGATGATGTACTAAATATGGAAAAGTTTTTCCTTTGCATTTTTCGCGTACAGATGACTACATTGTCAAAAAAATCCCTGTTCACACGGATCTACAAAAATGACAAAACACTGTATTCTGCTGCCTGGCCAGTAGATGGCGATGTCACTTTGTAAAGAAACACTACTGAACATGTTATACACATGCGCATGACATCGCTGTTTTCACAAATTTGCGTTTTTGTAGCTTACACTGAGACGATAACGATATCATTTTCAACAACTTTGTACTTTGAAACTTGATTTTAAAAGTTTACGTTTTCAGGCCCCCAAAACGCAGTAGCCTAGTAAATTATTGGCAAAAATGTATAAAAAGTTCTCTGTTTTTAGTTGAAAATGTAAACGGCCCCTTAAAAAAACACTCATTTACACCACAAACTGACACGATCTCATTTCACACACTAAGTCATAATAAATGCTGATTTCTCATTGGCTGTCATTTGTCTTGATGTGAAATGTGTTTATTTAAACTCCAAGCACAAACAAGGACACACCAAGTGATACACAACACTTTTACTGTTACTAGCCAGACTTTTGACCCATTTGCAAATTATACAAATGAAGACCTTTTGAAACACTTGTGAAATTCACTTGTTTACTCTGTCATGGTACAGTATATGTTCAGAAGCTGCTCAGTTTGTTTCGAGTTGCCAGGCAAATACAGATAATATTCACAACATGATATGCTAATATATTAAAGGAAAGATATATCATTCAATTTCCACATACTTTGTGTCAAAAAGTATTCTATTAATCAAAGAGCCTGAAAATAATAATTTTAGATTAATAATAATAGAAATAGAAATAGAAATAATAGAAAACAGCTTTGTTGTCTTACGAGACAATCAATTATAAAGTTTAGCGTCATTATACAAAAATATTTAAGATTTTATGCAGTTTATTAATATTTAATATTTTACTTCCTTCTTTAGAAATTAAATCACACATCTACTGCGTGTGTTTTCAGGTTCAGATTGTGTGTTTCTCTCACCAGGTTTGCAGGGGACACACAGTCCTCGACTGTCCCGTATTAACTCCATGGTGTCCTCGTCGGCCCTCAGCAGTCTAATGGGATAAATGCTGGGCAGAATCACGCTGTTGAAACCACATGCCCCCACCTGGCCAGAGGAGCACATTACACATCAACAAAACATGCATCATACCTATTAAATGTAATGAGGAAAGATTCACACGCACCTTATTGTCCATGTTGGCCAGGCTGCAGTTGCACTCGGTGGCTCCATAAAACTCACCGATGCGTTTGATGTTGAAGCGTTTAGTGAACGCTTCCCAGACGTTGGGCCGCAAACCATTGCCTGTGGCAACACGCACCTTGTGAAGAGACTCGGATGGACGGACCGGCTGTGCTAACAGGTACCGGCAGATTTCACCAATATACTGGACCACCTGCAAACACACACAAACTACAATTAAATGGTTTAAATGAGACAATCAGATGGTAACAAAGTTGGTTTTGATTGTTTCATGGCCTGATGGTTTGCATCTGGGTTTACTCGTATTTTACACTAGACATCTAATGCAAAAGTGTTTATCATACAAAAAAGTTAACAAAAAAAAAAAAACTTGAAAACAAAGTATTATATTTATTAAGCCAATTATTTACTGTATACTATACTTTTTGGTTGACAAACTGTTTTTCTTCATGGTGCAGCATTTAACTTTTATTTTGAACAGAGACAGATGAATTTGCACCAAAATACTGTAAAATTCAATTGGAAACATAATCTTCAACAAAAGATATGTAAAGTGTTTTCTCTTCCCTTTTGAATGTACTGTAAAAGTCTGAAATTGGCCGTCCTAAATGCACAATTACAAGATTTAGTTGCACTAGATGGATCTCTGTAATGACTGATTGAGGTCAAAGGTCCTCACCGTGCAGTTGTATTTGACACAGTCGTCCCAGAAACGACTAGCGGAAAACTTCCTGCGGATCACCACTGTCAGACCGTGCAGCAGACACTGACCTACGCCAATGATGTTGCCTGGGAAACCCACAAAGAAGAGAGATGATTTATTTATTACACTGATCCTGTCTGTTGAACCCATGTGATCTAAACTATAGATTCATAATGATAAATGATTCAGAATTAAACTGTTCAAAACTGGACACATGGGATTAAAGATATTTAAGGGAAGACTCTAAAGGCAAAAACATTGTTTTTTCATGCACTGGTCAATTTTGAGATTTTGTTCTTTTCATGAAAAGTTGTTTCAGATTAGAGGAAAGAAAAGAAGTATGCTTTGAAGTGTTGATTTTATTGCACTTTATCTATTTGCGTATCTAGAATTCAGTTACAATGCATATTTTTAAAGGCCGTTTTCTCAAATTGAGTTTTCTTCTCCACTTCAGCAGCACTTACACACACTAAACTTTACAGTTTTATTCCAATCCATATTCTGAAGGTTTTTACTGAGGGGTTTGTTCATATATAATTCACCTGAAAAATACTTTCCATTTTATTCATAAGACCATGGCGTAAATGTTTTTTTTCTTACTGTTGACAGTATTTTCTGATTTACAGAGAAATAAAAAGAGAAATTCAAAATCCCCTCAGTAAAAACATTTAACTCTAACATGTTAACAATATCAAACAAAAAAATTTAACCTGGCTTTATCCAATCTTCAGATGTATTTTCTCAAAGTTTTTGTATTGTTGTTTAATACCAGTGTAATATACACAAAGTGTGAAAAAGGTGCATGAACTGTTGGTCATCTGATTTTAAAAGGTCATTGGTGATATCTGATGATAAAATACTGAGTATATATTTAAATTTAAAGTATTTACTTTACTTAAATAAGAACAAAACGTTTGTCCATTGTGTAGTTATTGGTAGATTATGGAGTTGACACAAGAGGAACCTTTACACTGGTTGGGTTATCAGTGATATCAGGCCAATTTACCAACCTGGACTGCATTGCCCAAAAGCATTGTGAGCCAAGTTGATCGTTGAGGCCATTAGCAGCAATGGTTTTACGATCTACTTAGGTTTAATATGCTATTGGGAAACGCAGCCCTGGTCGATATCACTAGAATGAATGTTATTTATTCAAGGTATTTTTAGTGATCTGGTGTTCTATAAGCTGAACAGAGCGTGTTGAACAAGATGTTTGTGAACCTCAAACAGACCTGCGGAGTGATAGAGCGGCAGGCAGCAGTAAACAACATCATCTGGCCGCAGACCGAAGGAGTGATATCCAAATGCAGCGATGCGATAGTACCTGTTGACACAGCGCAAACAAACACAGAGTGAAACAGTCGTACAGATGATGTCTGGTCAGTATTTTAAGAACAGCGTTGCACGAACCTGCTGTGAACCACGATGGCAGCTTTAGGCAAACCTGTCGTTCCTGAGGTGTAGATGTAAAATAACCTATCTGAGACCAAAAACACACACATCAAAGAAACAACATCAAAATGAGCACATACTGTATCATACACTTCTGTAGTTTTGTTTCTAAAGATAATTATAATGCTTACAGACTAATGTAAACCCTTGCATTACCCAACAAAGAAAAAAAATAGCCCTAACAATTATTTTTATTATGAATTTAGATTTTTTTTTTTAACTCTAAAATGGATACATACGTCCACTACTATATTTTTAAGTAAGTTAAGTTAAGAGGACATTTCTGCTCACTTTCCAAATCCTCAATTAAGATGCCTTTTGACATTTTGGCCAATGAATTTCCATGAATTTCTGTGACTTCACACAAAGAAAAAAAAAAATCATTTTGATTGCACTCAAAGAGAAATTTCAATTAACTACTTTATAGTAGAGCAAATCTAGAAAAAAAAAAAAAAAATCTATATCACTATAAAACTTAAAGGCAAAAATAAAGCTAAACTGGTCTGTAATAAGTGAAGCTAGTGAAGCTGTTTTTTGGAGTTGTTTAATCATCCTCTGCTCAGATCTTGAAAAATTAAATTGATTTGATTTGCAGTTTATGTGTTTCAGTGGCTGAAATCAGATCAATTATTATTTGCAGTAGAAAATAATTTAAATGGGAATAAAGTTCTCAATCAAAACATGGCTGAAACATTTGAAATAAAACAATTATTAACAATTGACATAAAAGAACAATTTAAATAAAATTATTTATTTGGTTTAACTAAGAAAATAAGTCATTTATATTTATAATAAGGTTACATGAACATGAACTTTGGTATTTAAAACTTAAAAAAGTTAACACTTTACTTTTGTAACTTTTACTTTTCCAACTAAACTTTATGTTCAAATAACTAAATTTGTCAAGTTGAAAATACTTAAATTCTAAGTATTCTAAAGTAAACTTAACTGAGTGCAATATGATAACTTAGAAAATGTTAAATGAACATAAACTTTGGTATTGTAAACTTGAGTTCACCTTACTTTCTTAAAGTTATTTCAACTAAAATTTATTATTTCAAAAACTAAATTTGTCCAGTTGAAAATTCTAAGTACATACAATTTAACTGAGTCAATGTCATTTTTTTTTTTTTACAGTGCAAGAATCTCTTCTCTTTCCTGTCAGTCTCCTACACTGTTCACGTTGTAAACACAGTGCAGCGCTTCCGTGTTCTACGTCAAAACGCTGTCTCAATTGTTGAATAAAGTTGTTATTTTTATGTGCAAGTGAAAATCACTGCACGGCATAAATGATAAAACTATTAGGCAATATGTTAGGGAAAGTGCATTTCTTCCTGTTTTCTTCCATACAAAAAGTTGCATCGTATAAGCGTGCTCCGGCCCGGAACATTAACTGCAGTGTGAGTGCGGGCCAGCAGGGGAGTGGGGACAGTCGCGCTCGGGCTCAGTTCAATTTAACCGTGCCTAGTGTGAATACACCCTTAGGTTGTGTAATAAGTAAGGATATGAATCAAACTGTTTCCCACATATGCATTATGGGGGAAAGGTCAGGAATACATAGTATGAATCATGTTTCCAGTTGTGTCAGATGTGATTGGCGTCTGGAGAGGGTTGTACCACCAAACACACACACACACACACACACACACACACACACATTCATGATCAGGCCAGCTGACTGGGTCAGAGGTGATTAACCGATGACCGTTCACCCTCTGACACATTTACAAGCCCTCTGTCCATAAGTCTGTCTGTAAAAGACACTGCTATCTTTCTCCTGCATCTCCTAATCCTAGTTTCTCTGCATCTCTTCAGGGAGCGGATGTGTTTTCTGCTCTCTTTGTCCCTTTGTCGTGTTTTTTCTCACACAATCTGCTTTTGTACCTCAGACTTTCTTTCAGTCCCTCTCTCTCTCTTTCATGCGCTGCCACTGTGCTCTTGGCTGGTATGTAACCTTTTCCCCACTTTAACCACTCGCTCTCTGACTGAAAACACACGTAATACCACTGCCTCTCTCGCTCTTTATAATGGGGTGAATCTCAGGCAACCTGCCAAACACGCCACCGGCTCATATTCAACCCAAACTCACAAGAAAGAAACAAGAAATTAGATAATTAAACCTGTTTTAAGACTGTTTTTAAGACTTTTAGCAATGTGGCATCATTTTCAAGCAATTATGCACATTTACCCCAAAATAAAACAACTGTATTTTACTTTATATATTGTAATTAATTAAATAATTTTATTTAATGGTGTATAATACTTTAAATGCATATATTATATATTTTATATTGTATAAATACATCTTAAGTAAAAGTATTTATTCATCGTGGTAATATTTATGATGATTAATTTATGCAGATTTAAATAATATAAACATAATATACAATATAAAGAGATAACTAGACTTTATCTCTTATTAAGATTTTTGGCATAGTGACATTATTCTCATGATCAAGTAATAAACATAATATATTGTACACATAAAATGACAGTATGTATTTATCATGGTAATATCTATGATGATTCAATTAAGCAGATTTAAAATAATATAATGACAATCTAATGAGAATCAATATTTAAAACAATATATTATATTATAAACAACAATAATAAATTGTTTATTATAAATTACTATTATTTTGGTTTGTGAAGCACTATGTTGTTTTTAATGGTACCATAAATAAATTTGACATTTGATAAATAAATATATTTAAAATAACAAGAATAATTACAATAAAACTTAAAAGTGAAAGTTGGGAAGGGAAAATGTGCTTTATTTTAATGAAAATAATATCACAACGGCTAACGGGCTAAATATCATGTTGCAAATATCTTACTAAATACCATGTTGCAAAATATCATGTCTTCATAATTTTTTTCATTTGGATTCTGTGGTGAAATGCGACCTGGACGTCCCTTCATGACACCAAAAAATGAGAGAAATCAGAACGATTGCGACATCTAAAATGTGTCTGGAGACGTGTGGAGACATTTATGTTCTGGTAAATAATCTCACTCACTCACACAGAAGGATGAAGCACATCATCCATGAACACAGACAGTGAAGTGTGATAGTGAAAGTCAAACCAACCGTTGAAGCCCTTGTTGTGCGTGACGGTGGGTGGCGTGTCAGGAGATGAAGCCAGCAGCACGTCCAGGTTCAGAGCCGACAGCGAGTCCAGAGTCTCGTCAGGAGCCACACCGGTGCAGAAGAGAGCCAGAGAGCGCAGAGACTCCTTCACCTCCAGCAACACTACACACACACACACACACACACACACACATACCCATATGAGACATTCAGTCAAACCATCATCCATTTGATCGCCTTACTTATCATTATATTTATTAATATATTATTTTTTTATATTATTACTTATTATATTATTATTTTTTTATATTTATTATATGTATTATTATATTTGTTATTATCATTTATTATAATTATTATTATTATATTTGTGTTGTTTATTTGATGTATTATATTTATTGTTATTTATTACTATTATTTTTATATTTATTATATATTTATTATTATATTTCTAATTATTTTTGTTGCTGTTATTATATTTGCATTGTTTATTTGATTTATTTATTATCATTTATATTACTATTACTATATTATTTTATATATATATATATATATATATATATATATATATATATATATATATTCTAACTTATAATATTTCAATACTCAACTAATTTTGAATAAATATTATGAGTAAATATGCTAAATATGAACAAAAAAAGTAATTTGTTATGTATATACCATCAGCTCTTAGACACACTTCTCACTAAATATGTTATAAAAAAACATTGCCTCAGTTTGCAAAGAGACAAACAAAGTAAAGCGCATCTCACCGTCCAGAAGCTCCGCCCCAAACACCATCCCCCGAGCTCCTGACACGCCCACGCAGTGCATCAGCGAATCGCGTCGCAGGTTGAAATTGATGAACGCCGGCTCCACGCCCACTTTAGCCAGTCCGAGCCACAGGGCCACCGTGGGCAGGCGACTCTCCATGAAGATGGCCACCACGTCGCCCGACGCCCAGCCCTGCGTCAGGGCCCACTGTGCCACAGCGTTCGACCGCCGGTCCAGCTCGGAGAAGCTCCACACCTCTCCCGTGGACTCCTCGATAAGAGCCGGTTTGTCCGGGTGGAGCGCCACCTGCTGGGCAAATATGGACGGGACGGTGCTTCGCGTACGAATATAATGATCCATGAATAATTTTACACGCAACAGTACATACAGACCACTGGAGGAGACAAAGAAAGAGTTACATTAACAGGTTTCATGACTTCTCTACATTATTCTCCATCAAAAGTGAGAGAAAGTAGGTTGTACTTACATAATGTCTCTCTTGATGGTACATGCGGCCACATAGAGAAACCTCCATCCTCCAGAACATAAGTAAATGACTAAAAGTGCCACCAAACTCCAGAACCATGAGAGTCCCAGGACACTCAGTAACCCTGCACCGATCACTGCGACCGGGGCACGAAACCCATCTCCAGCACGCATCCTGGAGGAGAGGAGACACGAGAAAACAAGCTTTTTTAATTATTACACATTATAGACCATGTTATTTAAGGAACTACATGGAGTATTTGTACTTCTAAATTTCTCGCATCACTGAAATTAAACAGTGAAGGTGAAAAAAGTGATTAAAAAGGTGAAAAAGAAATGGTGGCCAGTTAGAAGAACCAAGGCCTGTTCACACCAAGAAAAATAACTATAAAGATAACGATCTAAAAAATCTTTCTAAATTTAAAATAGTAGCACCATCCACACCACAGCCTTAACGATATAGAGAGACAATATCATTGGGATCACTTTCAGAATTATTTTTTCCAGCTGTTGAATGACAAAACACTGACAGCCAATCAGAATCCATTCTAATTTGCGGGCTCGCGCATTTAAAATGGCCGACGACATTGCGGAGAACTTAATCGCCACCACTGTTTGAGAAGTCAAACCCTATTTTCAAGGATATTTTAAAGAAATTGTATATATGGAAAATAATTGGTCATACCCTCGGAATAAATGATGAGAATTATTAACGATGAGATCATTACAGCAAACAGCGTAACATGAAATTACCTCAGGGATCCAGCGCTAGTTTTGCTAACATTGTCTTGCTTCCTTTGAAGCTGCAGTGAAAAAGACTAGGCGTTGTTTTTATTCTACTATATGTCAGCTAAATTCACTGTTAGATTAGATCGATTACACTAGCTATTCACTCCAAACATAGCATGCTGAGGACATCTGCTGGTTAAAGCCGTGTAAATACAACAAGAACAGCGAAAACATGTTGAACACACTTTTAAACCGCAGAGTGAGCTAAGAATAAACAGATCATTATCGTTCGTTGCTGTGGCCGCAAATATAGTAATTATCGTTATAGTTATCGTTATTGGTGTGAATGGGCCTAATGACATGTGATGACTATTTTTTTCTTTTTTGGGGGGGAGAAATAGCTGGATAAGCCTTGAACCTGATGACACAACAAGCTGTCAATTAAGTCAAAATATGGATGTTTTTAATCATTATTCACAATGTTTTGTTTTGTTTTTTTTGTAATGTTTCTGTTCCATTGTCATCAAATCTCATTTCAATAAGAACGTATATGAATAAAATCAATCATTATCTAAAATGCTTTGTGTGATGAAATGATAAATTGCACATATAAATACCCAATTTTAAAATATGTATAAATGTAGAATTTCCCTCATTTTAACTCAATCTATACTTTTTATAGAGAGAGAAAAAAGTCTTAAAAAGACACGTTAGTAATCACAGAAATACAATTACAACGTTTAGATCTGTTTTGATATATTTAAAGCTAAGATAAATAGGGGGAAACATTTTTCATCATTATTTAAAAAAAAACCCGTTTCTCTAACTGAAGATTCAACCAAATATATGAAATACATTTAAATAGCATTGCGTATAATAATTGTAAAGTACGCTCGTTGCTCATGAAACGCACTTGCCTGCGCTCCTCCCGTTCAGTTTTGACCGTTCAATCCTCTGACCAAACAAATCCCTCAGAAACGCTGAAAGATCGCCTTCACAGATCTGACGAGAACTTACTGAGAAGTGTGTGAAATTGATAGACATCTACAGAAAGATGACACCTAACATTTATTTGCGCTCGAGAACTCTCACTTGGCTCACAGTGCACGTTCCTCAGCCCGTGAGCCCCGCCTCCCCATTCACGAGCTCCGCTCTCATTGGAGAACGCAGCTGTCAGTCACGGGTCTGCCGGTTCTCCGGGTTCTGCGTGTCTGGACTGGCTGTTTTGGGGTCTTGTCAGAACTCAACCCTCTGAGAAATGAGGGCCTGTCCCAGCTAACAAAAACATGCTCTAAGAATGTTTCCTCATCTTATCATAATGAGATCAGGGTAATACACGGAAAGTAATTTAATGAATGACTCGATGAAGAAATGGACTCGCTATTTCACAATGTTTGATTTCATCATAGGGGTCGTTATCACTATAAAGTGCCTTTTGGTGTCCTCATCAGAATTGCTCAGTCATCATGAATATAATGCAAAATAATGACATTTTGAGGTTTTATTATAAATGGCCAAACATTTACACCATTTTATACCATTTTCTTTGATTGGATGTATGCGGTTTTGGCATGTCCCAGACACTGGTCAGGTAACTTCAGGGAGTGTAAAAACTGAGTAAATGACATAAAATTCAAAAACTTTTTGAATGTTCTTATTGTCCTCAAGTTATTTGATAAAACAAGAATTTTTTTATCATTTATATTCTATTTTCATAATAATATTAAGCATTTTACACGTGTCCCTGTCTCCCTCCATGCTATAAAACAAATATTTTTCAGCAGTTTCATTATTATCAAAAGACTTTTCTGATTAACTAAAATTTATTGTTGAGAAAGGGACCAAGTATCTTACTGAAAATCTACATTTTATAATCACTATGCAATGAAAATATATTTAAACTACTTTGGTTTTGTCCATGACAGGGTGGACATATTTTATGGTTTGCTCGTGCATTGTCTGCTTACAGTTAATTTACAAAAAGTGCTGGAGCTTGACCAACATGCATTTCTAACAGCCTAATGTCTCCTTAAAACAACAAATATGAAGTTAAATGGAAAATCACAACTTTTTATTTTGGAAATTGTGAAGTCTCAAAGGCACTTTATAGTGATTTTGACCCATTTAGGCCTAAAACGTGCAACAAATCAGACACTTTGAAGGGGTTATTTTATTCCCTTTTCTTCTTAACTTTTCTTTTTACTAAGGCTTTTTTTTTGTTTTAGCAAATGATAATTTACTTGACTGTTACTGGACTGACTGTTGTAAAATGTGGTCGTTTCTTCTCAGATTTTGCTGTTAGCTTTTTTTTGCAATACTCACTCTGACCTGAAGGGGGAGTCATGCCACAGCGTAATAAGTTGACAAATTTGTCCTTTTCACCAATGACCTGTAAATCTTTACCAATATAATATAATATAATAAAATATAATATAATATAATATAATATAATATAATATAATATAATATAATATTTTCACTCAGGTTAACTGTTGATCATTGCAGTATTTACATTCCTGTATAGTGGAGGCAGATAAAAAGATAAGATAAAAACAGGATAGAAAAAAGATGGAGCACTAAAAATCAGGTTTACGGTTTGATCATCAGCATAACAACAGGACAAAATGATTTTAACAAAATACATTTTAATACATTTTAAAATAAACTCAGGAAATTTTAGTACACTGACAACACAATTTATTTTTAACATCATGCATTATAACCTGATAAGACCATTTATGGTCTATAACCCTTTTTTCAGACTTCTGATGGATTATTTTAATACTTTTTAACTGTTTTTTTTTTTTTTTGTGACATAATCATCTCAAGATCTCCCTCCATGCTATAAAACATTTAATATTTTAAAAAAGCTCCCTTTGCATGGTATAAAATCTAAGATCCTCCACCTGCAAAACAAACAACAATTGTAACCTGAAGACAGAAGCAACCTAAATACTTTGTCCATTTAATGGAGTGATCCGTTTTAGCTTTTCCCATGACAGACCTATAACTCCATCTCCAGTAACAGATACATCTGCAATCTTGTGTTCATCCATCAGGACTTTACATCTGTGACTCTGCTGTGCTGCCGTCACTCCGCAGCGGTTTCTGTCAAAGTCAAAGAAAAAATGAAGCTGAAGCCACAAAAGCTGCTTTAAAACACCCCCAAAAACGCACTAACGTACCTGAGTGCTGTTGGACTGGCTGGTACTGTATTCTCTTTTCTTCTTTTGTGGGCACATTCGGCCAAACAAATTGTAATACTCCGTCCTGACCTGAAGGGGGCGACACAACAGCCAAAATAAATGCTAAAAATTATTTGACTAAACAAAAATGTACAGCTTGTTTCTGGTCCAACCCTACTGTATCCACTCAGAATATGGATCTTTTTGATTACTGGTGTTGATACGGATATCTTAGGGAGCAGGGTTGCTGACATAAAGCTTTTGTATATAAGAAGTGATTAGTCACCCAGTTTTATGTTTCTGTCATTGAGATTGAGATGTTATTTGCTGCTATAGGAAGTAAAAATTAGTTAACTTTTCATATTTGTATTCTTATTTATATATTGATTGCATTTATTCGTAATTAGAATATGAAAAGTGTTCTGTTATTTGTACAGCTGTTCACATCAGTTGTGCTTAAGTGGCAAACTGTCCCGCAGTAGTTTCAATTTGAGTCATTTGCATGCTATAGGCTTTTGGTTTGCTAAATAGAAAAGTGTGTGCAGCTGTATTCACTCACGCTGTGTATTTTACTAGAATCGTGCACTGGTGCCAGGGGTGTAAATTTCATCTAACAGTTGGGGGGGGGCCATTAACAAAAAAATTCTCAAGAGCAATTTTTGAAGGGATCACAAATAATACAGCTAAAATTTATGTCTGTTTTCCTTTGTCATATTTATCTGGACAACAACACAAAGGGATAGTTGTTTAAATACGAGTTTGGTTCATAGGTTCACCACGCAGTCATAATTATTAAATTATTTTATTTATTATTTTAGGTTTTGTCTGGGACAGAGAAGGTCTCTTGCTGCACCAATCAGACATAACATTATGAGCACTGACACTGAAGTGAATAACACTGATCATCTCTTCATCACGGCACTTGTTAGTGGGACATTTTGTCCTAAAAGCTCAAGGATTTGAGCGAGTTTGACAAGGACCAAATTGTGATGGCTAGACGACTGGATCAGAGCATCTCCAAAACTGCAGCTCTTGTGGGGTGTTCCTGGTCTGCAGGGATCAGTATCTATCAAAAGTAAGAAACAATGGTGAACTGGAGACAGGGTCATGGGTGGACAAGACTCATTGAAGGCTGGCCCGTGTGGTCTGATCCAACAGATGAGCTACTGTAGCTCAAATTGCTCAAGAAGTTAATGCTGGTTCTGATAGAAAGGTGTCAGAATACACAGTGCATCAGTTTGTTGCGTATGGAGCTGCAGACCCATGCTGACCACTGTCCACTGCCAAAAGAGCCAACAGTGGACACGTGAGCATCAGAACTGGACCACGGAGCAATGGAAGAAGGTGGCCTGGTCTGATGAATCACGTTTTCTTTTACACCATGTGGATGGCCGGGTGCGTGTGCGTCGCTTACCTGGGGAACACATGGCACCAGGTTTGTCGTGTTTTTCCAAATTAAATGGTGAAGGAAGCTCAGAAGTGACTTAAGTTCATGTAACACAGTAAGTGTCATGTGTCTTTGAGTTTGTGTAGTAGACAAAACAACGCCATTCGTTCACACAGAAACACGTTGAACATGCAGACTTATAAGCGACATGCTTTGGGCTGCATCTACTATGTGAAAGTGATCCTGACAGCACCGTTTCTCTCCCACTAGACTTGTGTGTGTAGGTGAGGTAAAAGAATAATACACAGTGTGGTTTTTAATGATAGTTTTTGGGGAGGGGGTCAACCCTCAGATTGGGGGGGGTCCTGACCCCCCGCCCCCCAATTTCCTCCTATGGCTGGCGTGCCCATGTTGGTGACCCGGGTTTAAATTCTGCTCGGAGCAGGGTGGTTAAGACCGGAAGGGTTACATTGGTGCCGTGACCCGGATGGGAGTAAGGTTTAGGGGAGTGAGTGTATCGGAGGCCAATGGCTCTTTCGTCTTTTTTCTCATCCTCTCTTCACTCTCCTACCAAGTTCTGGATGTGAATAGTGTCAAGGACACTTTAACTTCTTGCCTAGACAACATCTGTCCTCTCTCTTCCAGGACAACATGTGCTACTCCCTCCAACCCCTGGTTATCTGATGTTCTCTGTGAATGTCGGCCCAAATCAGGGCAGCATAGAAAATGGCGCAAATCAAAAGATCCATCTGACCTGAGTATGTATCAATCTCTGCTCTCCTCTTTTCCTTCTCTCCTCTCACAGAAGCAGAAGTAAATAAACTTCTCCTCTCCACCCGGCCTTTAGACCTCATCCCCTCACACCTTTTACAAGCCATCTCTCCTAAACATTTACCAGGACTCGCACACACCGTTGACACATCTCTCCACACTGGCACTGGCACATGATTTGTCCTACCATTTCTATGCTGAGGACACAGCCCAACTTTTCATTTCAACTAGATGATCCAATGGCAGCTACACGGATCTCAGGCTGCCTGGAGGACAGAATGGATGAAAGAACATCCCCTACAGCTCAACCTTCTTGTCTTCCCTGCCGCTCTGACTGTACAGCACAATTTCACCATTCAGCTAAGTTCATCAACAATAATCCCTTCAAGTTCAATCAGAAATCTTGGGGTAATCTTTGATGACCAGCTGACCTTCAAAGACCACATTGCAAGGATGGCACAATCATGCAGGTTTGCAATACATAACATCAGGAAGATCAGGCCTTTCCTAACAGAGCATGCAACACAAGATGAGCATGAGCAAGACATTTTGTAAATTTCTCCTTTTGTGGCCTGAAAAACAAACAAATGGAAATGAACAACACTGAAAATCCTGCAAAACCACTGAAATCCTGCAAAATGTGACTGAAAGTCTAAAACAAACCATTTTTACTAAACATTCAGTGTGTTCAAGTTAATTCATCCTGTGTTTTCGTGTGTAGGTACCGTTTTGGACAGCAGGCAGTGCATGATGAAGATGAGCGCCCCCTGTAGGCTGTTGAAGATGGTGAAGAGGTACAACATGACTTCAGTCCCTTTCTTCTGGAAGAGGAAGAAGCCAAAAACCCACGTCCCACCGAGAACACACAACTGAGCCACTGCGGTCACTGTAAAACTCCTACAGAAAATATAATTCATCAAAACCACTGAGATAAAATTAATGACTGGCTCATAAAAACTATAATAGTATATGTCTGACAGTAAAATAACACATACACACACCTGATCTGTTTGAGTTTGGAGAGGTCTGGATTGAGATTGGAGAATTTTTTTGCCAGTTTCCACACAGTGATGATGAAGACAAAACAGTTGAGGATGATGACGATGCAGACGGGTATGAAAAAACTCAAGATGAAATAACCATCAAGAGAGAGCCAACAGCTGGAACAGACATGTTAGGATGATAAATCAGTCACATGGTTACAAACACACACACACACACACACACACACAAAAGACAAATTCATCCCTCTTTTCCTTTCATATTCCCTTTGAAACAACACTGGATTCAGAAACTCACTGTTGATCAGTGCCATATCCTTGAGGATAAGTGATGGCAGAGACGGTGACAATGACGAGAGGGACTCCGTATCCCACGGCGTACATGTACAGATGTTTTATTGTGGTGTGAAACACCAGCACAACCATCCGGTAGAGCTGAACCCCCTCCAGCAGCATCCAGCAGAACGCAGACAAGAAGAAGTAATGAAGCAGGCCAGCCACAATCGCACACGCTATCTGAGAGATAAACAGACACAGCAGATCATGTTTGCTCAACATAAACATTTCACATTTTTTGTGTTACTATAATCAGGTTTATTAGTTATTAACTAAAACCATGAAAAAATATTTTCATTACTTTAAATAAACATTAACTGAAATAAAATATTTTACTTTATTTCAGCTAGTTGACTGTCATGATTATGTTCAGTTAGTTTCATTTTCATGGACTTGTCTCATTTTCACTCCTGTCTTTCCTGTCTCCTTAGTTCTCTGTCAGTTTCCTGCCACTAGTTTATTACCTTGGTTACTCATTTACTTATATGCCTATGTTTCTGTCCTTGGTTGTTGAGTTTGGTTGAGATTTGCATTCTGTTAAAAAATATATTTGTTTTAATTTTTTTGTCCTGCCTTCTGACCACACCACACTTGGAAGTGCAACAGAAGAACTGACCCAAAATATGGATTATGGAGTAAGTTTCACTGCTCTTGCCCGGAAAGGACTTTAATTTTTTGAATACTCTGTTCAGTTTTGTCAGCTCGCCCAGCGTACTGTTCTCGATGATGAGACAATTTGCTGGATTTGAGCAAACTATCATTTTTTATTGGACTTATCAGATATTAAAGGTGCTCTATTATGATTCGTGGTCCAGGCTGCACCAGTTTGGTGGATAGTGAGGAGATGTTTGCTGTATGTAACAAAAAATGTTTTGGCCTAAAAACACGTGACATCGCTTAGAGCACCTTTAAGCAAGGAAACTGGGGAGAGCTGGTTCTCCCGTGTGTGGAGAACATGTACGCCAGGGAGACCACAGACCTGTCATTGCGACAAGCCCAGAGCCCAGCCAGCTTTCACCCCGCATCACAGATAAGAAGCCAGAGCCCTCCACAGACGGGGAGTAATGAGGACACCGCTGACCATCGCCCGGAGCTGAAGCCCCACAGTGCGTCTGACCAGATGTGTGAGCCGGCAACATCTGTGCAAGAGAGAGTGTTGGTGGAGCTGAATTCAGAGGAAAGCCTGATTGACTGGGAGTCGGAGATAGTACTTCCCACCCTGCCCACCCACAAACTCTTTTCACCACCAGTTCATACCAAGCCAGCCAGTCCTTCAGCCCTCTCTTCGCTGGTTCACTGCAGCCTTTGTCTCTACCCTGATGCTTTGCAGTGTAGATAAGAACCTATGTCTTATGGCCACCAGCTTCACCCCAGATAATGTGGATCCCCCAAGTTCGTCTCCGATTGCTGGTCATGTTACTCCACCTTGGCCCGTTGCCCTGACTCCTCCACCTCCGCTCCTCCCTCACTCGGCTCTACCAGGGATCATCGGCCCTATGGCTCCACCGGGCTTCCTTGGACCACCAGCTCCACCTCGGTTGGACGTCGCACATCCTGCGCCATGGACCTACAAGCCATCCACTGCACTTGAGGCTTTGTCTGGCTCCTCTCTCCAGCTCTGCTTCTGCCCTCAGTCACTTCAGTTCCGCCTCGGCCCTCCTGTACCCCGGTTCCACCTTGGGGGGTCGTGGCTGCAGATCCGTCGTGGTCATCGAAGCCTTCGGAGTTGCTAGGTCCCATCTACTCTCCGTCTGCACCTAGGGCTTTTAGTTTGCACTCATTAGTTTTCAATCTCCTGTGTTCTCAGTTTCCCGGCACTAGTTTGTTACCTTGTGGCGCTTTTCTATTGCATGGTATGGCTCCGTACAGCTCACTTTCTGAGGGTATTACCTAGTACCTTGTACTTATTTTTAGTTTAAACACTGCAGATCACTAATTGGTCAGAGAGAATCATCACTATCAGCATCATTGGATTTGCAACACGAGACACCAAACCCGCTAGATTTAAATAGTCATCAAGTTTTTAAGTGTCTAAACACAGTTTCCTCTTTCAAACACACCCTGTTGTGAGTGCTGGAGATACCGCAAAGGAAGACGAGGTCTGCGATGAAGAGGCACACACTCAGGTGAAGATGAATGCTATTTCGGGTTCCTTGGATTGAGCGACAAAACCGGAACGTCAGGATACAGAGAAATAAACAGACCAGAGACAAAACTAAACCCACACGTGTGATCAACACCAACTCAGACGTGTCCTGGAGGAAAGGAAGAGGAAAAACAGACAGAGACTGGTGGGTTAATATCATCATAATTTAGTCTAAAATCTGAAATATGTCACAGATGTACCTGGACAGGGTAGAGGGCCATAAGCAGAGCGAAACTACTCAGGTGAGAGTAGGAACAGCTTGTATGAGTGCCATTAGACCACGCCTTCTCACAGCCCTGCCCAGACCACGCCCCCTCAGTCTCATTCCAGAACACACAGGAATAATCCGCGCTCCCAGACTCCGTCCTCTCCTGAAGAAGTAAGAAGAAGACGTGAACACCTGCCTGAAAAGTTCTATAAAAGGTCGGAAGCAAACACAAAATGCCAAATAAATAGTATAATAGCTGGAGCACCAGGTAGAATCCAGCTGAAAATGGATTTTTAAACAGGGAATGTACATTTATGTGGTAGTTCCCTTTCAAAGTGGAACTTTGACACTGCGTCTTGGTGTGGACCCTATGGGGAATGCCATCAGCGTCACCTGCGTCTGAGGCGCGTGTAAAGAAACGCCAATAATCACTGGTCCATGATGACACACGTGGAGTGCCTGTGAGTATAAAAGGGAGCCCAAGTTACTCGTCATCAGCTTTTTTGTCTTTAGTAGCCGCTTGTTTGTGTGCATGTGTACAATTAGTCTGTTGGAGTGCGTTCAAATCTTTAGAGGGAGCTGGATGCACTCACTCATTGCTTGATTTTCTCCTGAGAAATAAGAATCTAGTGGCTACCTCGAGAGCCGAACGTATTCTGAATGTATTCTTTGTGATGTGTTCACTGTGGGAAGCTCCATCCATGCTTGACTCTCTCTTGAGGAGTCCTGCAGTATGGGTCCCATGGCCGCCAAGGCAGCAGGGCAGGATCGATCGTGGGGATTGTAGGCATAGCATAGAGAGGAGTCTGAAGGGAGTTTTTCCCTTTTCCCTGCTAGCGCTGTTGCTTTCATGTCGGTTCAGGAAGCCGCTTCTGGCCTGACTGATCAATGTCACATGTCTAATTCTGAGGAATTAGATGCAGAGGGAGTTGAGGCAGGTGTTATTATTAATCCGCCTCCTCCACTGTCCCACATAAAAGTTTGTGAACTTTTTATTCCTTCTAGATCTCCACATTGAGGTGTCAAAATAATGGAGGAATTTGTATTTGGCTCGTGTAGTCTCTCATATGCAGTCAAACTATTGGTGTGTGGAGAGGCTGTGTGACAAGCGAAACGTGAGGGTCCCCCAGTTGAAAAGCTTAAGCTAGCTATCTCTCCCCTAGAGCTGAATCCTCTTTGAAGGCTCCCACCTTGCCAATCGGGTGAGAATGTTCAGCTCTCGAGGAAGCTGAATGCGCTCACTGTGATGAACCGTGGTGAGGGATCTCCCCTCTCGCTTGACTTTATTCTTGTGGGATGAAAGTCAGCTGTTTGCACCTTGAGGTTCAGGCTAGGTGTCTGCTAAAGCAGTGCACCAGCTTTGATCTTGGGGGCGCAGGTTATTAAAAAAGTCCTCTGCTTACCACCTTGCAGCTCATGGCAGTGAATATACAGAGGCACGGCAGGCCTGGGGGCCCTGCACACCATGTGGGGTCTGCCTTCGTGGAGGGCATCGGGGCCTTGGGCTGAAGCCTGTCCCGCAAGGGAGGGAGGAAATTTGCACTAGCCAGGACTTACCTTGCTATGGAGCATAGAAGCTTGGGGGTTTTCCCCTAATGCCTGGGGATATTGGCTTAGGGACCACTATACAGCATTTTGCAAGTCACATAAGATGCACCCTTAGGGTTGACGCACTCTTGGCTCTGGCTGGGTTCTGTAGAGTCATTTATTGCTATGCCCATTATGTTTGTGCATATTCACAGCTTGGTGAAGCAGGCATTTCTTCAGCATGGCACAGTGGGTATTGGCTCCCCATAGCGTCAATACCAAGATACAGCACCGAAGTTCCACTTCGAAAGGGAACATCTCAGGTTACGTATGCAACCAGATACCCTCACAAGGGGAACAAGAGGCTCTCGTTGCCATGCCTCGGACTTCACTGTGCGCCTCCTTCAGACAAAACAGTTGATGACATGTACTCAGGCTACATTTTATACTAACGGGCACTTCGCATTTGACGTCATGGATCGATGCCTGCCAGTGATTATTGGTGTTTGTTTACACTGCTTCAGACACTGGTCACGCTGATGGCATTTCCTATAGCGTCAACAGCAAGAGTCAGTATCTCATTCCCCTTCTCAGGGAGCCTGGTTGTATACACATTTATTTGTAACTGTTGAACTGTTTAACATCTTCACCTCCATGTGTGTAAAGATGAGCGTCACTGGCTCAGAAAGACGTTTGGTGTCTGGATTACTGACAACGACTGTCACCACCTTTGAGTTGAGTTGATAAGTGATTTTTCTCTCTTTATCATCTGATCTCTCTCTGCTGATCTTGTGGAACTGATCACTGGATGAGTTCAGATTTTTAAAACTGACCAGCGCCACAAACGCAAAACCTAAAGGAAGACAACATCTTGTCATGAATGTGTTGATGCTAATGTATGTGCTAGAGTGTGATTGTACCTGGATATGATTTCCCTACAACTGTCTCCCAGCTGGTGTTGAAGAGGGCGGAGTCTGTGCTCAGAGTGACACTCCCAGTGGGCGGAGTCTGACTCCGTGTGACTGCAACCTCAGCGACTGTGATTCACATGATCATACAGAAGAACACTTTCAGTACTCAGGATCTCTTTCATTGTATTCATATTTTAAACACATTGAGATGATGTTTGTGTCTCACCGGTGTTGTGTGTCTCCATCCTGGTCACAGGCTCTTTAAGCTGAGGTCCGATCAGACGCATGCTGTTCTCCACCGCGTCCAGAAACTGACTCAACATCTTTCCGCTAGCGATGTTTCCATCCGACAGCAGATCATCAGTGGAATTGAACAAGTTCTGTGGAAAAGACACTGATTCAGCCACTGTGAAAGTGCATGTACACAAACTACTGTGTGAATGTATTACGCGGTGTGTTTAACCTCCAGTAACATCTTGCCAGTGAAATGTTCTTCTTGTGGATCATTCAGAGTCTCACAGCTGTTCTTCAACAGTGACATCAAATGCTTCAACTAAAAGACAACACACAGAAATCAACACATTTTTGTTCTAAAGAACAGTGATTTGCAACTGCAGTGATTTGTTTCTAAAAAAAAGTCCAGTTTTCTTGTCATGATTAGAATGTTTTTTAAAAGTCTACGATAATGTTAGTACAACATTCTCCTAACAAAGAATGTTTTTCTAAGAATGTTTCCCATCAAGATAGAACATTCATAAGGCACAAATAACATCATAATGATGTTCTCAGAACATTTTCTCACAAACGTTCATCAAGTTAAAACATCATAAAGACGTTTTCTCTCTAGAATGAGATGCGAATACATTTCAAATATTAATAATATAAGAATATGTTAATTTAAGAATGTTTTGTCTTAAAATTTACATAGTATAGTAATGTATAGTATAATTATAACAGCCACAATAAGCAGAAGTTCACATTCTACCTTTTTCGGTGTGTGTTCTGCATCAGGCTCAGGTTTAAACTGATCGCAGTTCATTTCTGTGCACAACAACAGCAAAGATCAAAATAAACAAATATACTACAGTGCACTGATTATGTAATTAAGATTCTGTAAGATGCTCTATAATATTCTAGAAGATTCTGCTATAACACTCACTGATGCATTTTGACTGGTTGTTGCCGTAGTTACTGTAACCCTGGTGACATATGCAGCTGTATCCGCCTGGATGATTGTGGCATTCTGCATTTATGCCACAAACATCTGGATCTTCACACTCATCGATGTCTGTGAGAGAGAGAAGATGGATGAAAGAACATTTTTTTACTGATGTAATTTTAACACACATAATTAGATATACTTTGATGTGATATTGGTGTTGACATCAGTATTATAGCAGCAGCTTTTCTATATTAGTTAATAGCAGCAATTATATTATTAATTATAATTATTGATATTATCAATTATACAGCCCAATATCTTTTGTTTAATATATGTCAAATTAAATGTATATGCCAGAAAAATAAAAGATACCTTCATATTCTGCTACAGAGCCAGCTGAGCTCTCAATCTCAAAATCACCAGAGCCGGAAAATTCATTATCGGGATATTCTGTATAATCCGACAGGAGGAAAAGAGAGCAGATGGCATGCATTACTGTTTTAGTGTCCTATATAATTAAAAATTAAGCTTACACACAAAGCCAAATGCCTTTACAATGTTTTTTAAGTAATTCTGGATTAAAGTGTCTGCCAAATGAATAATTGAATGTAGAAGGTGGACTCATCAGTCCTCTCTAAAGCCTGTTCACTGTCCTGTTGGGAAGCTCATTTTAAACCCTGGATCACAGTACAGTAGTAACTTCCATGTTTATTAACTGTAACACACTGAATATGATTACCACACACACTTTGAAAAAACTCCCAGTCATCCAGATCTGTAAAACAGACAGATGGAAGAGTGGAATGAGGAAGGAAACGTGTCATTATAAAGGTAAAAACTACAATTACAGATACACGTATTCCCTCTAATGTTGTAAAAATCATTAAAATATTCATTACAGTCAAACTGTTCTTTTTTTTAATTAAAACCACAAGGTCATAATTACCAACACTACATGACGGCAGAAAGAGACCTGGGAAGAGAAAGAAAAAAATACAGCTGTTAAATAATTTCTTATTTATTGGGCTTCACTTTTTGACTTTCTCTGTGTCTTGGGATTTTTCCATTGTGCACATCATGTACCTACCTAGACAAAACAAGACGTAGTAGTCCTTGGACACACTGACACTCTCACACACGACCAGAAGTTGAAGACACGCCACATTTACGCACATACATTTCTTATTTGTTATTATATTTCTTGAAATGCCATACATGGTAAGGTTTGATTCTTAAGTAGTATGATTGGATGCTCAAGCCATCCTGGAGATTGTTGTTTGACCTATGTCTATAAATATGACACTTCTTCCTGAATAAATCTGAGAATGTTTCTAAACTGATGAAACTGGGACTAGAAATATTCTACCTATTATTGATTCTATCTATTTTGATCTAACAACAGCTTTAATAAAATCTCAATTTTTTTTTTTTTTTTTTTTTTTTTTTTTATGTGAATATAGGACGATTCTAATGGCCCACACACTTTTGGGGCCCCCAGAGATCAGTTTTATTAGTAGTAACAGTAGGCTACTAGTAGTGATGTAATAGAAATTATAAATGAACCTTATTATAAACCTTATTTTTTTCCTTTTTAAATTGACCCATAGGCCTATATACAACCATTTACAAGCTATACACAGGCCTGGAAATGGGGGGTAACAGGGGGATAAAGTCCTGGGAGTGAATTTCGACGGAAGATGGCATTCCAATTCAAATAGTCAGATAGTTGTGCAGGTAAACCACTGCACACTGGTGATTGCTAGAGAATGAGGTGTTCGAGGCCGACTCGGAGCAGGAATGGAGTGTGAGTTTTGGAAGCGAAGAGAAGGGTGAGTTTGTTTGGATTGATTTCAAATATCAACAATGTCAAACAGCGTTTTTGAATATCTACTTACCATCCTTTAATTCTAGACATGCATTAATCATTAAAAGATTGCGATCTTGAGACAACCACCCTAAATGACATTGATTGAATAAACCGTCGACAAGTGCGAACATTCAGATCTGCGTTGGCACTGCCGCTGAACCACAGAGAGCAGTTATGTTTAGGTATGAAACAGTCTTTTTAAGAGCAGACTATCATTATTTCTGTGTAACAATAATTCAAATGATCAAAGAAGTACTGGAGTAAAAGTTTATAGTTTGGATATAAACACTGATGTCTATTGTAATGATATAAATAAAGCAAAATAACTTGCCGCTTCAAATATTGAATCAATTACATCTTTACAAATGTATTTGTCATTAAATAATTCATTCAAGAGATTTGTACCTATTTGTTCATAATAAAACATGTGAAGTCTTTATGAGTGAATCACTGAATCATCCAAACAGATTTTAAGAAAAAATAATTTGAATTAACTAAATGTTTTTTAAAGGTGCCCTAGAACGTTCTTTCACAAGATGCAATATAAGTCTAAGGTGTCCCCTGAATGTATCTGTGACGTTTCAGCTCAAAATACCCCATAGATTTTTTTTAAAGTAATTTTTTCAACTGCCTATTTTGGGGCATCATTAAATATGCGCCGATTCAGGCTGCGGCCCCTTTAAATCTCGTGCTCCCCGGCCCCCGAGCTCTTGACTATAATACAGTGCATTTACAAAGTTCACACAGCTAATATAACCCTCAAATGGATCTTTACAAGATGTTCGTAATGCATGCTGCATGCATGCGTCGGATCATGTGAGTATAGTATTTACTTGGATGTTTAAATTTGATTCTGAATGAGTTTGATTGTGCTCCGTGGCTAAAGCTAACATTACACACTGTTGGAGAGATTTATAAAGAATGAAGTTGTGTTTATGAATTATACAGACTGCAAGTGTTTAAAAATGAAAATAGCGACGGCTCTTGTCTCCGTGAATACAGTAAGAAACAATGGTAACTTTAACCACATTTAACAGTACATTAGCAACATGCTAACGAAACATTTATAAAGACAATTTACAAATATCACTAAAAATATCATGATATCATGGATCATGTCAGTTATTATTGCTCTATCTGCCATTTTTCACTGTTGTTCTTGCTTGCTTACCTAGTCTGATGATTCAGCTGTGCACAGATCCAGACGTTAATACTGGCTGCCCTTGTGTAATGCCTTGAACATGAGCTGGCATATGCAAATATTGGGGGCGTACATATTAATGATCCCGACTGTTACGTAACAGTCGGTGTTATGTTGAGATTCACCTGTTCTTCAGAGGTCTTTTAAACAAATGAGATTTACATAAGAAGGAGGAAACAATGGCGTTTGAGACTCACTGTATGTCATTTCCATGTACTGAACTCTTGTTATTCAACTATGCCAAGATAAATTCAATTTTTGATTCTAGGGCACCTTTAAAAGACTGCAGCAACAAAAATTTGGTCAAAACCTCTAGAAAATTACATTATTTTGTATATATATATATATATATATATATATATATATATATATATATATATATGGTATATATTTTATTTATTTATTTGAGAGAGAGAGAGAGAGAGAGAGAATAAACAACAATAACAACAACAGATAAGTCACCTGTATAAGTCGCATTATTACATTCAGAATTAATACCTATAAATAAACTTTTTTTTTTTTTTTTTTTTTTTTTTTTTTTATTGAACGGTATTCGGAACAGAACAAGAATAAAAATAGGTGTATAAAGAGCTAAACAAGCCACCATTCATTCAAAGCTGAAGTGAAAGTAACAGCCGTGTTCTCACGTGTAGCTATTCGGCACGAATCCAAATGTTTCCATATTCGCAACGTATTTTGTTGCTAAACTGTTATAGATAGAGCGGTAATATATTGCAAAGTTTAGTCCCATCCGAATATTACTGCATTTTTAATGCTTGTTAAATTTAGGTTTTCATCTGCATAGGCTACCATGTAGTTAGTTTAGTATAGTTTCCACTTTGAAGAAATATTTTGTTTTCTACTTGTATACGAGGCAGAGAAAATTAACCTTGAGCCTGTAATTATCATATTTGCAAACTTTCTGCACAACCATTAACGTTACAAGTCGAGCTCTGTCTAAGCCTCTGTGACTAATTGTTTTCTGAAATAATCGATGATGACGCATGTCATGTGCAGAAATAAATAACTAACTTATATAATATTCCCCAACAGACAGACTCTTTCTTTCCTCTACTCTTTCCTTTAAAGGACTAGCCTTCATATTTGCACCAGTTGGCCTCCGTCGTGATCTAAAGATAGTCCCGAGAGCAGGACTGAAGTTGGACAGAAGAAAAGAGACCTTCGCGATCGCGAGCATGTGCTGGATTCATATAAAAGAAGCTATTTTGTGCATTATTTCATAATCAATTCGTCATTGTCAATCTCACACCTGGGCGATTTCTGGGTCGTTTTGGTGTAAGAAAGAAACTGATTGAGATAACTGCGTCGTAAGTCTCTGGTTTCAAATTTCTAACATAAATCGTGGATATTAAAGAAGTCTTTGATTAACACAGACAAGCACAGCTCTGTTTTTATTGTCTCTGACACATTCCCAGCAGTTGTCTGACTAGACTACTATTCCAGCTTCAGTGCGTCATAGTCTATATTTACTACTACACACGTGAACGGAGTAAAACCATCTAGGCTACTCACCCATAAGAAGTGTCCACTTTAGCTCCATGTTAGGAAACAGTAAATAGCTGCTCTTTAAGTCTTGAAGTATTTTTGGAAGGTTCGTGATGTATGAAATTCCTCAAGAAATGTCTTGCTGACTGTCTTAAGCTCTTATAAATGTTAACTCTAGCTCTGTTATTTGTTCCAAGCAAGCTGAACATTCATTTCCACTTCGTTCTGCTGTATTCCTGCTCATGTCAAGACAGATGTTGTTCTGGCTGCTGTTCTGACTGTATTTCCAGCAGTTGTGTTGCCAGATTTGACGATTCTGTGACGATTTCCAGCCCAATAAAGCTCTGCAAAACCCGCCCAAAACATTCACTGCCACAAGAATGTGGCAGAATTATACTGTCACGACAACCAAAGTTTATAAGAACCATTGACTTTCTTAAAACTAAATAATGATGACAAAATAAAATTATGAAAATGAATCTATTTTCCTGGCATGAGAGCAATACAACAGAAAAACATGGCAAATAAGAAAACGAGCAGATATGACAAAACAGGTAGGCTAATAACTGTTGAAATATGTCAAATATTTGCCAGTCAAGACTTGTCTTTTCATTCATCATGTGAAGGGGTTCATTCACAAATAATTTGCCTGATTATATACATTTAATTCACAAAAATTATTAAATTTTTTTTTTTTTTCTGATGTATGAAGTTACCAAAATCCCCCTGTAAAAACTCTTGACTTCAATATGTAAAATAAATTAAACAAGTTTTTCAATCTGACTTCAACCAATGTTCAGATTTTTGTTCTAGAAAGGTATGCAAATTAGTTCATATTTAATTAGACAATGCCTCATTTGCATATTTAACCCTCTGGCGCTGTTCGTTTTTTTGTTGTTGTTGTACACTCCTTCTGTTTTACTCGGTTTATTAATGTTTTTACTCCGCATTTGTGCATTTTTTGGAGGATTTATTACATAAATAAATGGAAAATAAATTTGCCGCTGTCACCTTTGGCTTGCTTAGTTGGGGACACTTGACATTTGCTATTCAACAGTGCTTTGATCTGCCTGCATTGACACCATTGTATGCGAACTGATACCATATACCAGTTATCACTGTAAAGCTGCTTTGACACAATCTGCATTGTAAAAGGCGCTATATAAATAAAGGTGACTTGAAAAAAAATAAATAGGTTTTTATACAAAAAACAGCTTTTTATAAAAAAGAAAAATTCACTTTATATATTTCTAACTTTCATTCATGGGGATAACATGGATAATTTGACATGGTTTAGTGTAAGATTTTTGCCCATCTTTTGGAAAAAGCAGTTTTAAAAGTAAAAAATTATCACTTTAACCAGTAGATGGCTGCAGTGCTCCACTATTTGACCTTGAACTTCAAACAGAACTACAGTACACTTTCTTGCGCATTGTAGAACATGATGCAGAACTTTGCACAGATGTTCTGGTCAGGCCAGTGTGGATATGATGGACAGGAGTAGCCCTATATTCAATCTCAATTAAGTCATTCAACTGTATTCTCAGAGTTAGTTATATTTACAAAGAGCCTTCGAGTCATCTCCCACCACAGGTGTAATCCACGTTTTGAGAGATTGGTCACTCTTTTACTGTAGCTACAACTTTTATTTGGCATAGCGATCGCTTGAGTATACAGATACAAGTTCAAAATCTGATCCCTCATGCTAAAAACCCTGTCACTCATGAATCATGAAGCTCCAAACCAATTTTAACTTTGAGAGAACCTTGCCAGAGCGTTAGCTGAAGTCATGAGAAGCTGGGAAGTCAATGAGATCTGATCACTCTACAGAGGTTGTTGTAAACGGTGAAACGCACATATGCTGAAACACACACACATTTACCTGACTGTTACTGGACTGGTTGTTGCTAAAGTGTGGTCGTTTCTTCTCATGTACACAGATTTGGCTGTTCACAACACTCCCTCTGACCTGAAGACATACCACAGCGTAATAAGTTAGCTGATAAGACTCATAAATGAGCTGTTTGTCCTTTTCACATGACCTCTAATTCTTTACCAATGTAAACACATTTCACTCGGGTTAACTGCTGGCTGTTGTGTTCTTTACATTCCTGTGTAATGGAGGCAGAAACTAGAAAAAAATAAGATTATGGAGCAGAACTACTGTTTCTCAGTGAAGATGTTTATGCTTTGATCATCCACATAACAGGACAAAATGATACATTTTCAATGTTTTAAAATAAACTCATGAAATATTAGTACACAATCAGACAACATAATTTATTTTTAACATGAGATCGGCAATCATAAATCATAAATGAACCCTCTCTACTGTTTAAAACCCAACTACAGTTTCACTTTCATTTGTAAGGCTTCTGAGGGATCATTTTAAAGGGGTCATAAATTGAGGAATCAACTTTTCCTTGAGCTTTTGATATATAAGAGGTCATCGTACTATAAGAATATCCTGAACGTTTCCGAACTGAAAACTTCCTTGTTAGTCCAATAAAAGTGTTTATTGACACCAGAGAACGACTGATCCTGGAATGTGCCTATGATGACATAGATAGGTGAAGCTCCGCCTCCTGATATTAACGATTCATGTACAGTCACATGTTCTTTATCTGTGTGTCAGTAAATCAAACCAGCGACTAAACGCTCAACTTCACCTTGATTCTCTTAGTAGGATGAAAATAATCTGGTATTTAAACGGTGATTAAATTATATAAAGAAAGTGATCAAAGAACGCTCCCTTTACAATCTCTGGAGCTGTCAATCAAACAGCATGAGTTTATCAGTGACTGAGTTCTGGACTCACGCCAAAACTCAAGTTTTATTCAACGAATCTCTTAGTTACATCGCGTTTGCACTGTTGAAAGCATTCGTTAGTGTGCAGAAATTGATGAGATCACTGCTTTCATGAGCTCAACAACATGTCTGTGATCGACTACATGTTCATCACTGCAACCTTTCATGCCACGATCTAAATATAATGCCACAGATGCAACACTTTTCACGATTAATTAACCCTGAGAGCTGTAATAGTAAAAATGTGCTAAAAATTTTCGAGAGTAATACTTAGCTATTTTATATGTAAAGATGTCAGCCAATCACAGCAGTGGGCGTTTACACTGAAGTCTCGCAGAGACACGCCCCTTAAAACAGAGCGTTTAAATCAGAGGATAAAATCAGGGTAGGAAAAATGCCTTTTATTTCTGAATTATGACAATTTTTGATGTAAAAAGCATACTAACATTATAAGTGCACCCCAGGAAACATTATAAAACAATAAAACAACCCGGTTCAAGAGTCCTTTAAGGCTTTTAACTGTTTTTATGACATAATCATGTCAACATCTCCCTTGATACAATAAAACATTGATTATTTTAAAGCTGCCGCCATTTGCACGATATAAAATGTAAGACCCTCCACCTGCACAACAAAGTAAAGCCAAATACAGAAGCATCCTGAATATTTTACTCATTTAATGGAGTGATCCGTTTCAGCCGTTCCCATGACAGACCTTTAACTCCGTCTCAGGAAACAGATGTTTGATGAACCCACATCTGCAATCTTCCTGAACAGACGGATGGAAAGCAATACGAAGATCTTCTGACAGGAAAGGTTGAACTGAAGCTTTGTGAAAAGTCTTCAGATATTGTCTTGTGTTCAAGAGTTTGTAAACATCCATCAGGACTTCATATCTGTGACTCTCCTGTGCTGTTGTCAATCCGCAGCGGTTTCTGTCAAAGTCAAAGGAAGAATGAAGAAGCTGAAGCCACAAACTCTGCTTTAAATCATTCAAACAAGCCCAATTTATACTTTTTTTTATGCATACACCAGCACAGGCTGACAGTTGAACGTGTAGCCTGTCAAAATACACTCCATTTAATAGCGTTCATGAACACAGGTGGTCCACACATGCGCTCTATAAAGTTTCATCTTTGTCCAGCACTGTTTTTCTCCAGAAGTCAAGAACAATAAAATGTCTTTGTGTATTCTCATAACCCTCTCACACAAGCACTTGTCAATGTGGGCATCTTTTGTTGTTGCACAGACTCCAGTATTTTGTCTAGTTTCATTTTCTACTGTGAAACGACTGTTTTATCACTTCCTGGAACAACTGATTAGTGCAAAACAAATTCAGTGTGACATGCATACTATTCTGGTGACGAAACTTGCATTATCTGCACTGTATGCGGAGCCTTGCACATGCGTAAAAACCGAAGTATAGGCTTAACGTACCTGACTGCTGTTGGACTGGCTGGTACTGTATTCCTCTTTCTTCTTTTGTGGGCACATTCGGCCAAACAGACTGTAATACTCCGTCCTGACCTGAAGGGGGCGACACAACAGCCAAAATAAATTATACAAATGATTTGACTAAACAATAACATACCATATGTTTCTGGTCCAACCCTAGTGGTTGATATGATATTATACAATTTATGCACAACAATTGACCCTTCGCCGGGAGTTTGATTGACAAGCGATCTAACCAATCATAACGCCGAATCCGCCATTTTGTCCGACAAAGCAGTCAGGAGTTAGAAGATTAACCTCGGTGGACTTGACCTTGAAAAATGGTGTGTATTTACATCTTTCCGCGTTTTAAACAACATTCCTTCTGATGTTCATGCACGTTTATTTGACGCTATAAATGAACTAGTAGGAAGAGATGATCGGTTCACGGGCTGCTTGATCTGAGGCGCTACAGCGATCTGTCACGACACATTAAAGAGCCACAAAATGCTTTTTATTGTTCGAATTTCTAAACAAATTACACAGTTTGAAAGCTGGGACTTTGTTTAATATCATAAGTAACCTGGTTTATCTCGTCTGTCGACGTGTTGTCAGTGTCCTCTTCGCTCCGCGATGTATTTTTCACTCTGTGTGGCGTGACAGCGCCATGGCTTGTCGGACAAAGCAACAGTAACTAAGGGGGGCGGGTCTTTGTGAAAGGTCAATTGCTGCAATGAAATTTTGATTTATTTTACAAATTTACCAAATTAAAAATAATTAATTATGTAAATAACCACTAGTATATTGTGTTATAGATGTCTTTTATTTTGAAATTTGTATGGTGAAATGTTTGACTTCCGGTTTTGGGTTGCACGCATTTCCGCTTCCTTTGGATGCGCGCGCGCCCTGGCTGGCTCAGTCGGTAGTGTGCAGCTTGTTAACCCAGATGCGGCAGTGGCTTCGGCACGGAGCGGTGAAAAAAAAAAACAAAAAAACGGTGAATTCATATTTGCAGCCCCTCCAAAGAGGCAAAAGGTATTTTAAATGGGTTGAGATATGATCATTTAGTTTGATGGTGTGTTCGTTTTGCATCAATGTAAGACAGTAGTATGTGAACAATGTTAGCTAATCGGTCACATGTTTTGTATGCATTTCAGCTCTTACGTTGGTGATATGGTGTACGGTTTAAAGTTTAAAAAAGGAAGGATTAAACATCATAAAACCATCAGTAAAAGTCTCATCCTTGTACGGGGGGCCTGCTACAGTAAGAGCTTCTCCTCAGCGAGCTACAACGACACGGAAAATGGACGGTATCGAAGAGCAAACACGTAAGCTACAAACTGAAATCAATGAAAGGAGAGCTTTATTACATCAAGGAGTTGCAGAGAGCATGTCAAGACAGGAGTTAAAGGAAGATATTGAACGCAAAGAAAAACAATTAGCCGAACTTCATAAAATGGAGGCTGCGACCGAGTTATCGTTACCCAGGCGTTCAGAGCGGCCTATTGTGCTAACGGAGAAAATGTTAGCCTACCAAAAAGACGAAATGATGAAAAAGGACAGAAAACTGATGAGTCTCTATGAACAATGGAAAGGGCTAATCAGAACATCCAGAGAAAGCTTAAAAACTGACTTATCAGAGCACGAGTTATGTGTAATGGCCGATGATATTGAAAAGGGTTTGAACGACATGATGAAGGTGTACAGTGAAATAAGGGAGCGTACTATGCCATCCTCTGAAACAAGACGCAAAATGGACTCTTGTGAAGCAGTAACTAAGGACATTATGAAAATACTTAATGAACGTATAACAGCAATAGATGGTGATTTTGATGCAAGTAGAGAAAGGCAGCGCCTTCATCAGCTACTGTCACATCAGTATGCCCACTCCATCTACGGCACCGCTTCTCAGTCTAGCGTCAGTAAGCAGTCCGACACTTCAAGCATCGCAGTCAAAAGGATTGATGCAGCGGCGGAGTTAGCTGTAAAGGAAGCAGAATATAAAATTGTGCAGGAGGAAATTAAACAAAGGGAAAAAATGAAAGATATAGAATCCGAACTTGAGCGTTTAAAGGCAGAAAAGGAAATGCAAGCTGCTCGCGCAAAACTTGAGATCTACGACAGAGAAATGAACATGGATGTGGACAGTCAGCAAATACAACCAAACAATATTCCTTTCTCTGTTGATCACCAGTCTGTTCATGAAGCGCCAGCTCCCTCTAGTGGCTTACCTCCATTAATGCCACAAAACAATGTGTCTATTCATATGTCAAGTCACACGGTGAACAACCCAAACCCCCAAATTGTAACTCAAACGCCTCTCACAGACATTTCCCAGTTGGCCCAAGCAATTCAAAACAGTATAGCTGTAAACAGAATCCCAGCGCCAATGCTCACAGTGTTCAGCGGAGATCCAATTAACTACATTGAATGGAAGGCTTCATTCTCTTCACTTGTAGACTGCAAAGACATCTCACCTGCTGATAAGCTGCACTTGCTCAAAAGGTATGTCACGGGTCCAGCTAAAAATTGTCTTGAGGGCACATTCTTTCGCAGCGATGTAGAGGCATACAAGGACGCATGGCAAAAACTTGACCTACGTTATGGACCGCCCTTTATCGTCCAGAGAGCTTTTAGAGACAAACTGTCAAAATGGCCTAAAATAAGCTCAAAAGACGCTGAAGGATTAAGAACATTTTCAGACTTTTTAAATGCATGTCTCCAAGCCACACCATACGTAAAAGGCCTAGAAATACTAAGTGACTGTGAGGAAAATCAAAAGTTACTACAGAAAGTTCCTGACTGGCTGGCAGCCCGTTGGAATCGACATGTCACAGTTACACTTATGGACGGCAAGGATTTTCCCTCTTTTAAAGACTTTGCACAATTTGTGGCAGTCGAAGCGGAGATCGCATGCAACCCGATCACTTCTTCGTATGCTCTTCACTCATGCAACACATCTCACGAGAAAAGGTCCACAAAAGACTTTAAACCAAACAGATCCACACAAGTCTTCACAACGCAAGCAACGCCACAAAACAACAAGGCAAGGACAAGTTACACAAACGTAAAGGTACCCTGCATGTTTTGCAAAGATGAAACCCATCAATTGTCAAAGTGCTCTAACTTTTCAGATCAGCCCTTAGAAGAGAAACGCACATATGTTAAGGACAATAAACTGTGCTATGGATGCTTAAAGGTGGGCCATAACGTCAAAGATTGTCGCCATCGTCACACTTGTGACATTTGCAAAGGAAGGCATCCCACTTGTTTGCACAATGACAATTACAAGGCATATGAAAGGTCTCAAAGCTATGGAAACACCACTCCAAGCACTCCAAATGAAACTGCAGCAGTCACAGCTCTCAACATATCTAAGGTGGGTCAGTCAAGTAGCACATCCATGATTGTTCCTGTGTGGGTGTCTACGGTTCAGAGCCCGTCCAAAGAGCAATTAGTTTATGCACTACTAGACACACAGAGTGACAGCACATTTGTCTGTGAAGAATTAAGCAAACAGCTACGAGCGGACGCTCACCCCGTAAAGTTAAAGCTAACTACCATGCTGGGTGTTCACTCTATTGTCAAGAGTCACAGAGTAACTGGAATGCGTGTGAGGGGTTATGACTCAGACATTTGCATCGACCTACCCCCCTCATATACCAAAGACTTTATCCCAGTTAACTATGACAACATACCCACTAGTGACACAGCAAAGCAATGGCCCCACCTGACAGAAATTGCTGATAAGATACCACCTCTTCTGAGTTGTGATGTTGGACTCCTTATAGGATTTAATTGTCCCAGAACTTTAGCTCCAAGACAAGTTCTACTAGGAGAAGGTGAGGAGCCATATGCCATCCGCACGGACCTAGGGTGGAGTATAGTTGGAGGCTCCGCACCAGAGCTCAATGAAACTCAGTCAAGTTTGTGTCATCGAATCACAATAAAGGAATTACCCATTGTAACTCCCATGGACGTGATTAATGTGCTAGAATCAGATTTTAAGGACACAAAGGCAAGTGACAACACAGTCTCACAAGAGGATCTCGTCTTTTTGGACAAACTCAAGGAAGGAATAAGGAAAAACGAACAAGGACACTATGAGATGCCTCTTCCTTTCAGACAAAGGCCACACTTGCCCAACAACCGAAAGCTTGCTGAAATCCGACTCGAACACTTAAAGCGAAAGTTCAACAAAGATGAAAATTATAAAAGAGACTACATAGCTTACATGAAAGACATTATCGAAAGGAATGATGTCGAAGAAGTACACAATGAAGGAAAACAAGGTGAACGATGGTACATTCCCCATCACGGGATTTATCACCCCAGAAAGCCCACTAAACTACGTGTTGTGTTCGATTGTTCAGCCAAACACAATGGTACAAGTCTAAATGATCATCTTCTCCAAGGGCCAGATCTGATTAACAATCTAACAGGCATCCTCCTTCGGTTCAGACAACATTCTGTTGCTCTAATGTGCGATATAGAGAAGATGTTTCACCAGTTTCACGTTCAGCGTTGCGACAGAGATTACTTGAGTTTTCTGTGGTGGAAAAACGGCAACACAGAGACACAGCCACAGGTATACAGGATGAAGGTACATCTTTTCGGTGCGACATCATCTCCAGGGTGTGCAAATTACGGTCTAAGGTATTTGGCTAAAGAACACTGTCACACACACCCTGTAGGATCTGAGTTCATGGAAAGGGACTTTTATGTGGACGATGGAGTCACAAGCACAGACACAGTTGAAAAGGCAATACAGCTCGCACAAGAGGCCACAGAGATATGCAAGCAAGGAGGGCTCCGTCTACACAAATTTATCTCAAACAGCCCTGCTGTTCTACAAAGCATCCCGCCATCTGAATGTGCAATAGAGACAAAAACAAAGGATTTGACATTCAAAGACATGCCACAAGAAAGGGCCTTGGGCATCAAATGGAACGTTGAAAGGGACTGTTTCAGATTTGATAACACTTTAAAGGACCAACCAGCAACACGTCGAGGTATCTTATCTACTGTTGCATCCATCTACGACCCCCTTGGCTTCCTGGCGCCATTCGTGCTTCATGGAAAAAGGATCTTGCAGGAAATGTGTCACCAAGGTATCAACTGGGACGACTCCCTGCCAGAAGCACTGAGGCCAAGGTGGGAGAGCTGGCAACGTGACTTTGCCAATTTAGACAAGGTAAACATAACTCGCTGTTACTTTCCTGCTAGTTTCGGAGAACTTAAAGAAATGGAGTTGCACCACTTTTCTGATGCGAGCACGAGTGGTTATGGACAATGCACCTATTTAAGAGCCAAAAACGTCAAAGAGGAGGTCCACTGTTCACTAGTAATAGCCAAAGCCCGTGTTTCTCCTACCAAGCTAACTACAATCCCCAGACTTGAGCTAACTGCAGCTGTAGTTTCAGTCTCAGTTAGTAACATGTTGAGAGATGAACTCTGCTATGCTCAAATCAAAGAGTATTTCTGGACTGATTCAAGAGTAGTTTTGGGGTACGTAAACAATGAGGTACGGCGTTTCCACACTTTTGTAGCGAATAGGGTCCAAAAGATTCGCCAAAGTACAAACCCTCAGCAATGGTTTTACGTGCCATCTGAAGAGAACCCAGCCGATAGTGCATCTAGGGGTAAATCTGTCACTGAGCTTCTCTCATCTAACTGGTTCACAGGCCCCTCCTTTCTCTGGGAGAGGGACCTGCCCACACCACAAAGTGTAGAGCTAGAATTGTCTCTTGGTGATCCAGAAGTCAGAAAAACGCAGGCAATGTTAACCAAAGTTACAGAGACATTCAGCCTTGCCGAACGTTTGTCCAAGTTCTCGTCATGGTCCAAAGCAGTCAAAGCTGTAGCACGTCTCATAAGAAGGGCCAAGAAAGTTAAATCAGATGTGCCGGCTACAGTGAGTGAACAAGAAAATGCAGTAGATGTCATCATTCAGGATGTACAAAAACACACATATGGAAAAGAGATAAAGCTATTAAACAAAGGCAATCAGCTCCCACACCACAACAAACTGTTCCACTTAGACATTTTCAGGGACACGGATGGTCTCATCAAGGTCGGAGGGAGACTTTCATCTATCAAAGACTCTTTCAAACACCCTATCGTGATTCCAAAAGAACATCACGTGACTAAACTCATAATAGCTCACTGTCACGACAAAGTAAAACACCAAGGAAAAGGCTTCACCACAAATGAAATCAGATCCAGTGGCTACTGGATCCCAGGGATGAGCAGAACCGTTGCTTCTTTCATCCGCCAGTGTGTCATTTGTCGTAGACTTCGCAAGGCTCCGGAGGGTCAGAGAATGAGCGACCTGCCAGCAGAACGCTTAGAGCCCTCTCCACCCTTCACATATTGCGGTATGGACTGTTTCGGCCCTTTTGTAACTACAGAAGGCCGAAAACAACATAAACGGTATGGACTTTTGTTCACTTGTTTTTGCTCTCGCGCCATTCACATTGAACTATTAGAGGACCTATCCACTGACACATTCATTAACGCACTAAGGTGTTTCATTTCTATCAGAGGTGAAATTCGACAAATCCATTGTGATCAGGGAACAAACTTTGTTGGCGCAAAGAATGAGTTTAAAACTGCCCTAAGTGAACTGGACACTCAAAGACTGAGAACTTATCTGTCCCAAAAGCAGTGCGACTTTGTGATGAACGCACCACACTCCAGTCACGCAGGTGGAGTGTGGGAACGCCAGATAAGGACTGTCAGAAGTGTATTGAATGCTACTCTGTCACTTGCACATGGTAGATTAAATGATGCTTCACTAAGGACTTTATTCTATGAAGCTATGGCCATAGTAAACAGTCGTCCACTGACTGTAGACAACCTTAATAGCCCTGACAGCTTGGAACCGCTTACCCCTAACCATCTTCTCCACATGAAATCCAGCACAACACTGCCCCCACCTGGTGTCTTCTCAAAAGAGGACCTCTATGGAGCAAAGAGATGGCGTCGTGTGCAGTTTTTGACTGAGCAGTTCTGGTGCAGATGGAGGCGTGAGTATCTGCAAAACATTATTGCTAGACAGCGCTGGCACTCACCAAAAAGAAATCTAAGAGAAGGTGACATTGTGTTGGACGTTGATGAACTGTCACCCAGAGGTGAATGGAGACTCGCCAGAGTCCTGGAGACCGTTAGTAGCAAGGACGGACTCGTGCGAAGAGTGAAAATCTCCTTTGGAGACAGGAGACTGAACAACAAAGGTCAACGCAGTAATAAGCTCACTAGTGTAGAGCGTCCTGTGCAAAAGCTAATTCTGATATTAGAATGTTCATGAGATAAGAGAAATGGTTATTCCTGTTGAAAATTCTTCGTTGTTGTTATCTTGATATAACAAATCACTCATAATTTTGGTGGGAGTGTAAATAACCACTAGTATATTGTGTTATAGATGTCTTTTATTTTGAAATTTGTATGGTGAAATGTTTGACTTCCGGTTTTGGGTTGCACGCATTTCCGCTTCCTTTGGATGCGCGCGCGCCCTGGCTGGCTCAGTCGGTAGTGTGCAGCTTGTTAACCCAGATGCGGCAGTGGCTTCGGCACGGAGCGGTGAAAAAAAAAAACAAAAAAACGGTGAATTCATATTTGCAGCCCCTCCAAAGAGGCAAAAGGTATTTTAAATGGGTTGAGATATGATCATTTAGTTTGATGGTGTGTTCGTTTTGCATCAATGTAAGACAGTAGTATGTGAACAATGTTAGCTAATCGGTCACATGTTTTGTATGCATTTCAGCTCTTACGTTGGTGATATGGTGTACGGTTTAAAGTTTAAAAAAGGAAGGATTAAACATCATAAAACCATCAGTAAAAGTCTCATCCTTGTACGGGGGGCCTGCTACAAATTATAAAATATTGTTGAATTGTTGGTTGAGCAGTATTCTCAATGTTTCTCCTGATTTGCACGTTAGTGTTGTTGATTATGTCAGCACTGTTTCAGCTGGCTTTAAACTGAATTAAATCACAGAGACATTTGCAGCTTGTACCGGAGTCCTCTACGCCGAACTGGCTGTTTAGTGGTTATGTGTTCCAGACAAATAAACACATTTGTGAGCTTGTGAGTCGCACGCTGCGCAGGGCGCAAAGGTAGCGCTGTTTCATTTTGTGTTGTTTTCCTGGCCTAAAATCCAGTACTGCCACCTTGTGTTGACATTGTGAAACTGCACGTCTTGTAAATTATGCATGGCAGGCCACGTATAATATATTTTAATAGACAAGCTGCAGGTCGTTTGAAATTCATCCCTGTGCCACATTTGGCCCGCGGGCCTTAGTTTGGACACCCCTGTTTTAACTGCTGAAATCCTGCGAGATGTGACTTAAAAGTCTAAAACAAACCACTGTTACCAAACCTTCAGTGTGTTTGAGTCAATTCATCATGTGTTTTCTGTTGTCATGTTGTGTTTTAAGTACCAGTTTGGACAGCAGGCAGTGCATGATGAAGATGAGCGCCCCCTGTAGGCTGTTGAAGATGATGAAGAGGTACAACATGACTTCAGTCCCTTTCTCCTGGAAGAGGAAGAAGCCAAAGATCCACATCCCGCCGAGAACACACAACTGAGCCACTGCGGTCAATGTAAAACTCCTACAGAAAATATAATTCATCAAAACAACTAAAACAATTGAAAACCGACTCATTAAAACTATAACAGTATATGATAGTAAAATAACACACGGACCTGATCTGTTTGAGTTTGGAGAGGTCTGGATTGAGATTGGAGAATTTTTTAGCCAGTTTCCACACAGTGATGATGAAGACAAAACAGTTGAGGATGATGATGATGCAGACGGGTATGAAAAAACTCAAGATGAAATAACCATCAAGAGAGAGCCAACAGCTGGAACAGACATGTTAGGATGATAAATCAGTCACATGGTTACAAACACACACACACACACACACACACACAGAAGACTTCCTGTAGCAATTCATCTTTCTCTTTCACGTTCCCTTTGACTGTATTCAAGCTTGTACTATTTTAACTTAGTATAATGTGGAGGTATTCAAGGACCTTTATTTTGAAAGGTTTTTTTTAAAAAAAGAGAAGGACGGGGGGGTTCCGAAAAGGAAGAGAGTGAGACGGAAGTGAGCGAGAAGTGAGCGAGAAGTGAGCGAGACGAACGCGAGCGCGAGAAAAAGTTAGTTTTTTTTGTGACTTTTTGGATATACGTGTGAACAGCATTGGACAAGCATCGAGGTGAGTGGACGAGAAGCTGGACCGAGCTTGTGCTGTTGCGAGTTTTGACTGAGCCTGAACGCCGAGATACTGAACTACATGCCTGCGATATACCAGGAGGTGTATTGTTTTCCGTGCTAGCTGAGACAGTGTGTTAGCACGAGTGTTCGTCTTCTACAAGGGAGCTGAGAAACTGTGAGGTTTTTTCTTTCACTGTTGTTAAACACAGTAGCTATTCTGAAGATACATGGACGTTATTTGCTGTTTTTGAAGCAAAGCAGCTTGGATCGAGTGATTTTGCTACTGTTGTTCGAAATCCGAAATCCTCGTGTTTCGTTTTTGATACAATAGTGACACCGTGTGGACACAAACGGCATTGCGAGCTCATCGACGCTCTTCTTTTGATTATATTTTTCCTTCTATTTTCCGTATTCAGTCGTTGCCCCTGGCAATAATTTTTCCTCCTATTTTTGATAGTTTATTTTTGGACATTTTGCAGTGTTTTCACTTGGAGACTTTGAAATTCTTTTTGGATGGACACTTGCATGGACATGAGAACTGATAACTGAGTTTGCACGAGTGAATGGACCCGAATTACGGTGTTTTTGTTTTGTTTTTGAAGGGACTGTCTCGTTTATCAGAAACGTTCGTGGAGATATATATATATATATATATTTTTTTTTTTTTGAACATTATTTTTTTTTCTACATTTTTTTCCCCTATCTTTGAAGTAAAGGAAGAAACTTTCTGTTTTTGAACTGGTGACTATTTGTTTGATTTAATTACCCTGCCATATCTGGACACTCCAACACCAGCCCGGTTCTACTGTGAGGTAAAACTTTAACTCTGGGGTTGTGAATCTCACTCAGGTATGTGAACTGAAAATATCCAATGTGGAATGAAACATCTGTAATGTACTTTTGAGTGAACTGTTTACCTTCTGAGCATTCATTCTATCGGAACTGTTATTGTTTTCTTCTATTTTTGAGTATTGTTGTTGAAAGAAAAGAAATAAGTTTGGATCTGAACAATTTTTTTATTTATTTTTATTTTTTTTGTACATTTATTGATAAAATCACAAGACACGTGAAACAAAGAATTTATTTCATGACTGTTGTTTTCTTTATTTTGTTTAATTCTGTTAAACATGTAAGAACAAAAGTGTAAAACTTATGTTATCTTGGAGTAGGGGCATTCCTACTGTCTTGTGGGCTGGTAGAGGGGAAGAGGGGTTAACCAACGATTATTCTCTGGGAAGCTACCGTGTATTTTATTAAATTCCAGAGCCTCAATCCTCATCAGTCGCGGTTACAAAAGACAAAAACAAAATTCACGAGACAGATAAAAAACATACTTTTATATTTTTAAGTATAGGAATTAATTGTACTAGAGGGTGGAGACCTAGCTCTTGTCAATCCCTAGTCGTCCAAGATATATTGCAGCAGAAGATAAATTGACCCCTACATTGTAGTGAAATTTCCCGCTACATTAATTTGGCGTCACGAACAGGATACATACTTAGCCTGATTTTTTTTGTTGTAGTGTTCTGTCCCAGGTCTGTGAGCAAGCAGAAAAATGGCAGAACTGGAAGAACTGAAGAAGGAGTTTGCTGAAATGCAGAGGAGGTTAGCGGAGCAAGCCGGTGCATTGGATCATGCCAGAATGGAACAACGTGAAGCTCTGTCATTGGCAAGGGCAGTAATGGAGCAGCAAGCATCCACTCGTGCACCCTCAGCAACAATCTATATCCCAAGAGATCACAAACTTACCGATTTCACTGGAACCACTAAGCCTGGAGAAGGGAGCGTGGAGGAGTGAATAGTCTCAATGAAATCAGCATTTCGGGTCATGAAGGTGCCAGAGGAAGATCAAGTGGAGCTGATAAAGCAGCACCTAAAGGGGGAAGCTAAAGATACAGTAAAGTTCATGCTGGAAGAAGGGGATAACAGTATGGAGTCTATCTTCAAGCTGCTTCAGGAAACCTATGGAGATAAAGTACCCATTGGCACAAGGTTAAAAGACTTTTATGATCGAAAACAAGCACCTGGTGAGACTATACGTGCTTATGCTTATGACTTACGAGAGAAACTGTACAAGGTAAAACGCAGAGAGCCAAGCAGAGTGTCAGATGAAGAGAGTGTTCTGAAAGAACAGTTAGTCCTTGGACTAAGGGATGATTTCCTAAGAAGAGAGATGAAACGAAGGATTAAGGAAGAGCGAAGCTTGACTTTTGCACAGCTGATGCAGGATGCTATCACATGGTCTGAGGAAGAGGAAGCACAGTCTGAAGGTAACTTGAAGACCCCTGCACGTGCGCGAGCTGCAATTCACACTACAGTCGCGACTGGTGACAGTTCCTCTTCACTAACGCTAGAAAAGCTGCACAAAGCAATAGAGAAGATAGCTGCACGCCAGGAGGAATTGTACAGAATAGTCCATAGTCAAGGGAGAGTTAACCCCCAGTCTGCTGGAACAAGAAGGCAGCCTCTAAAAAACAGTGAAGGGAAATATATCTGTTACACATGTGGTGAACCAGGTCACACCAGTCGACAGTGCGGTCAGCACAAGGAGCTGAGTAGCCGGGGTGCTGCGTCATCACAAATGGCCGAAATGACCGAGTCGTTAAGAGGAGCTTCAAATGTGGGTGAATTGGCGAGCACCAGTGGGCCTTCAGTAATACGGAGCCATAAAGCTGACTGGAAGGTTGATGTAGTGCCAGGAACTCTAAAGGAGAGCGCTTTTGGAGACTGTCTGACAGTGGATATAAAAATAGCAGGGGTGCCCACCAAATGCCTGCTGGACACAGGTTCAGAGGTCACCACCATCTCAGAGTCTCACTTTAAACAGCATTTCGAAGGGCAAGAGATACAACTGTCGTCTGCTAACTGGGTTCGCCTCACTGCTGCAAATGGGCTAGACATTCCTGTTCTTGGATGTCTACAGGCAGATATAGAGTGCATGGGAAGTCTGCTTCCAGGGAAGTGTGTTTTCGTGCTCACAGAGTCCAACCCAGATGCGCAGGAGATGAAAGGATTGGATGGAATTGTGGGAATGAATGTCTTTAGTGAATTGAAAAACCTTGTACTGTCTGGAAAGGAGTTGAGTGGAGAAAGTAAAGTCAGCCGAGTGCTAATGTAAGGAGAGTGATAGCAAGAGTGAAGAAAGATGAGGGGCTCTTGGGTCCAGAAGGAAGGATAGGATTTGTTAAGGTATCTGGGAAGCAAGTAGTGACAATCCCGCCCTTAAGTGAGAAGATTGTGGAAGGCCACTGCAGTATACCTCAGCAAGTGAAGCGTCAAGTACTGGTGGAATGCACAGATTCTGCTACCCTTCCTAAAGGACTGTTAGTAGCCAATGTGCTTGCAAGCCCAGAAAAAGGAAGAGTCCCGGTGCGAGTGTTAAATATCTGTCAGGAAACTATCAGGTTGATGCCGAGATCCAGGATTGCAGTTGTGTCGAAGCCTCAGAAAGTAGTCCCAAAGCAAATGGTGGAATTTGAAGAGGATGAGGGCGAGTTACGCGTTAAGCGACACATGCAGTGCAGTGTTAAGATGGAGATTCAGCCTGAACAAATGGCAATTCCAGTGCAAGTGAACCAGGATGGACTGTCTGAGAGGCAACGTGAGGAGTTAAATACCCTGCTGGCGCGTTACAGTGATGTTTTCTCCAAGAGCGACACAGATTTTGGATATACAACGACAGTGACGCATAACATTCCTACAGGAGATGCACAGCCCATAAAGCAACGCCACCGACGAGTCCCACCTCACGTTTTCCAAGAGTTTAAGAGACATGTGCAGGATCTTGTCAGTCAAGGTGTACTGAAGGAGAATCGCAGTCCGTGGGCCTCACCTGCAGTCATTGTGATAAAAAAAGACGGAGGCGTTCGTTTCTGCTGTGACTATAGGAGACTCAATCAAGTCACATTCAAGGATGCCTACCCTCTTCCCCGTGTGGAGGAATCCTTGGATGCTTTGGGGAATGCACAGTTGTTTTCCACCCTGGACCTCACAGCAGGTTACTTCCAAGTGGCGGTAAATGAATCAGATCGGGAGAAGACTGCTGTCACAACACCATTTGGGTTGTATGAGTGGACGCGGATGCCGTTTGGTTTATGCAACGCTCCGGCCACCTTTCAGCATTTGATGGGTGCGGCATTAGGTGATCTGGCCTTTGACACTCTCTTGATCTATCTTGACGATATTATTGTGTTCTCGGTGGATTTCAAAAGTCATTGTGAGAAGTTGGAGCTGGTCTTCTCAAGGTTGCGTCAGCACGGACTAAAGCTCAAACCGAGTAAATGTTTCCTCCTGAGGCCAGAGGTCCGGTTCTTGGGACACATCATTTCGTCAAAGGGAGTTCAGGTGGACAAGGACAAGGTTCAGTGCTTGGATGCGTGGCCTCCACCGTCAAATGTGAGGGAGGTTAGACAGCTGTTGGGATTTATGAGTTACTATCGCCGGTTTGTTCCACGATTCGCACAGCTGGCCAAGCCCCTACATGCCTTAGTGGGAAAAGGTAACAAAGGCAAGTCGTCAGAACCATTCATCTGGAGAGAGGAATGTCAGACTGCATTCAACAAACTAAAGAGTTGTCTCATGTCACCTCCAATTCTTGCTTACCCTGATTTCCAGTGTCCATTCATACTTACAACGGATGGGAGTCTCAATGGACTTGGAGCCATACTCAGTCAAAAGCAGGGAGGCGTAGAACGCGTCATTGCTTACGCAAGCAGAGGTCTAAAGGGATCTGAAAGGAATGACCGGTATTACAGTGCATTCAAGTTAGAGTTACTAGCCCTTAAATGGGCAGTAACTGAGAAATTTAAGGAGTACCTGATCTTTGCAAAATTTCAGGTTATTACCGACCACAACCCTCTCCGCTACTTGGAAACAGCCAACCTTGGGGCAGTAGAGCAGCGTTGGGCTGCACAGTTAGCGGAGTTCAACTTTGAGGTTTGTTACAAGCCCGGCAGACAGAACACCAATGCTGATGTTCTTTCTAGGATTCCCTGGAGTATGGAACCCGAGGAGGATGATACAGGAAAAGACTTCATCCGGTTGACCTCAGATGAGGTACGGGCATGCCTGTGGCCAGGTAAAGAAGAAGAGGATGACAAGTCCGCGGTCAGAGTTGCCAAACAAGCAGCCATAAAGAGGGGTGTTGATGGTTATAACTGGTCATCCATCAAAGAACAACAGAGGAAGGATCCTTGTATAGCACCAGTGTACGACGCTGTACTTGAAAACAGGAGATTAGTGACACGTAGTTTCCGGGGTATGGAAACTCAGCAAAAGAAATTAGCAAGACAGCTGGAGCGTCTGAAACTAAAGCATCAAGTGCTATTCCGAGTGATTATGGATCCAAGAGATGGAGAGGAAATTTGGCAGTTGGTTGTGCCAGAGTCTCTACGGGAGAAAGTGTATGAGGGAGTGCACGAGCATGGAGGACATTTTGGAAGTAGGAGTACGTTGGAGCAAATGCGACGGAGTTATTATTGGCCCTCAATGGCCAATGATGTGCAGACATGGGTAACCCAGTGTCGGAGGTGTACCTTAGCTAAGGATGTGTTCCCCAAGATTCGTGCTCCTATGACCTGCACCAACGTAACTGCACCTCTAGAAGTTCTTGCCATGGATTACACTGTGCTTGAGAGATCAGCGGGGGGCTATGAGAATGTTTTAGTGCTTACGGACATGTTTACAAGATTTACTGTGGCAGTCCCGACTAAAAATCAAACAGCACTTACTACCGCCAAAGCTCTTGTACGACACTGGTTTGTCTGTTATGGATGTCCTGCCCGGCTGCACTCGGATCAAGGGAGGTGTTTTGAAGCAAGTGTAATCAAGGAGCTCTGTAAGCTGTATGGAATCAGCAAGAGTCGTAGCAGTCCTTATCATCCGGAAGGGAATGCGCAGTGCGAAAGGTTCAATCGCACGATGCACGACATGCTGCGGACATTACCTGCGGAAAAGAAGAAGGATTGGAAGACTTACCTGCCTGAACTAGTGATGGTTTACAATAGCCACATTCATTCATCGACAGGTTACTCCCCATTTTACTTAATGTTTGGGCGAGATGCGAGGCTGCCCATGGACGTCTTAGGAGGGAGGGATCTAACTGACGATGAAGCAGATGATTTGGATGAGTGGGTGAAGAATCACCATGAAAGACTGAGGACTGCAGTGGAGACTGCAAAAGCAACTGCTCAAGAAGCTTCCAAGAGAAGGAAGCGAGTATATGATCGAAAGGCTGCAGGAGCACTCATTAGACCTGGTGACAGAGTATTGTTGCGTAACCACAAGTTTAGGGGGCGAAACAAAATTCAAGATAAGTGGGAGTCCGTACCATACTTGGTAGTGCAACAGAATCACACAGGTTTACCAGTGTTTACTGTACGTCCTGAGCAGGGAGGTCCCACAAAGGTGGTTCACAGGGATCAGTTGAGACACTGTACCTTCCCTTCAACTACCAAGCAGGTTACACGAACAGAAAGAGAGAAAGAATTGTCAGACACAGATGTTAACTCACATGACATTGCCTACATTCCATATACCACACACTTGCCGAACACAGACTTACCTGGGGAAGTTGAGGGTGGAGTGGTTTGTGATGAGGGTAGTTTTGCTGAGAGTGAGAGAATAGAAACAGGACAAGATGGGGAATCTGAAGATTCTGACGTTTCAGAAGCTGATACTAGTGGGGTACCTGGTTTTAGACGTTCAAAGAGAAAAACACAAGGTAGATTGCCTGTAAGATATAAGGATGATTACATTATGTAATTTGGGGTTAATGTGTCAATACAGGTGTAAAGAAAATGTCTAAACAAGTGCTGAAAATGTTGTGTTGATTAATCAAAAGACAACTGTTCTTGTGTTTTTCTGTTTTTATTTAGGAGCTGGTTGTATTGGAGAGTCCTGTATATGGCAGGGTTTAGCAGGGGGGAATGTGGAGGTATTCAAGGACCTTTATTTTGAAAGGTTTTTTTAAAAAAAGGAGAAGGACGGGGGGGTTCCGAAAAGGAAGAGAGTGAGACGGAAGTGAGCGAGAAGTGAGCGAGAAGTGAGCGAGACGAATGCGAGCGCGAGAAAAAGTTAGTTTTTTTTGTGACTTTTTGGATATACGTGTGAACAGCATTGGACAAGCATCGAGGTGAGTGGACGAGAAGCTGGACCGAGCTTGTGCTGTTGCGAGTTTTGACTGAGCCTGAACGCCGAGATACTGAACTACATGCCTGCGATATACCAGGAGGTGTATTGTTTTCCGTGCTAGCTGAGACAGTGTGTTAGCACGAGTGTTCGTCTTCTACAAGGGAGCTGAGAAACTGTGAGGTTTTTTCTTTCACTGTTGTTAAACACAGTAGCTATTCTGAAGATACATGGACGTTATTTGCTGTTTTTGAAGCAAAGCAGCTTGGATCAAGTGATTTTGCTACTGTTGTTCGAAATCCGAAATCCTCGTGTTTCGTTTTTGATACAATAGTGACGCCGTGTGGACACAAACGGCATTGCGAGCTCATCGACGCTCTTCTTTTGATTATATTTTTCCTTCTATTTTCCGTATTCAGTCGTTGCCCCTGGCAATAATTTTTCCTCCTATTTTTGATAGTTTATTTTTGGACATTTTGCAGTGTTTTCACTTGGAGACTTTGAAATTCTTTTTGGATGGACACTTGCATGGACATGAGAACTGATAACTGAGTTTGCACGAGTGAATGGACCCGAATTACGGTGTTTTTGTTTTGTTTTTGAAGGGACTGTCTCGTTTATCAGAAACGTTCGTGGAGATATATATATATATATATATTTTTTTTTTTTGAACATTATTTTTTTTCTACATTTTTTTCCCCTATCTTTGAAGTAAAGGAAGAAACTTTCTGTTTTTGAACTGGTGACTATTTGTTTGATTTAATTACCCTGCCATATCTGGACACTCCAACACCAGCCCGGTTCTACTGTGAGGTAAAACTTTAACTCTGGGGTTGTGAATCTCACTCAGGTATGTGAACTGAAAATATCCAATGTGGAATGAAACATCTGTAATGTACTTTTGAGTGAACTGTTTACCTTCTGAGCATTCATTCTATCGGAACTGTTATTGTTTTCTTCTATTTTTGAGTATTGTTGTTGAAAGAAAAGAAATAAGTTTGGATCTGAACAATTTTTATTTATTTATTTATTTTTTTGTACATTTATTGATAAAATCACAAGACACGTGAAACAAAGAATTTATTTCATGACTGTTGTTTTCTTTATTTTGTTTAATTCTGTTAAACATTTAAGAACAAAAGTGTAAAACTTATGTTATCTTGGAGTAGGGGCATTCCTACTGTCTTGTGGGCTGGTAGAGGGGAAGAGGGGTTAACCAACGATTATTCTCTGGGAAGCTACCGTGTATTTTATTAAATTCCAGAGCCTCAATCCTCATCAGTCGCGGTTACAAAAGACAAAAACAAAATTCACGAGACAGATAAAAAACATACTTTTATATTTTTAAGTATAGGAATTAATTGTACTAGAGGGTGGAGACCTAGCTCTTGTCAATCCCTAGTCGTCCAAGATATATTGCAGCAGAAGATAAATTGACCCCTACATTGTAGTGAAATTTCCCGCTACAATAAGTAATTTTAGTGCCAGTAATCTCAGTAATAAACTATTATAGTTATTCATTTTTTTTTTTTTACATATTCCATTTAAAGTTTTAGTCCCTTTTGCGTTTTTGTCATTTTTATTTCAGTTTTAGTTATTTTAGTACTTCAACTTAAATAAAAATGAGAAATTTAGCCTTGGCAACTAGCTGAAATAAAATAAGTTTATTTTTTTAAATATTTTATTTAGTTTAAGTATTCAAAGTGTTTTTTTTTTTTAATCATTTTAGTAATTTTGTTGTGTTTTTGCCATTTTTATACTTTTTTTTTTTAATCTATAGAGTTTTTATTCTTTTTTTATTTCAGTTTTAGTTTTAGCACTTGAAGTTAAACTAAATACAAATGTGAAATTTTGCTTTGGCAACTAGCTGATTTTATTTTTTTTAAGTATCAAAAATATATTTCTTTTATTGTTTTAGAAATGTTTGTGTTTTTGTCATTTTTATAGTTTTTTTAATATGTCTATGAACTTATTCATATTTATTTCATTTTTAGTATATATATTAGTACTTTAAGTTAAAAAAAATAAGAGAAAAAATAAGAAATGGTGCATTTGCCACTAGCTAAAAATAAATGTTTCTTTTCCAGTTTTTATTTCAGTATTGATATAAACGAAATCGAAGAACGAACTGATGTGACGTCATTTTGAACAAAATCAGGCCAAAACGAAGTTCGTTTTGTGTTCTTTTTGGAAAGTTCGTTCCAGCTGCAAAACATCTTCGTACTGTCATTGGTCAGTGACGATAACTAAACAGGAGGTGTGCGCCGAGGCTCCGCCTTCACTCGCGTCGAACGCGTCTTTGACTCATTTTGTGTGTTGAATTCATCGAGGTTAGATCTCCGCGGGTGAAAACATGAACACACTGGATAGCTGCTTTATAGTACAAAATTAAGTTGTGCTAAAATGAAGCACTGACACTGTTTTTCATGTTTGATACTGTAAAGCTGCTTGATTTTAAGCAATCTATTGAATAAAGTGCTATGAAGACGTGACGTGACTGGAGTGCTAATTTGCAGAGCTCGTGCTAACATACCCATGTTATGATCAGACGCTTGTCTTATGCTTCATATAATAAATGCTTGCTGTTTTCTCATTTTTGTTGTGTTTATTTTGTTACTGAGAAGAAAGTGCACGGCACATATTTACATATTCATCTAACCGTCGCTCTCAGCGGTGTGGGCGGCGTCACATGTTCGTTTACAAGTATATCGCCGCTCACGCAAACTTCGTTTTACCCCTAAACAAAGAATGAAAAAGAAGTTCGTTTGAAGTATACCGGGGCCTTAAAGGAGAGTTTCTGAAGCCTAACAATGAGTTATCGATACAATTTCCTGCTGGAGATCAGGTGGTTATGTTGATGATGCCTATGTGAGTTTTGTGCATTTTATTATCTGTAGGATAATTCTGAAATATAAATATTATTCCAAAAACTTAAAGTAAACGAAAATTAGAAATGTTGCCTTGGCAATAAACTGAAATAAGTTTAAGTTGAAGCACTAAAATGAATAAATGAATAAAACTAAAATAAATTAAACCTAAACAGAAATATTAAAATAATAATAATAATAATAATAATAATTTCAACTAAAATGAACAAAACAAAACTAAAAATAAAATCTAATTTTAAAGAATGAATAAAACAATAATAAAGCTACAATAAAACTTAAAATAGGGCTGATTCAGATATCTGAGACACACACAGCACTGGATTCAGAAACTCACTGTCGATCCGTGCCGTATCCCTGCGGATAAGAGATGGCAGAGATAATGACGATGACGAGAGGGACTCCGTATCCCACCGCATACATGTAGAGATGTTTTAATGTGGTGTGAAACACCAGCACAACCATCCGGTAGAGCTGAAACCCCTCCAGCAGCATCCAGCAGAACGCAGACAAGAAGAAGTAATGAAGCAGGCCGGCCACAATCGCACACGCTACCTGAGAGATAAACACAATCAACATTTGTTGACATTAAAGTCTAACTTTTGGACTTCAAGGACCCCATAAACAGAAGATATGGGTTATTCTAAAGAATTGGTTCAAAGTCAAACATCTTTAAAAAAAAATATTTTTCCACAAATTTTGTATGTATGCAAATTGTATATTATCCAAGGTACATATTAGGTACAATAATTATACAGTTACTTTATTTTTGACAAAATATCCCATGTTTCGGTAGTGACCACATCACCTTACAGAGTTTGTCCCATACTAAAACACTAATGATTTGCATAATAAAACATACTAAAATTCTAATTATTTGCATAACTGTACAGAAATTGTGTTTATTTCCACCAAATAAACAATTATGTGTTCCCTTTTGTTGCTACCAAAACAATGATGTCACTACCGAAACGCGGTGAAGTGACAATTTTAGATACTTTATATAGATTTAGATACTTTTATAATCAGCACATGGTTAGCTAACACAGTTCTGAAGAGTTGTACACACATTAAAAACTAAATTTTATGGAATAACACACAAAAAAGTTTATTTAATTGCATAAAAAGGTGTTTGTTAGTGACGTTCGTTAAAGCTCCACACAGATTTTCAGACTTCTGAACACATTTAACTAATGATGATCTATCTGCTGTGAAAGAGAGGCTGTGAGAGGAGGAACACAGGAATATTTCCTGATCACAAATGTAGAAGTGTGTTAAAATCAGTCTCAGATCAATCAATAACTCAAACACACACTGTTTCGGTAGTGACATGAACATGTGGGACACATTTTTTTTTAACATAACGTTTCATGATTTACAAAGAACATATAAAATAAATACTTTTCTGGAAAAAATTGCAATTTCAATATTTTCACAAGTTGAAATTTAGTGTTTATGGTTCAGGACAGCCACCTCCCAATTCAAAGTACCCAATAAATTATAATTTTATATATTAAGCATACTGATATTTTAAATATTATTGTGGGATTCAATAGATAATCGAAGGATCTTAGTAAACATCCAAATTTGAATACTTAAATGCATTTTAAATGTGTTTTTTGGTTGTTAACGGCCCACATAAGACACACACCCTGTTGTGAGTGCTGGAGATCCCGCAGAGGAAGACGAGGTCTGCGATGAAGAGGCACACGCACAGATGAAGATGAATGCTGTTTCGGGTTCCTTGGATTGAGCGGCAGAACCGGAACGTCAGGATACAGAGAAATAAACAGACCAGAGACAGACCTAAACCCACACGTGTGATCAACACCAGCTCAAACGAGTCCTGAAGGAGAGGAAAAGGGAAAAAATCATGAACATCTGATCTAAAATATGTATAATGTCAGATTTTCTGGGTCACAGATGTACCTGTATGGGATAAAGGGCCATCAGCACAGCGAAGCTACTGAGATGAGAGCAGGAACAGCCTGTGTGAGTGCTGTTAGACCACGCCCTCTCACAGCCCCGCCCAGACCACGCCCCCTCAGCCTCATTCCAGAACACACAGGAGTAAGCCACACCCCCAGACTGCACCCTCTCCTGAAGAAGTGAGAAGACCAGATACTTAAGATGATCAAGTTGTTTTTAATGTGACATGGTAGCTGGTAAACCAGCTAGAATCGAGCTTAAACTGGATTTTTATACAGGGAAAAGCCACTTTTCCACCGAAATTACCCGCAACAATTTGTCCCATGAACTTTTTTTTACTGACTGTGTTTCCATCATGGTCTAAAGCACCATGAAGATTATTCCAGCGAAGTACGACTGCGTGCGACTTTCCAGTTCCCGCTGGATTTCATCCTCTGGTTTATAAGTTTAATAAAGCCTAAACCTCGTCGTCGGTCCATCTGCCATAATTTTTAAACTCCATTATTGATTCAAATAGCAAACAACTCACTGCACGCACCACAACAGACTAAAAAAAAACAGACCAATCAGCATGTTCAGTGCCCAAGTCCCACCCCCAAAAGTTCCTGAACTTTGAAAAAGTACTACCTCGTGAGCAGGGACTTTCTGAAGCGGAAATTTTACCCAGAACTTAATTTAGACCCTAGTCCCTGGATTCAAAACACACTGAGTACCACCCCAAAGTCCCTTTAGTTCCTGGGGAAAGTTCCTGTGGTGGAAACGCGGCTATAGTTTTTCCAGTCGTTGTGCTGGTCGGGATCTTCACCTCCGTGTGGGTAAAGACGAGCATCACCGGCTCAGACAGCTGTTTGGTTTCTGGATTACTGACGACGGCCGTCACCACCTTCGAGTTGAGCTGATAAGTGATTTCTCCCTCTCTGCTCTCCTGCTCCTGTGATGTTCTGCTGATCTTGTGGAACTGATGGCCAGATGTGTCCAGATCTTTATAACTGACCAGCGCCACAAACGCAAAACCTACAGGAAAACGACATTCACATCCGGTCATGAATGTGCTGGTGCTTTCATACGTACATATATGTGCATGTGTGTGTTTGTACCTGGATATGATTTCCCTACAACTGTCTCCCAGCTGGTGTTGAAGAGGGCGGAGTCTGTGCTCAGAGTGACACTCCCAGTGGGCGGAGTCTGATTCCGCCTGACTGCAACCTCAGCGACTGTGATTCACATGATCATACAGAAGAACACTTTCAGCACTCAGGATTTCTTTCATTGTATTCATATTTGAAACACATTGAGATGATGTTTGTGTCTCACCGGTGTTGTGCGTCTCCATCCTGGTCACAGGCTCTTTAAGCTGAGGTCCAATCAGACGCATGCTGTTCTCCACCGCATCCAGAAACTGACTCAACATCTTTCCGCCAGTGATGTTTCCATCCGACAGCAGATCATCAGTGGAAATGAACAAGTTCTGTGGAAAAGACACTGATTCAGCCACTGTGAAAGTGCATGTACACAAACTACTGTGTGAATATATTACGCAGTGTGTTTAACCTCCAGTAACATCTCTCCAGTGAACTGTTCTGCTTGTGGATCATTCAGAGACTCACAGCTGTTCTTCAACAGTGACATCAAATTCTTCAACTAAAAGACAACACACAGAAATCAGAATCTATGAGTCTATAAAACTTTGTGGGAACAGTGATTTGCAATGTTTCTAAACCATTAAAATGTCCAGTTGTATTGTCATGATTAAAACATTATTTAAAAGTCTTTGGTAATATTCCAAGAATGTCAACGTTAACATTTCTGGGAATATAAACAACCTCATAAGGGATGTTGTTCTGAGAACATTTTCTGTCAAAACGATGAGAATGTTGATAAATAACAAGGATGTTCCAAGAATATTGTTCCCAGATGGTTTTCTCTCAATGTCATGATCAAGAACGTCCAATAAATGATATTTTATCTTAACATCTACATAATCTTAACTATGTTAGCTGGGCGTCTAATGATAATTATAACAGCCACAATAAGCAATAAGTTCACATTCTACCTTCTCCAGTGTGTGTCCAGCGTCAGGCTCAGGTTTAAACTGATCACAGTTCATTTCTGTGCACAACAACAGCAAAGATCAAAATAATGAACAGAACAACCTAAAAACTGCATCTAAAATGAAGCGAATAATAGTTTGCCCCGCTGTTATAATTCTCACCGATGCATTTTGACTGGTTGTTGCCGTAGTTACTGTAACCCTGGTGACATTTGCAGCTGTATCCGCCTGGATGATTGTAGCAGGTGGCATTTGTGCCACAAACATCTGGATCTTCACACTCATCGATGTCTGTGAGAGAGAGAAGATGGATGAAAGAACATTCTCTGTGCTGTTTGTGTCATTTTAAAACGCTCTAGCTTATGGGAAGATGCTTCAGGATGTCCTGAATGTGGTCACATCAAAATTACCACATTTTATGTTGGCAAAGTTAGATGTACAAAGTTAGAAAACTAGATCACAATTTTTACACAAATTGTACTGACATACAATCATAAATTTGCAATAATTAAACCACAAGTTCATAATTACCAACACATTTCCTTTTAAAAATTTTAAATCCAATGGCACATCCACTACATGACGGCAGAAAAAATACTACTGGGCTAACTCATATACATATATATATATATATATATATATATATATGTTTACTAATACATTAGCTATAATGCTGAACATCATTAAATGTGTACAGTGCATCTGGAAAGTATTCACAGCGCTTCATTTTGTTATGTTACAGCTTTATTCCAATAGGGATTAAATTCATTATTTTCCTCAAAATTCACAATTCACAATTTAAAATTTAATGGCTATTCCTATTAACCATCTTGCTGATTCACAGGGGCGGAGCTAGGGGTGGGCTAAAGGGGTGGAGCTAAGGGGTGGGCTAGGGAGCGCGTCTAGGGGAGGGCTAAGGAGCTGAAGCCCCGAATGTTTTTCCAAAAGCCCCGAATATCTCAGGTTTGAGGTTTCTTAACAGTGCTGTCAAAATATCATTTTTCTAATCTCTCTATTAAAATATGTTAAACAGTTCAATATCGCTTCTCTCGGACAGCGAGTTCACGCACACCGCGGTTGAACACAGACATGCCTCCTGTCACTCACTCAGAGCAGCGGCAGGCCTCGAGACTCTCATTTTTGTTATGATATAACAACTGATATGACAACTTAAGCACATTTGTCAGCTAAACATTCATTCAGTGTTTCCCATTAATTGACCCTTCGCCGGGAGTTTGATTGACAAGCGATCTAACCAATCATAACGCATAATCCGCCATTTTGTCTGACAAAGCAGTCAGGATTTAGAAGATTAACATCGGTGGACTTGTGTGGAATGGTGTGTATTTACGTCTTTCCGCGTTTGAAACAACATTCCTTCTGATGTTCATGCACGTTTATTTGATGCTATAAATGAACTAGTAGACTAGCGAGTGGACTAGCGAGCTGGCAGTGGTGACGGACGCAAGAGCGCGTAAGTGTTTTGCTTAATATCTGTTCTGGGTCAGTTGCTTCGTTTATTATTTGCTGCTAGGAAGGATTTAATTCGTATCTGTGTTTGTCCTATTTCCTACCTCAACTATAATTGTATTTTAATTGTACTTGTTTAGAATAACAGCCGCCGCGTTTGCAGACTTTATTGGTGTTATTGCCCGCACTTAAGCTTTAGTTAGTTTCCATTCCATTTAGTTAGCCATTCACGGGTTTAGGCTTTTGCAGTGCTGATTTGCAAGGCGGGCCTAGCTCGTTTCAATCACATGTTAATAAGCAATATATTAATTGTGTGTGCGCGCTGTCGCGGAAGCGTCAGTGGGAGCGTTCAGCCTCCTCGGGTAAAGACCTGCGACTCTACCTGTGCGACTCCACCGAGCAACGACACCGGTAGGCACTTAAGTTTCTTCCTTCCTTTCACACTTTTCCTTCTTCCTCAGCATGTGCTTTCAACTCATTCCTGTTGTCTCTCGGCAACGCTCCACTAACCCTCGTAAAAGGCAGCGCAATGCTTCTAACCTGCGTCCTGTTTACTCCTCTTCTAACACTAACACTCCTCTCTCTGTCGCTGTGGGTCTATGGAATTGTCAGTCAGCAGTTAACAAAGCTGACTTCATTCCAGCCTTTGCTACTAATTCTTCTCTTGATATCTTGGGCTTGACTGAGACCTGGATTCGTCCAGAGGACTCAGCAACCCCTGCTGCTCTCTCTAACAACTTCACTTTCTCTCATACCCCTCGCCAATCTGGGAGGGGTGGGGGCACAGGTCTTCTCATTTCTGACAATTGGAAATACTCGACTCATTCCTCTCTGTGCAACTACAATTAATTTGAGTTTCATGCTATTACAATCTCAATTCCTGTCAAAATTCATATTGTAGTAATTTATCGCCCCCCCAGGCCAACTGGGTACCTTTGTAGAGGAACTGGACATGCTGCTGTCCTCATTCCCAGAGGATGGTAGCCCACTTGTAGTTTTTGGCGATTTCAACATTCATCTAGAGAAGCCTTATGCTTCTGACTTCCACTCTCTGCTAGCCTCATTCGATCTTAATCGGCTCATCACCACAAGTACACACAAATCTGGCAACCAGCTTGATCTCATTTACACACGCAACTGCATCACTGACAACATTCTGGTAAAACCTCTGCACTTTTCTGATCATTTTTTCATTACTTTTAATCTTCAACTCCCCATTTGTTCACCACCAACCCCGCTACCAGTTACCTTCAGATGAAACCTGCGCTCTCTTTCTTCTTCTCATCTTTCCTCTACTGTATCATCCTCCCTTCCCTCACCCTCACAGTTCTCATCTCTGGATGTGAATACAGCAACAGACACTCTATGTTCCACATTAACTTCTTCTCTAGATAGTATCTGTCCTCTGTCATCCAGGCCTGCACGTGCCACTCCCTCTAATCCCTGGTTATCTGATGTTCTTCGTGAACATCGGACCAAACTCAGGGCTGCAGAGAGGAAGTGGCACAAATCAAAAGACCAATTTGACCTATGTAGCTATCAGTCTCTGCTCTCATCCTTTTCTGCTGAAATTCATGCTGCTAAATCCTCCTATTTCCACAACAAAATCAACAGCGCTTCAAACACACGCACACTTTTCAAAACATTCAACTCTCTCCTCTGTCCCCCTCCACCACCACCCACCTCATCCCTTACTGCTGATAATTTTGCTACATTTTTCACTGACAAAACATCTACCATCAGCAGTCAGTTCTCCGCTCCACACACACAGGAACTCAGACTAACCACACACACAGCCACACACCTCCTCTCTTCATTCTCCCCCCTCACTGAGACAGAAGTATCCAAACTTCTCCTCTCCAGTCATTCTACTACCTGCCCTCTAGATCCCATCCCCACACACCTTCTACAAGCCATCGCTCCCACACTTTTACCAGCACTTACACACATCATTAACACATCTCTCCACACTGGCACTTTTCCTAACACATTCAAGCAGGCTCGGGTAACCCCACTGCTTAAGAAACCCACATTAAACACGTCTCTTGTAGACAGCTACAGACCTGTTTCTCTCCTACCATTCATAGGAAAAACACTTGAACGAGTTGTTTTCAACCAGGTGTCATCTTTCTTCTCACAGAGCAACCAATTGGATGTCAATCAATCTGGTTTCAAGAGTGGCCACTCAACTGAGACTGCACTGCTGTCGGTCACTGAATCCCTGCAGATTGCAAAGGCTGATTCAAATCATCAGTTCTCATTCTGCTTGATCTATCTGCTGCCTTTGACACGGTGAATCATCAGATCCTCCTGTCCACCCTCTCATCACTGGGCATCACAGGTACTCCACTTCTCTGGTTTGAATCCTATCTCACAGGAAGGTCTTTCAGGGTTGCCTGGAGAGGGGAGGTATCCAAAGCTCATCAACTGGCCACGGGTGTTCCTCAGGGTTCAGTTCTTGGACCCCTCCTCTTCTCCATTTACACTACATCACTTGGTCCCATCATTCAGGCACATGGTTTCTCCTACCATTGCTATGCTGATGACACACAACTCTTCCTTCCATTCCAACCAGATGATCCCACAGTAGCTGCACGAATCTCAAGCTGTCTGGTGGACATCTCGGCATGGATGAAAGAACATCATCTACAGCTCAACCTGGCTAAGACTGAGCTTCTCGTCTTCCCTGCCAATCCGACTCTAAATCACGATTTCAGCATCCAGCTAGGCACATCCTCAATTACCCCATCAAATTCGGCCAGAAATCTTGGAGTAATCCTTGATGATCAACTGACCTTCAAAGACCACATTGCAAAGACAGCTCGGTCATGCAGATTTGCACTTTACAACATCAGGAAAATCAGGCCCTTTCTAACAGAACATGCAACACAACTTCTGGTCCAGGCTCTGGTCATTTCTAGGCTTGATTACTGCAATGCACTTTTGGCTGGACTGCCATCATGCACAATCAAGCCTCTACAAATGATTCAGAACGCAGCAGCACGTCTCGTCTTCAACGAGCCCAAAAGAGCCCACGTCACGCCTCTCTTCATCTCTCTGCACTGGCTACCACTTGCTGCTCGCATCAAATTCAAGGATAATCTGAGCACTGCCTATAACTTGTATTATGAGCACTTCTTGTCTATTTGCCTCGTCATGACGACTCGCTTGTTGTATTCCTCACTTGTAAGTCGCTTTGGATAAAAGCGTCTGCCAAATGAATAAATGTAAATGTAAATGTAAATGTAGTAGGAAGAGATGATCGGTTCACGAGCCGCTTGAGCTGAGGCGCTACAGCGATCTGTCACGACACATTAAAGAGCCACAAAATGCTTTTTATTGTTCGAATTTCTAAACAAATTACACAGTTTGAAAGCTGGGACTTTGTTTAATATCGTAAGTAACCTGCTGTGTCTTGACTGTCGACGTGTTGTCAGTGTCCTCTTTGCTCCACGATGTATTTTACACTGTGTGTGGCGGCGTGACAGCGCCACGGCTTGTCGGACAAAGCAACAGTAACTAAGGGGGGCGGGTCTTTGTGAAAGGTCAATTAAGATCCTTGGTTTGAGGTTACATGTGCTAAGCTGTGTAATGGCGTGTGCAGAAAACATCAGAGCACACGGCAAAAGATGTCACAATGCAACTCAACAAAACTGGAAGTGATACCAACCTTTCTATCACACATTTTTACATATGCAAATGCAAAAGAAATGTTTTCATTTCCTAGGGACTGCTTAAACGACACCGTTTTAAACTAAAAACTGAAAACTTTTTATGCATTTTGGCCGGTCATTTATACGAGAACAGCGTTTTGGGGGCCTGAAAATGCAAATTTTTTACGGGTTTTCAAATGGCAAGTTTTTGAATAAGAGACCGTTACCATCTCTACAAAAATGCTAATTTGTGAAAACGGTGACGTCATGCACATTTGTATTACATGTTCAGTCTAGGCACGTGTAGTGTTTCTTTACAAACTGACATCGCCATCTACTGGCCTGGCAGCAGAATACAGCGTTTTTAGTCGTTTTCATGGATCTGTGTGAACGGGGATCGTTCTGATAACGTTGTCGTCTGTACGTGAAACTTTTCAAAAGCGCGAAGGAAAAACTTTTCTGTTTTTTTTTTATACGTTCATCGTTCATGTAAACGTACCATTAGATGATAAATGAACCGTACCTGATGTCAATATAAATGTAAAGCCAAAATAATTTATTGAAACAAATATTGACCCTTAATAAAAAAGGTAATTTCTTGATGTCCTTTGGTTTGATTAACAGTCAATGAAAAGCAATACGAGTGAAGACGCTCACCTTCACATGCTGAGTCTGTTCTTCTGGATTCATTGCTTCCTTTAGGACACGTGCAATAGTAGGATCCCACAGTGTTCACACACTCCTTATCATCTGAGCATACAAATGTCTTCTCATAACACTCATTGATATCTGTTAAGGAAACAGTTTACATTAATTATAGTATTTTAATCATAGTATTGGGCTGTTTTCACCATAACCATTAAGGAAAACTTCATTTAAATATATTTTCGATCAATATATTAAATGGTTTAAATATACTGGAAATAATATTGTGTTAATATATTACAATATGTTAAATAATACATTCCAACTTTTCATATATTGAACAATAACAATATATTTACTATGTTACACTAATGTCTAATTATAGTTAAACCAAGGCAATATATTTACAGTGTGCCTTAAATATCTCAAGCATGTTTTACTCAAAGTTATAAGTTGTTAATACAAAGACATATAAATGAATGTTGGGACAACAATAGACCGTTTCGTTCAAAGTCGCCATTATGGCGATCAGCGTTTGCTTTAATTGGGCTCTTTACTTTAATGTTAGATTTTCTCCAGCTTCTGTAACTGTTCGTCTATAAGGCACATTTGCAATGGAAGGAATATTCTGGGTCATTGACTGATGATGTCATCATCACATCATAGGTTTATCGCTGATAAATATTGCTAAGCTAATGTCTTGATGTTCAGAGTAGAGCTTGTGCTTCAGTCCAGGATGAGCAGAGAAACACTGTGCTGCTTTATTAACGCTGTAGATGCTGATGCAGTGATGATCTTTTTAAGTACTTTAGCACATGTGAGCCTTTTGTGAACTATCAGTTATCTGCCAGAGGTTTAGGTAAAAGTGATGTTAAGTTTATTTTATTTTTTTTTTGGACTCAAAGGAAACAAGTTTACAGCAGGGCCTTATGGCCACCACAGACACTGAAGGACTGTTTTATCCCATAATCCCCTCTCGTACCTAAACACTTTTCTGTATCTGCTGTGAAATTGGGTGTGTTTGATCGAAATCCTTCATCACAGGTGCAGTAGTAACTTCCAGGTATATTGATACACTGAGCGTTATCACCACACAGACTCGGCATCTCACACTCATCTTCATCTGTGAGAGAAGCAGACAGATGAGTGCAATCAGGAAGGAAACATGTCATTACAAAGTTAAAAGACTAGAACAGTTAATTCCCTCTTTTGAGTCACATACAGACCATTAACTGTCTATTATGCACATTATGACAAAAACACTGTGTATTGAAACACACAAATGCTCATTACCAACACAGGAGGTCCTGTTTATTTTCATGAATCCTTCATCACATTCACGAGACTCACTACACAGCAGGAACAAACCTAAAGAGGAAAGAAAAACAAGAATTGTCTTTGTGTGCACGTTCAGACATTTAGAAAAATATTGAACATATTTAAAAATGTAGACTTTTATAATGTTACAAAATATTTCTGTTTGAAATAAACTGTTCTTGTGAACTTTCTATTCATCAAAGAATCCTGAAAAAGTGTATCATATTTTCAACATTGATAATAATCAGAAATGTCTCTTGAGCAGCAAATCAGCATATTATTATGATTTCTGACACTTGCTGATGTGAACTGAGCAACACTGAACGTGCTACAGCATTATAGTACTTATAGTATTATACATAATTTAAATTATATATATAATATAGTATTATATGAGTCGGGAAACACTGCTTTAGGCTACGTAGGACGGGACGGAAGCATGAAGTGAATGGGAGGATCATTTTGCCGTTAATGCAGAAATATGCCGTAATTTTGTTTTATTTGTAACTCTTTGGTAGATTGCACATTTATAATTTCTATTACATTACCACCAGTACTATTACTACTAATAAAACCGATCTCTGGGGGCCCCAAAAGTGCGTGGGCCCTTAGAATCATCCTAACCCCCCTTAGCGGCACCCCTGTGCGCGGCATCCTGTTTTTGAGCCCTTCACAGGCCACTCGTCATGGCATTTCACTATAGTAGTGAGGGCATTTGACCCTCACAAGTAGCCTATGGAGAAAGGCCAGGAACTTCAACTTCAAAAGGTGAAAGATCATTTCTCTTCACTAACTTCACTTATACTGTATATATTTACAGATAGAGAGAGAGAGATGCTGAGGCTTTAAGTTAAAACATAAACAGCTAGACAACAAACTTCCACATTTGTTGTACTTTCTGAAGTGCTTTAGAGATGAAACAGGCCTCACACATAACATAATCAGATTCACAGCGGACCAACACCACAAACAATGAATGTTTGCACAATTTAATACGCCATAAATGGATTCTTCTTTGGGATGTGCTGGAGGAGACTTTGTCAATACAAAAAGTGGCTCATTGGCTTGTAATCATAGGGGAACCACTTTAAGTGCCATATAACACCTATCTTTAAAGGTTCTACAGCACCTTTGTCAAATGGTGTTATGTAGAACCATAAGAGTCTCATGTGGGGCCCTGGAATATTTCTTAAATAGGTTAACAACCACGTTATCTTCAGGAAATACACTGTATTTAATGTCATTTTTAATCATGTCCTGTGTAAAAAACAGTGAAATGCATGGCAGCACATGGAGCCAAACATTCACCATTAATGAAAATAATGGTTAATGATCGTTAAAAAGAAACTTCTTATTGGCCTGGTTTCACAAATAGGGCTTAGCTTAAGCCAGGACTAAGTATTAGTTAAATTAGCATATTTAAACTGGTTTTAGAATAAAACATTACTGGTGTGCATCTTGAGACAAAACAATGTCACTGACATATTTTAAGATATAATCCTGTCCTGCTCTGATATTTCAAAAGACATCAAGATTCAGTGTATGAACCTCAACAATGGTGACAAATTATTCAGCTCGAGAGATCAACTCTGAGCATCACAAAACAAGCTATTGTATACATTGTTGAGGTTCATACACTGATTCTTGATGTCTGTCTAAAAGACACTGATCAAAACTCTGTCTGTATAATAAATTTGAAAAAATAAACAGTATATCTGACTGTGATTTCTTCATAATATTATAAAGCTTATGTAAATAATGAAAAACTAACAGCTGATGCAGTCAAAGATCACTCTGGATTAGATCAGTGAACCAGGACATGAGATGATGATTGCATCATCATCATCATCAAGTAAACAGATTCAACTGACCAGAATTTGTTTTGTAAGTGTTGCTATATCAAATGTGCTTTATAAACACAGTTACGGCAGCAAGACTGATGTTGAACGCTCAAGGGTCAGGAGCCCAGCTAAAGCAAACACTGACCTCCATAACGGTGACAACAAACTTTATTATTTTCTGAAAAAAATGTGAATTAATGTAATTTGTCATTAATGTCATAATACCTAAATTTGTTAAAATTTAAAACATGTTAAAATTGCCACTTTTGGGGGGTGAGCAAAAACGCGTTGTTTCAGTGTGTGCCCTTTAAAGGTGCCCTAGAATGCTCCCCGCCCCCAAGCTCGCGACTCTATAATACACTGTATAAACAAAGTTCACTCAGCTAATATAACCCTCAAAATGGATCTTTATAAAGTGTTCGTCATGCATGCATCAGATCATGTAAGTATAGTATTTATTTGGATGTTTACATTTGATTCTGAATGAGTTTGACGGTGCTCCGTGGCTAAAGCTAACATTACACACTGTTGGAGAGATTTATAAAGAATGAAGTTGTGTTTGTGCATTATACAGACTGCATGTGTTTAAAAATAAAAAAAAATAACGTCAGTCTTGTCTCTGTGAATACAGTAATAAACGATGGTAACTTTAACCACATTTAACAGTACATTAGCAACATGCTAACGAAACATTTAGAAAGATAATTCACAAATAGCACTAAAAATATCATGATATCATGGATCATGTCAGTTATTATTAGGGATGTAACGATATTGACGATATCGCGCTATCGCGGTGGTAAACGTGTCTCGATATCATCGTGGTTGGGTTACAATATTAAAAGGACAGGTGTCCGTCAAAAAGCAAGAGGAATAAACACAGTCCCGCGGAACAAATCATTGTTAACTACATAGACCATGATCCTTTGCGCTGCGTCGTCACAACCGTTGTTAAGCCAATAGGATTGCACGCTGTCCACACAAGTTCACAGCAAGCCAGCATGGCCGACAGCGATACTTGTAAGGATGAAAACAACAAAACCGAAGATGAGCCCCTGCAGCTTTTAAATCAGATGTCTGGAAACATTTTGGTTTCGCCGTGTCAAAAAACGCAAAAGGAGAGAAGGTGGTGGACAGACAATGGACTATGTGCAAGCACTGCCACAGTAAACTGTGATACAACACAGGAAACACAAGCAACATGCGAAGTCATCTGACGACCAATCATCCCGAAAAGTCTGCAGATTCTTTCACAAAGAAAGTCCTGTCCGGTCAAAAAACCCTGAAGGAGGCATTTTCAACAACTATGTGTTACAGATCCCTTGTTCCCCTGGACTCCATATCCCATGATCCTCCTGTTCTCCACACCTGCACTCACTTCCCTCGTCAGTTCCTCATCATCACGGATCACCTGCACCTGGACTCTATTATCTGCACTCCCTTTATAATGCACTCACTCCTTGCACTCCTTGTCCGTTCTCTGTTGTGTTAAGTGTATGTTTGGTTTCTCCTCGCCTGAGTTTATTAAAGTATTGTCTTAATTGTGGAAATCCGTATCTGCCTCGTCTCTCTACCAGCTACACGTAACAGAAGAACGGACCAAAAACGCTGGATTTCCACAGAAAAATGGAGACTTTCCCCAGCTCCTTGGCTCCTGCTTCTCCCATGCCTCTAAGCTCCTTCACAGCCAGCGATCGTCTCATCGGGCTCCTTCAGGTGAGTCGTTCGCTGGAGAGGTATGTGGAGGAGTTCGTTGAGCTCGCTTATTTGACTAACTGGCCCGACGCTCAGTTGATCGCCCTGTTTCTGGATGGACTAGACGACGACACTATCCGTTTTGATGAACCTGATTATCGTTTCTCCTTAAGTGAAACTATCAATTTAATTTTGTGGTTAAATGGCTCCAAATTCTTCGTGGATGAGGTTCAGGATCAGTGTATGTCTCCAGTCCATCCAGAAACACGGTTGGCCGGGCCAGTCAGTCAACCTCCGTCTTCCTCCGCATACCCCTCCAGTGAACTCCCTGCCTGTCCCTCACTGAACCCACACTCCTCCACTGGGTCCCGAAAGCGGAGGAGGAGGAAGCAAGCCGCTCCAGTCTCCTTGGAGCCCGCTCCAGCCAGGGAATCAACCCCAGAGCCCGCTCTAGCCCTCTCCGAGCCTGCCGCTCCAACCCTGTGCGAGCCCTTGGCTGCAACCTCCCTCATCTCCACCGTGGCCCATCAGTCCACCAGTTCCGCCAGGCTCCATCCTCCCCCCGGTTCCGCATCAGTCGTTCGTCGGCCTTCCCTCACATCAGGACTGCACTCCTCGGTTTTCACCTCGTCCCTTCGTCCCTCACGCTCCGTTGGCTTCCTCACTCCCTCCTGCATCCCTTTGGTCGGCTGTCGCTCTGGCTCCTCTGCGGCCTTCTGGAGCCCCGCCTGCGCCTCGGTCGGCCGAGCCTGCGGCATCGCCCTGTCCCGCCGGATCCTCACCGCCACCTGGGCTCGTCGGCAATTCGGCTACGGCACCTGATCCACCACGGCAGCCCGCTGCACCTGACCCGCCGTGGCAGCCCGCTTCACCTGACCCGCCGTGGCAGCCCGCTGCACCTGACTCTCCATTGCAGCCCGCTGCACCTGACCCGCCATGGCTGCCCACGGCCCCTGACCCACCATGGCTGCCCACGGCCCCTGACCCGCCATGGCTGCCTTCGGCTCCTGACCCGCCATGGCTGTCTTCAACTCTTGACCCGCCATGGTTCTTGGACCTGCCCTGGAGACCTCCACTCCAGTCTGCTCCCCCCCCTGCTCCGGCTTGAGGTCTCCAGGGCGCCCACCCCCCTCCCGGTTGTTCCATCTACGGCGTGAGGACGCGCCTACCGGGAGGGGGAGGTACTGTTACAGATCCCTTGTTCCCCTGGACTCCATATCCCATGATCCTCCTGTTCTCCACACCTGCACTCACTTCCCTCGTCAGTTCCTCATCATCACGGATCACCTGCACCTGGACTCTATTATCTGCACTCCCTTTATAATGCACTCACTCCTTGCACTCCTTGTCCGTTCTCTGTTGTGTTAAGTGTATGTTTGGTTTCTCCTCGCCTGAGTTTATTAAAGTATTTTCTTAATTGTGGAAATCCGTATCTGCCTCGTCTCTCTACCAGCTACACGTAACACTATGCCACACAACAGCACAAGGGCTCAAGAAATCACGAGGTACATCGCGGAATACATAGCGTGTGATTTACGTCCCTTTTCTAAATACCAGTTTTAAAAGGCTGCTTTTATTTGCCTTGCACATTTAAACCTGACTTAACTTGATCTTTGTTTGCACTTAAAGGGAATTCCCTATTGTTTACAATTGTTCTAGTTGCTTCTTAACTTGAACATTGCACAGAAGACAACACAACTTGCACTTTAAAAGCACTATGTGATTAGCGTTTTATGTTGTCATGGATCCATAAATACAACAATAAATTGCCTGTTGACTGGCAAAAGCAGAATAAATGTCAGTATTTTTTCGCTATTATCATCACAAACACTATCGTGAGCTATTTAACTATACCGTGAGCTTTTCCACAATATCGCAATAAATATCGTACCGTGAGGTCAATATCGAAACTGTATCGTACCGTGAGATTTTGATACCGTTACATCCCTAGTTATTATTGCTCCATCTGCCATTTTTCACGGTTGTCCTTGCTTGCTTACCTGCATAAAGTCTGTTGATTCGGCTGTGCTGCTCCAGACGTTAATACTGGCTTGTGTAATGCCTTGAACATGGGCTGGAATATGCAAAAGTTGGGGTCATACATATTAATGATCCCGACTGTTACGTAACAGTCGGTGTTATGTTGAGATTCGCCTGTTCTTCGGAGGTCTTTTAAACAAATGAGATTTATATAAGAAGGAGGAAACAATGGTGTTTGAGACTCACTGTATGTCATTTCCATGTACAGAACACTAATTATTTAACTATGCCGAGGTAAATTCAATTTTCAATTCTAGGGCACCTTTAAATGCAAATGAGCTGGTGCGATCGGCCTAAGAGGGCGGAGCTTCAAGAGCTCGTTCTCCCCTGTCAGGATTCAGTCAGGACGCACTATAATGTCAGAAACTGTGAATATGTGCTGCATGGAGATAGATCAGGTATAGTTTAGTTTAATTACTATTATATCTTATATTGTCATCTTGTTTTTTATCCACTATATTTGTACAAGTCAGTTTACCGATGAGTTTTATGACGTTTATTGTACTTCACACAAAAATGAAGCATCTGTTTTCACTCTAGAAAATCACTGTAAGAGCTTAATAAAACAGTACAAGTGTGCATTAAAATCTCCCTTGAATTATCATCAATATACACAGCGAAGTACACAGAAACACTCGTTACAACTAACAGTAAACAAATATAAAGACCTTTTGCCTTTTCAGGTGGTGCTTAATAAACCGGCAAACTTAATATCCGTTAATCAACTCTGATGAACTGTAATAAAGTGCTCTCACCTTCATTACTGCCATATCCAGTATCGCTCTGGAGACTGTATGTTTTGTATTGTCCCTTTGTATTGACATTCATTCACAAAGCAGTCCAGTGTGAAATGATTCGCGCAAACATAAACGAATTTCGGTACGGTTGAGGGAGCATTTTCTTCGAAAACAAAAAGAATCCCCCTCGTCTTCAGCAGCTCAGATTTGGGGAGTAAATGAAGAGAGCTATGTGGATAAATGCATCCAGATACAGAACACCTAAAATGCTTGGGAGACGTTCTCATCAGTGCAGTAATGCTGCGTGTTTTAAATAGAAGTGTGCACTTTGCTCACGCGATCAGCTGGTGATCTGGGGCCTCATTTATAAAACTTTGCGTACGCACTTTCAGAGCCTGTTTTGTGCGTATGCAAAGTTGGCCACTTCCAATGCAGAAGTTGTGATTTATAAAAAACAAACTTGACGGGAAAATTTGCGCGCCTACACGCAAACTCTGACCCATGCGTACGAACATTTTGGAGACAGAGCAGTTTGGCGACACCAATGGTGAGTTGAGGAACTGACGGCAGATGAAGGAAAACCACTTTAAATCATCGTTATGAGTCATAATTATAAATACAGTGCATGTTCACAATAACAGTTTAAAAAAAAATGATTTAAACTCGTGTGGAAACTCATGTTTTCATTTTGATATACACATTTACATTCATACACTTTCACTAATGGCGATAAGCACTGAAATTACATTACGCAGAAGTTAAACAAAAATGATATGAATTTAGACAGTAGATATGCTACTTTTGATCACTTTAATAACAGTGAGGAGTAGGCACTAGGGATGCACCCAGGGTGCGAACTACGGGGGAGCTTGGCTCCCCTTTATAAGACATGGGCTCCCCTGAAAACGTGATTTGTGAAATTTTGGGGGGTCTCAAAAATATTGACAATGTGTTATTTTTACATGCAATTTCAGTTTTGTGTAATGTGATCATCGTGGATTATTATGTGTAAAATTGCAAAAAAATATTATTCATTCATGCATGACGGCGATTTAAATCTAATTCACTTCAAGCAACCCGATCACATGAGAATGCGTATCAAGTACATGCTTAAGCTCTGTTTTGAGCTCTCAAAGTGCACCAAATTGATGCATTTAATCTTAAAATTTGACGAAACTATATTTTGTTTTCTCTTTTATACCTGTATGAGGGCAGACAAAAAAGTGTTTTTGATTCTGAAGCGGCTAATCATAAACGATCATATTTGCGTAAAGGCAGGCATACACTGTGCGATTTTCGTCCGATTTTGAGCCGAATTCTGACTCGTGCGACTCTTTTTTGAGTCCGGCCGATTTTCAGCTTTGTCGTGCCGTTTGTCGTGCAGTGATCGTGCAGTGTACACGGGGAAACGAGTGGCGATAAACCTCTCCTGACTGGCAATCGCATGGTCGGATGACTTTCTGGCATTCAGAAATTTGGTCGCCCCTCGTGAGGATATCGCACAGTTGAAGCAGAGCTACGAACCGACTTGCCTAAACTCTGTGTTTTTCCCCTCACTGCGCCTGCGCGAAAAAAGAAATTAAACCAATCTTCAATGCAGCAAGAAAGAAAACGAAAAGAGGGAGATCTTTAAGTTCTGTAGCTATCAAACTAGCTGCAATTTAGCAAACTGTTGCTTACCTCGAGTTCGTGTTGCATGATGGATAAACTCACGTCTTTCAAGCCACCTGGGTGTACATAACCGGTGCCTCTTGTATTAATTTACTTGATCATTAATTATCATTATTATTTTATATATGAATTGGAAATGCTAAATCCTCTTGATATCCATAGCTGATGCTTTTGATATCTCTGGAAACATATTGTCAATCGGCGCATCCCAGTAGGCTACGTGGGTTTATCGTGCATATTTCAAACGCATAGTGTGAGCAGTCAAGTCACGCCTCGACCATCGGACCGCATAGTGTGAGCACATAAATCGTGCGTTTTGGTTTTCCATCGCACGCGATCTACTCGTACAGTGTGAGTTGGTAACCTTGCTGAAATCGCACAGATATCGCACAGTGTATGCTCGCCTTAAGCTGACATGCATCTAAATTGCTTTTTGCTGCACAACCTTTAAAGGCAAATACGACAAATTCTTGTTTAAAAAGCTCTGACGACAGTACGAGTCAAAATTACTTTCTGAAGTAGGCGACAGCGCTAATACTCCTTATATTCACGCCCTGATCTAAGGATATTCCCAATAAGAACAGAACTGAAAGAGGACATTGATTTCGACATGAGCTTTGAAAAACGGGAAATCAGGCATATATCCGAGTAGGTGTGCCAGTCAGACACACGCACACTATTTCACAACCATTTCCTCATTAATAGTTATCGAGTGTCTCATGGGTCGTTTTTGGTGCAAAACAAAGAGGAATTTTCTATGGCTCTTTGGTTTCAATGCCTAACGACAAAAATAGTCGAGCTTAAAATAATAGGCTTTGTTTACTTATTTTCTTATTCCCAGCAGTTGTCCGACTACTAATCTATTTTAGCTACGTCAAAAATATATTCATCACACACGTGGAGTAAAACATTTCACTCACCCAAAAGAAGTACCCATTTTAGTTCCATGTTAGGAAGCACCGTAAATAGAGCTTAAAGTTTAAGGTTCGTGATTTATGAAATTCCCAAAGTTTTCCTTCTATCTTGGCTACTCTTCTGACTGTATTACTAGTATGGGACTCCAAACTCCAACCACAAGGTGCCCCTCCTTTCCAAATAGAAATGATTCACCTTAAACTGATTTAAACTAGGGTTGCAAAGGGGTGGTTTCCACAGAAACTTAACCTGGGGAATTATGGAAATTTGGAAACTTAACAGGAATTTATGGGAATTAATGGGAATTTACAAAAAATTATTGGAATTGGAAATTTCTATATAAATTGTATATAAATGTATCATATACAAACATAAACATTTTGTTTTGCCACAATAACGTGAAATAACATTATTATTTCATTATTTCTATCAGTGTTATTTATTTCAGTGTCACATGATCCTTCAGAAATCATTCTAATATGCTGATTTGATACTCAATTCACAGTTGTGCTGCTTAATGTTTTTTTTTTAACCTTTGATACTTTTTTTCAGTATTTATTGATGAATAAAAAGTTAAAAAGAACAGCATTTATGCAAAATTGAAATCTTTTCTAACAATACAATTCTATTAATATCACTTTATCAATTTTACACATCCTGGCTGAATAAAAGTATTAATTTCTTTTAAAAAAATCATTTTTGATCACAGAAATAAATTATATTTTAATGTATATTAAAATAGAAAACCATTATTTTAAATTGTAATAATATTTCACAATATTATAACTTTTTCTGCATTTTTGTTCAAATGTGTATGTTATGGAGGAATGCACAGTGCATGCAGGGGGCGTGGTCTCAATAGCCCTGCAGTAAGTAGTGTGATTAAGAAACGTGCAGGGTAAAAATTCAACTGGAATTGCATTAAATCTGGTTGTTTTAACCAAGATTATGCTGCAAGATGTTTTTTTTTTTTTTTTTTTTTCAACTACATTTAAGTTCCCTGTTAAAGGCTAACCAGCATTTTTCCAAATGACGTTTATTCCCATTAATTCCGCTATATTACCGTTAATTTCCATGGAAAGTTTCCAGCCTTGAAAATTCCCGGAATTTTGCAACCCTAATTTAAACTGAGCAATAGTTGTAAAAATAAACAACATGACATTTAAATGATTGAAATATTGTACATCCCTTTTGTTTTGTATGTCTGGTCCTCATAATTGTAATTGTAAATTAAATTATCACAAAATTGCTGTCCTTAACTGTCCAACTTCGCCTCTCTGTGAATATATATCCATAATTATGTTATTAACAGACTCAAACTTGCTCAAGTTTGCCATAGAAAAATGGGTAAAAGATGAAACTACAATCAGGTAAATAAAAAATAATAAAAATACCTGGGTCAAGGTCTAGGTGAAGCTTGAGCACGTTTCCAGTCCTTCCCGGACTACATTTCCCATAATCCTCCCTGCCAATCACCTGCACTCACTCCACCAATCAGCTGCCACACATTACCTGGACTGTATATGCTAATCACATCCTCACACACATTGCGAGGTCTTGTTTACAATGGTTACAATTCCGAGCATTGTTATTCTGTCTGTCTGCCTGGTACCTGTTTAAGATTCTCTGCCGCCTACCTTTGGACTGTATATTGTTTCCCGACCTGTAAGTGATATCTGCCTGTCTCGACTTCTGCCTTTACTGTGACCACGATTCTGCCTGTCCCTTGCTGTTCCTGTCTGCCCCTGTTCGACAACGCACTTGCACTATAAAAGCTTGCATTTGATTCAAACCTGTTTGACCAATCATTACAGTATGCTGTAGCTAAATTAATTTATAATCAGAGCTGTCAAAGTTTAAAGGATTGGTTCACTTTCAAATAAACTTTTCCTGATAATTTACTCACCCCCATGTCATCCAAGATGTTCATGTCTTTCTTTCTTCAGTCGAAAAGAAATGAAGGTTTTTGATGAAAACATTCCAGGATTTTTCTCCTGATAGTGGACTTCAATGGGCACCAAACTGTTGAAGGTCAAAATTAGTTTCAGTGCAGCTTCATAAGGTCTATCTAGAGAAACCATTGCTCATTTTCGAAAATATATAGCATATACAGTTGTATTTTTTTCAAAAATGACTGATCGTTTTGCTAGATAAGACCCTTATGTATATCATATATACATACATACATACACACACACACACACACACATACATATATTTAGTATAGCCTATATTTATTTTATTTATTTTTTATTTTTTACTTTTTTTTTTTTTTTTTTTTTGAGAGAGAGAAAACAACAACAACATATAAGTCACGTGTATAAGTCGCATTATTACATTCAGAAATAATACCTGTAAATAAAGCGGAGTGTTAACATTAAACACTATAAACATAGCTATTGCCTATCTTAATTCCTATGTTAAAGTTTTTTTTATTTAACGGTATTCATAAACATAAACAGAACAAGAATGAAAAACAGGTTTATACATAGCCAAACAAGCCAAAATTAATTCAAAGCGAAAGTGAAAGGAACAGCCGTGTTCTCACGCATCCAAATGTTTCCATATTCGCAACGTATTTTGTTGCTAAATTGTTATAGATAGAGCGGTAATATAGGCTACTATTGCAAAGTTTAGGCCCATCCGAATATTACTGCATTTTTAATGCTTGTTAAATTTAGGTTTTCATCTGCATAGGCTACCATGTAGTTAGTTTAGTATAGTTTCCACTTTGAAGAAATTATATTTTGTTTTCGACTTCATATTTGCACCAGTTGGCCTCCGTCGTGATCTAAAGATAGTCCCGAGAGCAGGACTGAAGTTGGACAGAAGAAAAGAGACCTTCGCGATCGCGAGCATGTGCTGGATTCATATAAAAGAAGCTATTTTGTGCATTATTTCATAATCAATTCCTCATTGCCAATCTTACACTGGGACGATTTCTGTGTCGTTTTGGTTTAAGAAAGAAACTGATTGAGATAACTGCGTCATAAGTCTCTGGTTTCAAATTTCTAACAGAAATTGTGGATCTTAAAGAAGTCTTTGATTAACACAGACAAGCACAGCTCTGTTTTTATTGTCTCTGACACATTCCCAGCAGTTGTCTGACTAGACTACTATTCCAGCTTCAGTGCGTCATAGTCTATATTTACTACTACACACGTGAACGGAGTAAAACCATCTAGGCTACTCACCCATAAGAAGTGTCCACTTTAGCTCCATTAGGAAACAGTAAATAGCTGCTCTTTAAGTCTTGAAGTGTTTTTGGAAGGTTCGTGATGTATGAAATTCCTCAAGAAATGTCTTGCTGGCTGTCTTAAGCTCTTATAAATGTTAACTCTAGCTCTGTTATTTGTTCCAAGCAAGCTGAACATTCATTTCCACTTCGTTCTGCTGTATTCCTGCTCATGTCAAGACAGATGTTGTTCTGGCTGCTGTTCTGACTGTATTTCCAGCAGTTTTGTTGCCAGATTTGACGATTCTGTGACGATTTCCAGCCCAATAAAGATCTGCAAAACCCGCCCAAAACATTCACTGCCACAAGAATGTGGCAGAATTATATTGTCACGACAACCAAAGTTTATAAGAACCGTTGACTTTATGTTACGGTTGGTGGTTGCAAAAGACGAGGCAGTCACGGAAATCCACAATATGGGTACTTTAATGAAACGAAGGAGAATAACAACAGCCAACATAAACGATATAACATTTAGGACAGACAAGGAGTGAAGGGAGTGAGTCCATTATATAGGGAGTGATGACGATCAGGAACAGGTGCAGGTGATCCGTGATGCTGAGGAGCTGACGAGGGAAGTGAGTGCAGGTGAGGAGACAAGAGGATCATGGGATTTGGAGTCCGGGAGACAAGGGATCCGTGACAGTACCTCCCCCTCCCGGTAGGCGCGACCTCGCGCCGTAGATGGAACACCGGGGAGGGGGGGTGGGCGCCCTGGAGACCTCATGCCGGTGCAGGGAGAGGCATGGGTAGGAGTGGAGGTCTCCAGGGCGGGTCCATGAGCCATGGCGGGTCAGGTACAGCGGGCAGCCATGGCGGGTCAGGTGCAGTGGGCGGCCACGGCGGGTCAGGTACAGCGGGCGGCCACGGCGGTTCAGGTGCAGTGGGCGGCCATGGCGGGTCAGGTACAGCGGGCAGCCACGGCAAAGACCCACCCACATGTATCCCACGCCTGGGTACTTGGCCCCCCCAAAAAAATACTTGGGGAGGTTAAGGAGGGACTTCAGGAGTCTGCGGAATGGCGTGGGTTTGTGGACAGGAGTGGGCTCGTGGGCAGCGGAGACTGAAGCGGCTGGCTCGGCGGCTGAGACTGAAGCGGCTGGCTCGGCGGCTGAGACTGGAGCAGAGGGCTCGGCGGCGGCGGTGGCTGGAGCTGAGGGCTCGGCGGCTGCTGGAGCAGAGGGCCAGTCCATCCCCTCATACTCCACCAGAATCCCTACTGCCACTGGAGCGTGCTCTGAGAGGGCTGGAGCGTGCTCTGAGAGAGGGCTGGAGCGGGCTCGGAGGGGGCTGGAGCGTGCTTCTTCCTCCTCCCACGCCTTCTGGGCCCAACGGAGGATTGTGGGTCCAGCGTAGACCAGGAAATCAGTTCACTGGAGGGATATGTGGAGGAAGAAGGAGTCTGACCAACTGGCCTGGCCACCTCTGTTTCTGGAGGGACTGGACGGGATTGACACATATCCTGAACCTCATCGACACAGAAATTAGATCCGTTTAAATACAAAACTAGATTAATGGTTTCGCTCAAGGAGAAATAATTTTCAGGTTCATCAAAACGGATAGTGTCATCGTCCAGTCCGTCCAGAAACAGGGTGTTCAAAAGTGCATCTGACCAGTTAGTCAGGAAAGCAAGCTCTACAAACTCCTCCACATACCTCTCCAGTGAACGACCAACCTGGAAGAGCCCGATGAGCCGGTCGGCCGCAGAAGTAGTTGTGAGAGGCTGAGGGGGAGCGGGAGCCACGGGAACCCGGAACAAACCCATGTTTAAATTGTGGATGTCCAGTCGGTTTAGGTCTGTCCTTCTGTTACGGTTGGTGGTTGCAAAAGACGAGGCAGTCACGGAAATCCACAATATGGGTACTTTAATGAAACGAAGGAGAATAACAACAGCCAACATAAACGATATAACATTTAGGACAGACAAGGAGTGAAGGGAGTGAGTCCATTATATAGGGAGTGGAGGATCATGGGATTTGGAGACCGGGAGACAAGGGATCCGTGACACTTTATTAAAACTAAATAATGATGACAAAATAAAATTATGAAAATGAATCTATTTTCCTGGCATGAGAGCAATACAACAGAAAAACATGGCAAATAAGAAAACGAGCAGATATGACAAAACAGGTAGGCTAATAACTGTTGAAATATGTCAAATATTTGCCAGTCAAGACTTGTCTTTTCATTCATCATGTGAAGGGGTTCATTCACAAATAATTTGCCTGATTATATACATTTAATTCACAAAAATTATTACATTTTTTTTTTTTCTGATGTATGAAGTTACCAAAATCCCCCTGTAAAAACCATTGACTTCAATATGTAAAATAAATTAAACAAGATTTTTCAATCTGACTTCAACCAATGTTCAGATTTTTGTTCTAGAAAGGTATGCAAATTAGTTCATATTTAATTAGACAATGCCTAATTTGCATATTTAACCCTCTGGCGCTGTTTGTTTTTTTGTTGTTGTTGTACACTCCTTCTGTTTTACTCGGTTTATTAATGTTTTTACTCCGCATTTGTGCATTTTTTGGAGGATTTATTACATAAATAAATGGAAAATAAATTTGCCGCTATCGCCTTTGGGTTGCTTAGTTGGGGACACTTGAGATTTGCTATTCAACAGTGCTTTGATCTGCCTGCATTGACACCATTGTATGCGAACTGATACCATATACCAGTTATCACTGTAAAGCTGCTTTGACACAATCTGCATTGTAAAAGGTGCTATATAAATAAAGGTGACTTGAAAAAAAATAAATAGGTTTTTATACAAAAACAGCTTTTTATAAAAAAAAAATTCACTTTATATATTTCTAACTTTCATTCATGGGGATAACACGGATAATTTGACATGGTTTAGTGTAAGATTTTTGCCCATCTTTTGGAAAAAGCAGTTTTAAAAGTAAAAAATTATCACTTTAACCAGTAGATGGCTGCAGTGCTCCACTATTTGACCTTGAACTTCAAACAGAACTACAGTACACTTTCTTGAAGTGCGCATTGTAGAACATGATGCAGAACTTTGCACAGATGTTCTGGTCAGGCCAGTGTGGATATGATGGACAGGAGTAGCCCTATATTCAATCTCAATTAAGTCATTCAACTGTATTCTCAGAGTCGTCTCCCACCACAGGTGTAATCCACGTTTTGAGAGATTGGTCACTCTTTTACTGTAGCTACAACTTTTATTTGGCATAGCGATCGCTTGAATATACAGATACAAGTTCAAAATCTGATCCCTTATCATGCTAAAAACCCTGTCACTCATGAATCATGAAGCTCCAAACCAATTTGAACTTTGAGAGAACCTTGCCAGAGCGTTAGCTGAAGTCATGAGAAGCTGGGAAGTCAATGAGATCTGATCACTCTATAGAGGTTGTTGTAAACAGTGAAACACACATATGCTGAAACACACACACATTTACCAAACTGGTTGTTGCTAAAGTGTGGTCGTTTCTTCTTATGTACACAGATTTGGCTGTTCACAACACTCCCTCTGACCTGAAGACATACCACAGTGTAATAAGTTAGCTGATAAGACTCATAAATGAGCTGTTTGTCCTTTTCACATGACCTCTAATTCTTTACCAATGTAAACACATTTCACTCGGGTTAACTACTGGCTGTTGTGTTCTTTACATTCCTGTGTAATGGAGGCAGAAACTAGAAAAAAATAAGATTATGGAGCAGAACGTTTCTCAGTGAAGATGTTTATGCTTTGATCATCTGCATAATAACAGGACAAAATGATACATTCAATGTTTTAAAATAAACTCATGAAATATTAGTACACAATCAGACAACAGAATTTATTTTTAACATGAGATCGGCAATCATAAATCATAAATGAACCCTCTCTACTGTTTAAAACCCAACTACAGTTTCACTTTCATTTTTCAGGCTTCTGAGGGATCATTTTAAAGGGGTCATAAATTGAGAAATCAACTTTTCCTTGAGCTTTTGATATATAAGAGGTCATCGTACTGTAAGAATATCCTGAACTAAAACTTCCTTGTTAGTCCAATAAAAGCGTTTATATTGACACCAGAGAACGACTGATCCTGGAATGTGCCTATCGATGACATTGATAGGTGAAGCTCCGCCTCCTGATATTAATGATTCATGTACAGTCAGATGATCTTTGTCTGTGTGTCAGTAAATCAAACCAGCGACTAAACGCTCAACTTCACGTTGTCTCTCTTAGTAGGATGAAAATAATCTGTTATTTAAATGGTGATTAAATTATATAAAGAAAGCGTTCAAAGAACGCTCCCTTTACAATCTCTGGAGCTGTCAATCAAACAGAGTGAGTTTATCAGTTCTGGACTCGCACCAAAACTCCCGTTTTATTCAACGAATCTCTTAGTTATATCACATTTGCACTGTTAGTTATGATGAAATCATTCGTTAGTGTGCAGAAATTGATGAGATCACAGCTTTCATGATCTCAACAACATGTCTGTGATCGACTACAATGTTCATCACTGCAACCTTTCATGCCACGATCTAAATATAATGCCACAGATGCAACACTTTTCATAATTAATTAACCCTGAGAGCTGTAATAGTAAAAATGCACTAAAAATATTCCAGTAATACTTAGCTATTTTATATGTAAAGATGTCAGCCAATCACAGCAGTGGGCGTTTACACTGAAGTCTCGCAGAGACACGCCCCTTAAAACAGAGCGTTCAAATCAGAGGCTAAAATCAGGGTAGGAAAAATGCCTTTTATTTCTGAATTATGACAATTTTGGATGTAAAAAGCATACTAACATTATAAGTGCACACCAGTAAACATTATAAAACAATAAAACAACACAGTTCATGAGGCGTTTAACTGTTTTTATGACATAATCATGTCAACATCTCCCTTGATACAATAAAACATTGATTATTTTAAAGCTGCCACCATTTGCATGACATAAAATGTAAGATCCTCCACCTGCACAACAAAGTAAAGCCAAATACAGAAGCATCCTGAATATTTTACTCATTTAATGGAGTGATCCGTTTCAGCCGTTCCCATGACAGACCTTTAACTCCGTCTCAGGAAACAGATGTTTGATGAACCCACATCTGCAATCTTCCTGAACAGATGGATGGAAAGCAATACGAAGATCTTCTGACAGGAAAGGCTGAACTGAAGCTTTGTGAAAAGTCTTCAGATATTGTCTTGTGTTCAAGAGTTTGTAAACATCCATGAGGACTTCATATCTGTGACTCTCCTGTGCTGTTGTCGCTCCGCAGCGGTTTCTGTCAAAGTCAAAGGAAGAATGAAGAAGCTGAAGCCACAAACTCTGCTTTAAATCATTCAAACAAGCCCAATTTATACTTTTTTTATGCATACACCAGCACAGGCTGACAGTTGAACGTGTAGCCTGTCAAAATACACTCCATTTAATAGCGTTCATGAACACAGGTGGTCCACACATGCGCTCTATAAAGTTTCATCTTTGTCCAGCACTGTTTTTCTCCAGAAGTCAAGAACAATAAAATGTCTTTGTGTATTCTCATAACCCTCTCACACAAGCACTTGTCAATGTGGGCATCTTTTGTTGTTGCACAGACTCCAGTATTTTGTCTAGTTTCATTTTCTACTGTGAAACGACTGTTTTATCACTTCCTGGAACAACTGATTAGTGCAAAACAAATTCAGTGTGACATGCATACTATTCTGGTGACGAAACTTGCATTATCTGCACTGTATGCGGAGCCTTGCACATGCGTAAAAACCGAAGTATACTTTAGGCTTAACGTACCTGACTGCTGTTGGACTGGCTGGTACTGTATTCTCCTTTCTTCTTTTGTGGGCACATTCGGCCAAACAGACTGTAATACTCCGTCCTGACCTGAAGGGGGCGACACAACAGCCAAAATAAATTATACAAATGATTTGACTAAACAATAACGTACCATATGTTTCTGGTCCAACCCTAGTGGTTGATATGATATTATACAATTTATGCATAACAATTGACCCTTCGCCGGGAGTTTGATTGACAAGCGATCTAACCAATCATAACGCCGAATCCGCCATTTTGTCCGACAAAGCAGACAGGAGTTAGAAGATTAACCTTGGTGGACTTGACCTTGAAAAATGGTGTGTATTTACATCTTTCCGCGTTTTAAACAACATTCCTTCTGATGTTCATGCACGTTTATTTGACGCTATAAATGAACTAGTAGGAAGAGATGATCGGTTCACGGGCCGCTTGATCTGAGGCGCTACAGCGATCTGTCACGACACATTAAAGAGCCACAAAATGCTTTTTATTGTTCGAATTTCTTTAAAAATTACACAGTTTGAAAGCTGGGACTTTGTTTAATATCATAAGTAACCTGCTGTGTCTTGACTGTCGACGTGTTGTCAGTGTCCTCTTTGCTCCGCAATGTATTTTTCACCCCTGTTTTAAACTGCTGAAATCCTGCGAGATGTGACTTAAAAGTCTAAAACAAACCACTGTTACCAAACCTTCAGTGTGTTTGAGTCAATTCATCATGTGTTTTCTGTTGTCATGTTGTGTTTGAAGTACCAGTTTGGACAGCAGGCAGTGCATGATGAAGATGAGCGCCCCCTGTAGGCTGTTGAAGATGATGAAGAGGTACAACATGACTTCAGTCCCTTTCTCCTGGAAGAGGAAGAAGCCAAAGATCCACGTCCCGCCGAGAACACACAACTGAGCCACTGCGGTCACTGTAAAACTCCTACAGAAAATATAATTCATCAAAACCACTGCGATAAAACAAAATTAAAGACTGGCTCATAAAAACTATAACAGTATATGACTGATAGTAAAATAACACACACACCTGATCTGTTTGAGTTTGGAGAGGTCTGGATTGAGATTGGAGAATTTTTTAGCCAGTTTCCACACAGTGATGATGAAGACAAAACAGTTGAGGATGACGATGATGCAGACGGGTATGAAAAAACTCAAGATAAAATAACGATCAAGAGAGAGCCAACAGCTGGAACAGACATGTTAGGATGATAAATCAGTCACATGGTTACACACACACACACACACACACACACACACACAGAAGACTTCCTGTAGCAATTCATCTTTCTCTTTCACATTCCCTTTGACTGTATTCAAGCTTGTACTATTTTAACTTAGTATAAGTAATTTTAGTGCCAGTAATCTCAGTAATAAACTATTATAGTTATTAATATTTTAATTTTTTTTTTTTTTTTTACATATTCCATTTAAAGTTTTAGTGCCTTTTGCGTTTTTGTCATTTTTATTTCAGTTTTAGTTATTTTAGTACTTCAACTTAAATAAAAATGAGAAATTTAGCCTTGGCAACTAGCTGAAATAAAATAAGTTTATTTTTTAAAATATTTTATTTAGTTTAAGTATTCAAAGTAGTTTTTTTTTATCATTTTAGTAATTTTGTTGTGTTTTTGCCATTTTTATACATTTTTTTTTTTTTTTTTTTAAATATATCTATAGAGTTTTTATTATTTTTTTATTTCAGTTTTAGTTTTAGCACTTGAAGTTAAACTAAATACAAATGTGAAATTTTGCTTTGGCAACTAGCTGATTTTTTTTTTTTAAGTATCAAAAATATATTTCAATTAAACTTTTATTGTTTTAGAAATGTTTGTGTTTTTGTCATTTTTATAAGTTTTTTTTAATATGTCTATGAACTTATTCATATTTATTTCATTTTTATTATATATATTAGTACTTTAAGTTAAAAAAAATAAGAGAAAAAATAAGAAATGGTGCATTTGCCACTAGCTAAAAATAAATGTTTTTTTTTTTTCCAGTTTTTATTTCAGTATTGATATTTTTATGTTTTTTTATTAACATGATGCCATCATGACACTTTGCTCTTACACAGAAAGTACAGTCAGACTGCAGGTCTAATATATCTGACAAATCCTGATAAGCGCAGTGAACGCTACGATGACAAAACACTGTGACAGGAACCTCACTGGCCTCATTACTGTGAGTCATCAGACACTCTGTGAATGATTCATCTGGATTTACAGCTTCTGAGTTGATGTTTGACCATCAAGTAACTAAAGGAGAGTTTCTGAAGCCTAACAATGAGTTATCGATACAGGTGTATTTCCTGCTGGAGATCACCTGTTGATGATGCCTATGTGAGTTTTGTGCATCCTATTATCTGTAGGATAATTCTGAAATATAAATATTATTTGAAAAACTTAGAGTAAACAAAAATTTGAAATGTTGCCTTGGCAATAAACTGAAATAAGTTTAAGTTGAAGCACTAAAATACGGAAGAGGATTAGGGCCAAGCAATAATAAAAAAATAAAACCATCTCGAGATTAAAGTTGTTAAATTTCGAGAAAAAAGTCGAGATAAAATGTTGAGAATAAACTCGTTAAATTACGAGAAAAAAGTAGTTAAATTACGAGAACTCGTTAAATTTCCAGAAAAAAGTCGAGATAAAATGTTGAGAATAAACTCGTTAAATTACGAGAAAAAAGTCGTTAAATTACGAGAACAAACTCGTTAAATTTCGAGAAAAAAGTCGTTAAATTACGAGAACTTGTTAAATTTCGAGAAAAAAGTCGTTAAATTACGAGAAAAAAGTCGTTAAATTTCGAGAAAAAAGTTGAGATAAAATGTTGAGAATAAACTCGTTAAATTACGAGAAAAAAGTCGTTAAATTACGAGAACAAACTCGTTAAATTACGAGAACAAACTCGTTAAATTTTGAGAAAAAAGTCGTTAAATTACGAGAACAAACTCATTAAATTTCGAGAAAAAAGTCGAGATAAAATGTTGCGAATAAAGTCATTAAATTACGAGAATAAAGTCATTAAATTACGAGAATAAAGTCATTAAATTACGAGAATAAATTCGTTAATTTAATGAGTTTATTCTCAACATTTTATCTCGACTTTTTTCTCGAAATTTAACATTTTTCTCATAATTTAACGACTTTATTCTCAACATTTTATCTCGACTTTTTTCTCGAAATTTAACGAGTTTTTTCTCGTAATTTAACGAGTTTATTCTCAACATTTTATCTCGACTTTTTTCTCGAAATTTAACATTTTTCTCATAATTTAATGACTTTATTCTCAACATTTTATCTCGACTTTTTTCTCGAAATTTAACGAGTTTTTTCTCGTAATTTAACGAGTTTATTCTCAACATTTTATCTCGACTTTTTTCTCGAAATTTAACGAGTTTTTTCTCGTAATTTAACAACTTTAATCTCGAGATGGTTTTATTTTTTTTATTATTGCTTGGCCCTAATCCTCTTCCGTACTAAAATGAATAAATGAATAAAACTAAAATAAATTAAACCTAAACAGAAATATTAAAATAATAATGATAATAAAATGACTAAAATTTCAACTAAAATTAACAAAACAAAACTAAAAATAAAATCTAATTTAAAAAAAATGAATAAAACAATAATAAAGCTACAATAAAACTTAAAATAGGGCTGATTCAGAGATCTGAGACACACACAGCACTGGATTCAGAAACTCACTGTCGATCAGTGCCGTATCCCCGCGGATAAGAGATGGCAGAGATAATGACGATGACGAGAGGGACTCCGTATCCCACCGCATACATGTAGAGATGTTTTAATGTGGTGTGAAACACCAGCACAACCATCCGATAGAGCTGAACCCCCTCCAGCAGCATCCAGCAGAACGCAGACAAGAAGAAGTAATGAAGCAGGCCAGCCACAATCGCACACGCTACCTGAGAGATAAACACAATCAACATTTGTTCTTGACATTAAAGTCTAACTCTTTTACAAAGAATATATAAAATAAATAATTTTCTGGAAAAAATTGCAATATCAGTATTTTCACAAGTTGAAATTTAGGTGTTAGGGTTGGGGACCGCCACCTCCCAGTTAAAGGTGCCCAATAAATGATAATTTTATATATTAAGCATACTGATATTTTAAATGTTATTGTGGGATTCAATAGATAATACAAACCCGATTCCAAAAAAGTTGGGACACTGTACAAATTGTGAATAAAAAAGGAATGCAATAATTTACAAATCTCATAATCTTATATTTTATTCACAATAGAATATAGATAACATATCAAATGTTGAAAGTGAGACATTTTGAAATGTCATGCCAAATGTTGGCTCATTTTGGATTTCATGAGAGCTACACATTCCAAAAAAGTTGGGACAGGTAGCAATAAGAGGCCGGAAAAGTTAAATGTACATATAAGGAAAAGCTGGAGGACCAATTTGCAACTTATTAGTTCAATTGGCAACATGATTAGGTATAAAAAGAGCCTCTCAGAGTGGCAGTGTCTCTCAGAAGTCAAGATGGGCAGAGGATCACCAATTCCCCCAATGCTGCGGCGAAAAATAGTGGAGCAATATCAGAAAGGAGTTTCTCAGAGAAAAATTGCAAAGAGTTTGAAGTTATCATCATCTACAGTGCATAATATCATCCAAAGATTCAGAGAATCTGGAACAATCTCTGTGCATAAGAGTCAAGGCCGGAAAACCATACTGAATGCCCATGATCTTCAGCCCTTAGACGGCACTGCATCACATACAGGAATGCTACTGTAATGGAAATCACAACATGGGCTCAGGAATACTTCTAGAAAACATTGTCGGTGAACACAATCCACCGTGCCATTTGCCGTTGCCGGCTAAAACTCTATAGGTCAAAAAAGAAGCCATATCTAAACATGATCCAGAAGCGCAGGCGTTTTCTCTGGGCCAAGGCTCATTTAAAATGGACTGTGACAAAGTGGAAAACTGTTCTGTGGTCAGACGAATCAAAATTTGAAGTTCTTTTTGGAAAACTGGGACGCCATGTCATCCGGACTAAAGAGGACAAGGACAACCCAAGTTGTTATCAGCGCTCAGTTCAGAAGCCTGCATCTCTGATGGTATGGGGTTGCATGAGTGCGTGTGGCATGGGCAGCTTACACATCTGGAAAGGCACCATCAATGCTGAAAGGTATATCCAAGTTCTAGAACAACATATGCTCTCATCCAGACGCCGTCTCTTTCAGGGAAGACCTTGCATTTTCCAACATGACAATGCCAGACCACATACTGCATCAATTACAACATCATGGCTGTGTAGAAGAAGGATCCGGGTACTGAAATGGCCAGCCTGCAGTCCAGATCTTTCACCCATAGAAAACATTTGGCGCATCATAAAGAGGAAGATGCCACAAAGAAGACCTAAGACAGTTGAGCAACTAGAAGCCTGTATTAGACAAGAATGGGACAACATTCCAGTCCCACTTTATATTAAGTGGCCTTAACTACTATGTACTTGCATCAAAAAATAAGTACAATGTACTTATTGGGTTCATATTGAATTGTAAAACACTTTTGCTGCTATTGAATTGGGATACGGGTAAGGTTAGGGAAAGCTTTGGTGGTATGGGTAGGTTCAAGGGTAGGGGTTAGGTGTAAGGGATGGGTCAACAGTGTAATTATAAATATAATTACAGAAATTAATTACAGATGTAATTACATGCAGATGTTTTTCAAATATAAGAACAATGTAAAAACATGTATGTACACAATAAGTGCATTATATCAAATCATTAATTTAAATGTAAGTACATAGTAGTTAAGGCCACTTAATATAAAGTGGGACCAACATTCCTATTCCTAAACTTGAGCAACTTGTCTCCTCAGTCCCCAGACGTTTGCAGACTGTTATAAAAAGAAGAGGGGATGCCACACAGTGGTAAACATGACCTTGTCCCAACTTTTTTGAGATGTGTTGATGCCATGAAATTTAAAATCAACTTATTTTTCCCTTAAAATGATACATTTTCTCAGTTTAAACATTTGATATGTCATCTATGTTGTATTCTGAATAAAATATTGAAATTTGAAACTTCCACATCATTGCATTCTGTTTTTATTCACAATTTGTACAGTGTCCCAACTTTTTTGGAATCAGGTTTGTAAAAGGATCTTAGTAAACATGTAAGATTTGAATACTTAAATGCATTTTAAATGTGTTTTTTGGTTGTGGGACAGCAGTTTGCACCAATTCTGTAGAATGGCCCACATAAGACACACACCCTGTTGTGAGTACTGGAGATCCCGCAGAGGAAGACGAGGTCTGCGATGAAGAGGCACACGCACAGATGAAGATGAATGCTGTTTCGGGTTCCTTGGATTGAGCGGCAGATCAGGAACGTCAGGATACAGAGAAATAAACAGACCAGAGACAGAACTAAACCCACACGTGTGATCAACACCAACTCAAACGAGTCCTGAAGGAGAGGAAAAGGGAAAAAATCATGATCATTTGATCTAAAATATGTATAATGTCAGATTTTCTGGGTCACAGATGTACCTGCATGGGATAAAGGGCCATCAGCACAGCGAAGCTACTGAGATGAGAGCAGGAACAGCCTGTGTGAGTGCTGTTAGACCACGCCCTCTCACAGCCCCGCCCAGACCACGCCCCCTCAGCCTCATTCCAGAACACACAGGAGTAAGCCACACCCCCAGACTCCGCCCTCTCCTGAAGAAGTGAGAAGACCAGATACTTAAGATGATCAAGTTGTTTTTAATGTGACATGGTAGCTGGTAAACCAGCTAGAATCTAGCTTAAACTGGATTTTTATACAGGAAAAAGCCACTTTTCCACAGAAATTACCCGGAACAATTTGTCCCAGGAACTTTTTTCCCCCTAGACCTGTTGCTGTCTGTGTTTACATCATGGTCTGAAGTACCATGAAGATTAATCCAGCGAAGTACGACTGCATGCAGCTTTCCAGTTCCCGCTGGATTTCATAAGTTTAAACCCTCTGCTTTATAAGTTTAATAAAGCCTAAACCTCGTCGTCGGTCCATCGGCCATAATTTTTAAACTCCATTATTGATTCAAATAGCAAACAACTCACTGCACGCACCACAACAGACTAAAAAAAAACAGACCAATCAGCATGTTCAGTGCCCAAGTCCCACCCCCAAAAGTTCCTGAACTTTGAAAAAGTACTACCTCGTGAGCAGGGACTTTCTGAAGCGGAAATTTTACCCAGAACTTAATTTAGACCCTAGTCCCTGCATTCAAAACACACTGAGTACCACCCCAAAGTCCCTTTAGTTCCTGGGGAAAGTTCCTGTGGTGGAAACGCGGCTATAGTTTTTCCAGTCGTTGTGCTGGTCGGGATCTTCACCTCCGTGTGGGTAAAGATGAGCATCACCGGCTCAGACAGCTGTTTGGTTTCTGGATTACTGACGACGGCCGTCACCACCTTCGAGTTGAGCTGATAAGTGACGTTTTTCCCCTTCACATCTGATCTCTCTCTGCTCTCCTGCTCCTGTGATGTTCTGCTGATCTTGTGGAACTGATGGCCAGATGTGTCCAGATCTTTATAACTGACCAGCGCCACAAACGCAAAACCTACAGGAAAACGACATTCACATCCGGTCATGAATGTGCTGGTGCTTTCATACGTACATATATGTGCATGTGTGTGTTTGTACCTGGATATGATTTCCCTACAACTGTCTCCCAGCTGATGTTGAAGAGGGCGGAGTCTGTGCTCAGAGTGACACTCCCAGTGGGCGGAGTCTGACTCCGCCTGACTGCAACCTCAGCGACTGTGATTCACATGATCATACAGAAGAACACTTTCAGCACTCAGGATTTCTTTCATTGTATTCATATTGTAAACACATTGAGATGATGTTTGTGTCTCACAGGTGTTGTGCGTCTCCATCCTGGTCACAGGCTCTTTAAGCTGAGGTCCAATCAGACGCATGCTGTTCTCCACCGCATCCAGAAACTGACTCAACATCTTTCCGCTAGTGATGTTTCCATCCGACAGCAGATCATCAGTGGAATTGAACAAGTTCTGTGGAAAAGACATTGATTCAGCCACTGTGAAAGTGCATGTACACAAACTACTGTGTGAATATATTACGCAGTGTGTTTAACCTCCAGTAACATCTCTCCAGTGAACTGTTCTGCTTGTGGATCATTCAGAGACTCACAGCTGTTCTTCAACAGTGACATCAAATGCTTCAACTAAAAGACAACACACAGAAATCAGAATCTATGAGTCTATAAAACTTTGTGGGAACAGTGATTTGCAATGTTTCTAAACCATTAAAATGTCCAGTTGTATTGTCATGATTAAAACATTATATAAAAGTTTTTGGTAATATTCCAAGAATGTCAACGTTAACATTTCCGGGAATATAAACAACCTCATAAGGGATGTTGTTCTGAGAACATTTTCTGTCAAAACGATGAGAATGTTGATAAATAACAAGGATGTTCCAAGAATATTGTTCCCAGAAGGTTTTCTCTCAATGTCATGATCAAGAACGTTCAATAAATTATATTTTATCTTAACATCTACATAATCTTAACCATGTTAGCTGGGCGTCTAATGATAATTATAACAGCCACAATAAGCAATAAGTTCACATTCTACCTTCTCCAGTGTGTGTCCAGCGTCAGGCTCAGGTTTAAACTGATCACAGTTCATTTCTGTGCACAACAACAGCAAAGATCAAAATAATGAACAGAACAACCTAAAAACTGCATCTAAAATGAAGTGAATAATAGTTTGCCCCGCTGTTATAATTCTCACCGATGCATTTTGACTGGTTGTTGCCGTAGTTACTGTAACCCTGGTGACATTTGCAGCTGTATCCGCCTGGATGATTGTAGCAGGTGGCATTTGTGCCACAAACATCTGGATCTTCACACTCATCGATGTCTGTGAGAGAGGGAAGATGGATGAAAGAACATTCTCTGTGCTGTTTGTGTCATTTTAAAACGGTCAAGCTTATGGGAAGATGCTTCAGGATGTCCACATTTTAAGTTGCCGGGTCAATTTGACCCATTCCGATTTTTGAGTTGTCAGAAACACTAGTTAACCTATGATGTTTTTCTTGAAATTTTGTGACTTTTTCTCAATTATGCTCATGAAAACGCCTGCAAAGTGTCAACACACTCTGATAACATTGTGCGTATGAAACATCTATTACGGTTATGATGCTCCGATCAGGATTTTTGCAGCCGATACCGACTACCAATTTATTGTCATCATGTTCGGCCAATCCTGATCATTCAAGCATTATAAGAGATGTATCAGCTCTCTGTTGACCCCTTACACCCCGAAGGCATTTTTAATGTAATGGCTTATAACTACAAAAAAACAAGGTACCATTTAAAGACACGGTCTCATTTGATAAGAAAACCTTTCAGATTTTGAATAAAATAGATTTTGATCTTGTTACTTTTGTTATTATTCGTGCTTGACATGATGACTATTAGAAAGTATATTATGGAAGGTCATATAATCAAGTTTGGGCTTGTTTACAATCATGTCAACTGCATCTGTGCCAAATTTTGTGTTGATATCTCAAAGCAATCAAAAATTAAGGCATTTGAACCATTGCAGCCTTTTTATCAAAAGTCCAAAAAAAGCCCTCTTCAAACACATGATCTGAGTGTTTTACTGAACATAAGAACTAAACGCCACAATAAAGCTCAAATATATTTATAATTACATAGAATAAGTAAGAAGTAATAAGATCCTGTTTGATGAGTGTTTCAGCTTCTATTCCGTGGCGTACGGTAAATCAAGACCTGCTAATCTGATCCATCGACACACTCTCCAGCTGTAAAACAGTGTCTGATTGATCCACATCGTCCGATCCAGTTTCCATTGGTTGAACTTTCATGATCGTGGGGCGATCGGATCCGGATCTCCTATAGCTTTAGCCGAGCAGCATGTCAATGTCTCTCCATGAGGATTTTCTCAAGATCTGCATCATGCTATGTTGTGTTTGAGCTCTTTTGAATCGAGATAACCTTCTCTAAATAAAGATGTGTGATTTACTATGGTTTACTAAAGGATTAGTTCACTTTCAAATTAAAATTTCCTGATAATTTACTCACCTCCATGTCATCCAAGATGTTCATGTCTTTCTTCAGTCAAAAAGAAATGAAGGTTTTTGATGAAAACATTCCAGGATTTTTCTCCTTATAGTGGACTTCAATGGCCTCCAAACGGTTGAAGGTCAAAATTGCAGTTTCAGTGCAGCTTCAAAGGGCTTTAAACGATACCAGACGAGGAATAAGGGTCTTATCTAGAGTAATGATCGCTCATTTTCTAAAAAAAATAAATAAAAAATTATATACGTTTTAACCATAAATGCTCATCTTGAACTAGCTCTAAGTGTATTACTGCCCTCCACAGGTCAAAGTTTGAACTAATTTTTATATACTTGCACTAGCATATTGAATATGACAATTTAGTTCAAACCTGTGGAGGGCAGTAATACACTTAGCAGTGTCTACACTGACAGAATTCCAATAGAGAAGAAGAAGAAGAGAGCTAGTTCAAGATGAGCATTTATGGTTATCTAGATAAGACTCTTATTCCTCGTCTGGGATTGCATAAAAGGCTTTAAAGCTGCAATGAAACTGTAATTTTGACCTTCAACCGTTTGGTGCCCAGTGAAGTCCACTATAAGGAGAATAATCCTGGAATGTTTTCATCAAAAACCTTAATTTCTTTTCGACTGAAGAAAGAAAGACATGAACATCTTGGATGACATGGCGCTGAGTAAATTATCAGGAAATTTTAATTTGAAAGTGAACTAATCCTTTAATATCTCCTGAAGTTACAAAGCAGAACGTGGCGCAAAAGCCTCATCTGTGAACATCCCTAGTTGGCATTAGCCTCAGGACACCGGCTCTCACCTTCACATGGGCCGCTGCTGTCATTCTCATGTTTATGAAACCCTGGAGAACAGGTGCAGAGGAAACTCCCAGGTGTATTAATGCAACTGCTGTGAACTCCACACACTGAGGACAAACACTCATCCACATCTGCAGCAGAAATACACAAACACACGTGCTTCATGCAGATGCAAGCAATGCTGCTGTTGTTTCTGACACAGTATTTACACACATTAAGTCAAGGCATCTTCATTTATATAGCGCTTTTTACAATACAGATTGTTTCAAAGCAGCTTCACAGTGATGATAGGACAAATTCATTAATAACACACAGCACACAACATTTAGAAAAATCCCAAATAATAATTCCAAGCAGATCAGATTTTTATTTTGGTTTCTTTAGCACACATTTTCACATGCAACTGCAAAAACAAAAGTGAAACATAAAACTGGTTGTCGTTACTGATAGTCCTGTAGACTCATTTACTATTTTTATGAAAGCCTTTACTAGTTTTAATTGACTGTTTAGATGCTCAATCAGTGCAAAAAACAAAAAAAACCTGGCCATAACAGAAGTATTAAAGGGATAGTTCACCCAAAAATGAAAATTCTGCCATGATTCACTCACCCTCATACGGCCCCCCATTCACATCCATTATAAACATTGGAGGACTAAGCATATTTTTAAATATATCTCTGATTGAAAATCAAAAAACAAAAGGCAAGCAGAAAGAAAGCACTCACCTTCACATTCTGCCTCGCTCGTCCGCTGGTACCCAAGCTGACAAATACACATGTAAGAGCCAATTGAATTCACACACTCCATATGATCTGAGCAGGCAAATTCATTCTTTTTACACTCGTCTATATCTGACAAGAGGAAAAGACACAAGTTGGCATGAAGTATAATTTACTTAGTTTTACTAAAAATTATTTTATAAATTATATAAAGTTTAAACAATTGTATAAATTGTATAAAATTGTATAAAGCTTATACATTAAAGTCAGCTGCAAATATTGTGTCTTTTATGATAAACTGCTTTTTACAATGCTTTACTTTGTGACTAGGTGCTAAATGAATGTAAATAAGGTGGCCTCCTCAATCCCACAATCCTCTCTCATACCTTTACACGCTCCTGAACTCCTTTCGAACCCATTATTACAGGTGCAGTCATAACTTCCATATGTATTTACACACACGGAGTGATTGCCACACATGCTTGGAAAAATCGCACACTCATTATAATCTGTAAAAGACAAGGAACATCATTACAAGGAACTGTCATTACAAAACAGCTGTAGACCATACCACTACAATTACAAAGTGCATTGAAATACAGATATTAAAAACTAAAAAAAACAACAGTCATACTTTTGCACTGTTCAATACAAGTTCATAATTACCAACACATTTCTTATTATAAAATGTAAATCCAATGGCACATCCACTACATGACGGCAGGAGGAGGCCTGGAAAGAGAAAGAGAAAAAAGGGGGGGCTAAATTAGGGTTCCCAACTTCTGGAAAGAAAAATAAGGGACAATCTTGGTTCTTTATAGGAAAATAAGAGACACTCAAAACAAGGAACAAGGAACACTCAAAATATTTGTACTGTACCAGACAGTGTATGTAATTTCAGTATCTGCAGTTAAGTATGTGCATAAAAGATGTATAAAAGGTTCTTAGACATAAACACTTTTGGGTAATTTTGTGTCAAAATCAACCAAATTTCAGAAACTTTCCCTGCTCAAATTTTTGATGTTCTTTCTTTTCTTTTCTTCAAAAGAAAGACAAACATAAATGAAGAAGAAAGGCAAAATATTAAATGTCACAGATGTATATTTACTGAGTATAATCCAATATTTTGTAGAGGGGAGGTCATAATTACAATTTTCACCTGAGATTTGGAGTCGGATTACAGGGGGGTAAAATGACTTTAGAACAACATCATTATTTTATTTTTTACACAGAGATTGGTAGATCTATTAGTAAAATCTGTTGACGTTAGCAATCTTTGTTGCATTATATGCCAATAGTTCAAAAATGGCAAAAAACACTTTTTGCCCAAAGTTTGCATTTCTGTAACTCGTATTACAGATATCTTAATATCCTTTTAGATTCTAATTCTTAACAAACTTTTCTTTTCTTACTTTTTTAGGCCCAATATGGTTAATTTCCAGAGATAGGGATCTCAATGCACCTCCATGAGCAAATTGGTACACATTTTCAATGGTCGCATATTTTTCTGAAGAACAAATAATGTTGAAACTAGAAATGTATCTTGTTTTTTTCTATCAACACAAATCAACATTCCTATCTGAGTGCTATAAATAGTATTTTTCCAAAGTTTGTGTGCCTGTAATTCTAAAAGTATCCGTCCATTTATATTCTCAGTCTTAATAAACTTTTCTTTTGTAATCTAATTTTAAATGCCCTATATTATGGTTCAATCCCATAGATATAATGTGGCTCCATGTTCAAATTGTTGAATTTTACCCATTTTCTATATATAGCTACACCAACCGATATTAAACATCAACCTCTATTCAAAACCATAAACGTACTTGGTTACTAATGTAACCTCGGTTCCCTGAGATACGGAACGAGTACTGCGTATGGGGAAAGGTCTCCCTTTTTCCCCGCTGCTGAAGCCTTTTCAATAACGCAGTGTAACTGCATCGTCATTGGTTCACTCATAGACAAGTTGTTGAACCAATGACGGCGCGGCATAGCTGCGCGACCTATGGCGACAAAGCGCGCGAATATTCCCGCCGAAATGGGCGGGGTTAGGGGCTATATAAGCAGGCGTTTCGCCATAGGATTTCAGTGTAATCGACTGAAGCGACGACCCTGAAGCCGCAGCCTCGTGGCACGGCAAGTGACGCAGTACTCGTTCCGTATCTCAGGGAACCGAGGTTACGTTAGTAACCGAGTACGTTCCCTTTCGATACTTCACTCGTACTGCGTATGGGGAACGAATTCAACCACGCCGTGCCACGGCTGGGAACGATACAGCCTGATATTGGACACATGGGAGTGGGTCCAAAAGACAAGCGAGAAGGCAAAGCCTTAATCGAACCCTAGTTACACTTAAGGAAATAATTCCTGGGGTTGTGTGAGGCAGAACTCGCCAGAGGCCGCTTAATCACACTGAAAGAACCCGAGCTTGCAAGGTCGGGACATCGAGATGATAGAATCTGACAAAAGTGGACGGCGAAGACCAGCTGGCCGCCTCACAGATGTCTTGAATGGAAACTCCGTTGGACCAAGCCCACGAGGAAGCCATTCCTCTAGTGGAGTGGGTCCTGACTCCTATGGGGCAGTCTGCACCCAGTGAGGAGTAGCACAGGTTAATAGCGTCCACTATCCAACGGGAAAGGCGCTGTTTTGAGACCGGAGACCCTTTGGTGCGGCCACCAAAACAAACAAAGAGCTGATCCGACTGCCTGAAAGGCTGCGATCGCTCCACATAGGTCCTCAATGCCCTGACTGGGCAGAGTAGCTCTAGCTCTCGTTCATCCGCCGAGGGAGGAAGAGCAGAAAGCGAGATGACCTGAGCTCTAAACGGGGTTGAGAGCACCTTAGGAACGTAGCCATGCCTAGGTTTCAGAACGACCTTCGAGTCTCCAGGCCCAAATTCAAGGCATGCAGGGCTCACAGAGAGGGCCTGCAAATCGCCAACGCGCTTAACCGATGCCAGTGCTAACAGCAGAGCGGTTTTTAGCGTTAGGGGCCTGAGATCGGCTGAACCCATTGGCTCAAAGGGGGCTCCCTTTAAGGCCCTGAGGACCAACGAGAGGTCCCAAGTGGGAACGGTGAGGAGGCGAGGAGGATTCAATCGCCTAGCACCCCTCAGGAAACGGATTATAAGGCCGTTACGTCCCACTGATTGGCCAGCAATGGGAGCATGGAACGCCGCAATGGCTGCTACGTAAACCTTAAGAGTAGAAGGGGTGCGCCCCATTTCCAAGCGTTCTTGGAGAAAAGACAGTATGAAGGATACGTCACTCTCCACAGGGTCTATGTTGCGTGAGGAACACCAATCAACAAAGACAGACCATTTCTGGTCATAGAGGCGTCTCGTGGACGGGGCTCTAGCCTGAGAAATGGTATTTAGGACGTCCCCGGGGAGGCTGGTCGGCTCCCATCGAGGGACCAGAGGTGCAGAGCCCAAAGCTCCGGCTGTGGGTGCCAGATCGTTCTGTTTGCCTGAGAGAGGGGGTCCCGTCTCAGGGGAATCGGCCACGGGGCTCTCAGGGAGAGCTTGAACAGCTCCGAGGACCAAACTTGGTTCCTCCAGAGCGGGGCCACCAGAAGGACTCTGTGTTGGTCTTCTCTGATGCGCCTGATGACCTGAGGGATCAGTGCGATCGGAGGGAAGGTGTAAAGGAGCGTGCTGGGCCATGTATGGGCCAGAGCTTCGACTTCCTTCGAGAAAAATGTTGGGCAATGAGAGTTGTCTTCTGAGGCGAAGAGGTCTATTTCTGCCCTCCCGAAGAACTCCCAAATCTTGAGGACCACTTGGGGGTGGAGCATCCACTCGTCGGAGGGGATGTTGCTCCGTGACAACATGTCTGCGCCCAAATTGTTCCTGCCAGGAACATGAGTCGCTCTGAGCGACTGAAGCCTCGGAAGAGCCCATTCCAGAAGACGTTTCGCCAGAGTGCATAAGCGGCTGGACGAGAGACCGCCCTGGTGGTTTAAATATGACACCACTGTCATACTGTCCGATCGGACTAGAACATGACGTCCTGTCAAGTGAGCCTGAAAAGACTGAAGGGCCTTCATCACTGCTAGCATCTCTAGACAGTTGATGTGTAGACGGCTTTCCTCGTGACTCCACGAGCCGAAGGCCGGTCTGCCCTCGCACACAGCGCCCCAACCCGAGTTGGAAGCGTCCGTTGAGAGCACCGTCCTTCGTGAGACCGCCTGTAAGGGTACTCCGCGCTTGAACCACATAGGGTCCATCCAAGGTTTCAGGGCTAGAAGAAAGGCCTGATTGACTTTGAAACATAAGCGGCCGTGCCGCCAGGCGCTGGGAGGAACCCGGAACTTCAACCAGTACTGAAGAGGCCGCATCCGAAGAAGGCCGAGCTGCAGCACCGGGGAGGCGGAAGCCATCAGCCCTAGTAGCCTCTGGAAAAACTTCAGAGGGAGACAGGCTTTGTTCTTGATTGAGGCCGTGAGCTGCTGAATCGTTAGAGCACGCTCCGGCGAGACTACTGCCGTCATGCGTCGAAAACTGCCCCTAGAAACGAGATTCGCTGGGTGGGGCACAGCGAGCTCTTGGCTAAGTTGACCCTGAGACCCAGACATTGTAAATGGCTGAGGAGCACGGATCTGTGGTGTTCCAGCTCGGCTCGCGAACGGGCTAGAATGAGCCAGTCGTCGAGATAATTCAGGACCCGGATTCCCATTTGCCTCAGAGGGGAAAGCGCCGCGTCCATGCACTTGGTGAAAGTGCGAGGAGCCAGAGACAGCCCGAAGGGCAGGACCGTATATTGGTACGCCACTCCCTCGTATGCGAATCTCAAGAATCGTCTGTGACGGGGGGGCTATCTGGATGTGAAAATACGCATCCTTCAGGTCCAGCGAGCAGAACCAGTCCTCGGGGCAAATGTGCGCGAGGATCTGTTTCAGCATCAGCATTTTGAACTTCCGTCTCATGAGGGAGTGATTCAAAAGTCTGAGGTCTAGAATGGGTCTGAGACCACCATCCTTCTTGGGGACCAGAAAGTAGCGGCTGTAAAAGCCTGACTCGCTCTCTGTCAGGGAAACTATTTCCACAGCTCCCTTTCTTAGCAACGTCATAACTTCGGCTCGGAGGACATGAGCGTCGTCCGGATTGACCGAGGTTTGAAGCACCCCGCCGAAGCGAGGGGGCCGTCGTGCAAACTGGAGCGAGTAGCCCTGGGTTACGATCCCCATAACCCTTTCTGACACATCGGGGATGGCCTGCCAGGCCTCGGCCCGAGTGACAAGGGGTTGAATGATATCGGGTGACAGACCGCCGTTGAGGGGGTCGTACACCGAGAGGGGTGGAAGAGGAAATTTGCTCTTTTTTAGATGAGGTGAAATATTGTTCGCCGTGAAAACGGCGTTTGGAGTGGGCGCAACAGGTGTGGGCCCAGCTATCACTTGGAGCATGTTTCCCACGCCCGGAATTAAATGAGGCGGAGGGGAAATTACTCGTGGGAGCTTTGGGGGCTGTCCGGTCGCAACGGGACGATCCCCCATCCTCTTCCTTCCTGACGAATCAGGACGACTTCGGAGGCACCGGGTCCAGCACAATCTTGGGCCGGGGTCCCTGGCGTCTCGGGAAGGGAGGGCGCTTCGCAGGGCGCGAGCGCTGGCGATGCTCCTTGGGTGGCGCTGCTTGTGTTGCGGGTGGAGCTGGCTTGTTCTGCTGAGCCGGCGCAGTCCTGGGGCGGCTGGACGCAGAAGCAGAGCTGGAGCGCTTCGGCAAGAAATGCCTCATAGCCTGAGACGATTTCTGCGCAGCAGTAAAGCGCTCGGTGAAGCCGTCCACTGCAGGCCCGAAGAGACCAGAGGGAGAGACCGGGGCGTCTAAGAAGGCCGTCTTATCCAGGTCCTTGATCTCCGTTAGGTTGAGCCACAGGTGGCGCTCCAACACTACCAGGCTGGCCATGGAACGCCCGATGGCCTGGGCCGTAGCCTTCGTGGCTCGCAGGGCAAGGTCGGTGGCGCTGCGAAGGTCCTTGAAAGCCGGCGCGTCAATTCCAGACTCGTCCAGCGAGCGGAGGAGTTTGGCCTGGAAGACCTGAATTATGGCCATTGTATGGAGCGCGGAGGCAGCCTGGCCCGCCGAGGTGTAAGCCCGTCCAGCCAAAGTAGAGGTGGTCCGACAGGGCTTGGAAGGAAGGGCCCTCTTAGTCTTCCATCCCACAGCTGCGGGAGGGCAGAGGTGAGCAGCCACCGCTTCGTCTAGGGGTGGCAGGTGCTCGTATCCCTTCTCTTCGGCGCCGTCGACGGCGGTGAGGGCGGAGCGGTGCGTTGTGTGAAGGCGGGCGGAATACGGAGCGTGCCACGACTTCGTGAGCTCCTCGTGGACCTCAGGAAAAAAGGGCGCTGAGCGCAGGCAGGCGACACACTCGCTGTGACCGTCGCTATCGTGCAGGGGGGCCCTGCACGTAGCACATGAGTGACGGGGCATCGTGAGACGCCGGTGCCGTGAAAACGGCAGTTGGGTGGCTCTTGTAGAGCGGCGAGGGCCGCGGAAGCTCTTAGAAGCGGTGAAAACTGCTGAAATCGCTCTTTTAGAGCGGCGTTAAGCCGCGGGTGAAGCTCTCAGGCGGCGCGCCGGATGGCGGCAGGGGACGCACAGGAAGCGGCCGGGAGCGGGAAGCGGGAGGCGGCGGCCTGAGTCCTATCCCGATTCTCTTCCACCGGCTGTAGACGTGAAGACAACACGTGTGAAATCGAGGTGTAATCAAGCTATGCCTTTGTTTTGAATGCGCGACCTCTAGTGGTGAAAATTTACATATTGTGGCTTTAACAAGTAACCAACAGTTTGTTTGCGACTGACTGATAGTTGTATCCTAATTTAGTTACTTGATGTTTGGTAACAAAGGGCCTACTTTGCATCAGCAACACTGACTCACTGACAAACAAGTCATTCATAAGAAGACAACTGATGGCACCTGTATTCATAGCAACTAGAATCTAACTAATTAATCATTTGATTGTTAATCATAAATATATAGGGCTGCTTCTCAGTATAATAGTTTTCAAGAACATTTTGTAAATTGGAAAACTATTTAGCCTAGGCTACTAAAACGAACACCAAAAATTAACATGAACTGTTAAAAATTATAAAATAAATAACCTTTAAGTTAATTCATAGGTTTTACCCAGACAAGTGCTCTCTCAGAAGACTTAAGAATGATATTGATACCCTCTGTTCTTTTTGTTTAGAGAAACCTGAAAATACTTTAAATTTATTTTGGAATTGCTCTCATACACTGACATTTTGTTGTGACATTTGTGACTTTATTAA